>NC_136371.1:15150000-15715000 GCF_037039965.1 Doryrhamphus excisus
GTTGGCTCAGGCCATGATGCCAGGTTGTATGTTGAGTTTAAATGAAATACTTTGGAAAGATTGGGCGGGCCGTATTCAAACACTTGGCGGGCCGGATGTGGCCCCCGGGCCATAGTTTGCCCACCCCTGCATCCTCCGGCTGCCAAGAATACATAACTTGCTTGCATAAGCATTTTTTTTTTACTAATAAAAGGTCATAGTCAACCACAAAACAGTCCGGTAAGTACAGTAAATGTTGAAAAACCACAAAAGAGACCAATGTGTGCACGCCAACCTGCTCCAATAGTTGCCTGAGTCGGTGCAGTTGGGACTCCAGCTGTTTGTTGTGGTCCTCAAGGATCTGCATCCGGGCCTCGAGGCGCCCCTTGTGCTGCCGCAGAAGCTTGGCCTCGGCGATGAGCTCGGCGTCCCGCGCGCGCTGCGGCGACACCGGCAGCATCTCCGGAGGCGACGGCAGAGGGGACAGGCCTTTCCTGTCGTGCGCTTTCTTCAGACGGTCGTACTCGGCTTGCAGCTTCCTGCGGCAAAGACCAGACGGGAGTGAGATGATCCGATCACTCCATCAAACTTTCTCCAGCGGTGGGACCAAAGATGACTTAGCCAAACCTGTTTTCCTGCTCCAAGTCGTTGAGGACACGCTCCAGCTCTCCCTTCTCCTCCGTTTCCATGGAGATGAGGATCTGGGCCGGGCTGCGGGGCTGGCTAAGGGGAGAGCCTTGGTTCAGAGACTGGCAGTAGTGTTGGATCAACATGTGCTCGTCATCACTGTAAACACACGTACAGCACAGAAAAAACGCACAAATGAGTCAAAAAAGCGGCTGAAAAAGCAGCAGAAAGGACGTCAGCAAAACAATAAAAACACAACTCAACGTCCATTAGAAGTATTGTCCAGCCTACTGCATATTTGGAACGTTCAATATAATAAACATTCAGGTCCAGCCATCTTCCATTTTTTTGGGGATAAATTGTTTGTTTATACGTCATAGGAACGGAAATGGAGAAGAGTAATGTACATGACAGACAACAAAGTGATTCAAGAGTCACTTTAGGAAAATGTCTGCAATAAAAAATGGTTAAAAAAAGAACTCACAATGTTGGTGTACAGCAAATAAGACATGACAGAAGGTCACATGAAGGTCATTTCTTGCACATACCCAAAAAATCTAAACAATAATTATCAGTCTAGCATGCACATGCATTAAGGGGCATGCACATACATAAACAGGCCGTGTCTCAAATGGGATACTTCAGAATGTACAGTACCAATATATCCCTGCTTGGATTATGTCAATATGGAAGTCATTTTGACAATTATAAAATGTTTTTTTTTTACACATGGCTGATGATCCATGAACAGATGGAATGGAGGGCACTGTGTTTAGGTTACATTTCCATTTTGCATCGCACAGAAACCATGGTGTGTTCAAGGACCGCCGAACAATGTTGAAGTTCTATGTGAACAATGAAGTTCTAAGTGAAGTATTTCCATAATGCCTCATATTAACTCACTAGCAAGATCTCAGTGTATAGACTGGTCATATATCTCATCTCGTTTCATATTATCTACATACTGTATTGTATATAACTCTGGGAAAAACTGTTGATTTTGTTAATACTTGGGTTGTTTATATTGTTTATTTTGTACTTTGTACTGCTTAACTAATTCTGTACTCTTGCTGCTGTGCAATGCAAATTTCCCCACTGAGGGATGAATAAAGGCATATCTTATCTTATCTTATCCAAGTGCGGAATCCCAATGCTTGACAAATAAAAACATCAAATGAAACATAAAGACACTAAGAAAAATTAGTTTTTTGTTTTGTACATGTACGCTGTACATTTTCCCTGTATGTGTTTCCTGCAGAAAAAATGGCCTGTTTTCAGAAGAAAAATTTCCTTAAAAAAATATTTGCTTTACCAAGAATGCTAAACTGCAAATGTGCAAGGATCCATTACACACTTTGGTTGAACTTTTGGTTCCAGAAGTACATTTGCACAAGGTAAGAGTCCTATATTCATTATATATATTCCTATATTCACTATATATATATATATATATATATATATATATATATATATATATATATATACACACACACATATATATAAATACATACATACACACACACACACATATATATATATATAGATATATATATACACACACAACATTTATACACACATACATTTTTTAAACATTATTAGAGCCCTCTAGACATGAAATAACACCCCTATTGTCGCCTTTACACTCCCACTACCCAATATAGAAGATGTAATAAGAGTAAATAAGCCATTTAAAACATAAATGAGACTTGTATGTGTGTGTTGGTAAAAATGTGTTCCCTCAGGGAGCTAAGAGAAAGGCGGACAGCCTGGCGTGGATTACAGTAGCCCGTGTTTTTATGAGGGATTATTGTGTGTGTTGTGAAATCATTCAAACCTGCAATGTAATAAAGGCCTGGTCTTTTAGTCTGGTGCTTGTGTGTCTCATCCAACATTACGGTAAGATTCATGACACCAAGTGAAGCGACCAGTGTAGAATACTACATTTCAACACGTTTGAGTGTGTCATAAGAATGCCTTCAATTTGTATTGAAGTTCATTTAGCCATTTTTATGCTTGAAAATGCTTCATTTAGGCAAAACCAGTAAAATGTGCAAAAACCAGTAAAACGTTTGAGTGCAACATGTGGGTCCTGACAGAATTGAGACGAGATTTGATTTGAGACACTGCCGGCCATCTTATCAAACCGGCCAATGGGGGTAAGGAAGGAAAAGCAGCCAGCCAATGGGGTGAGCGGTGGCAGAAATAAAGAAAGCAAACAAAAAGCGTTCCTCACATGCTCTCATTGGGTGAGATACTGTCATTCAGATAACAGCCATTACGGTTCTCCATTTCTGCTAACCTGCAGAGGGGGAAGAAACAAGAGCAGTCAGTTGCAAAAACTCACTTTTTGCAAAAATGGTGGCATACGGCATGAGCCTTAAAACACACACAGACAAAGGATCCCGCTAATATATAGCAAGCATCCAGAAACAAACAAAGCATACTAGCATACTGTTCCCTGAACACCTCCATCAAAAGTCAGCATAATTCATACAGCTCTTGTATTGATGGTGTAGGTTGTGGCCCTCATGTCTTTTTTTTTAGCTGCCGCCCTCGACGTGGAGAGCCAGACTGATTCATGAACCACAACCTGGAAAAGTTGCAGCAAAAATGGCACGATTGACTCCTTGCGGCACCTCAACAATGTCCATGTATTTTTTCGAGCGGTGGAGGGTTCATTCTGGCACTCTGCATGATGCAAGCCGACGTTCCAAGATGGCCTTATACTCTTGGAATGAAATCAATAATGCTCTCAAAGCCATGACTCGTATATACGTATGAGATATCGATCATGTAAGCCAGGGGTGGCCATACAGAAAAAGTCAAGGATTGGTGTCGGCACTTCATATATTTTCTACGTTAACAATCGATCCAAGCCACTTTGCAAAAAACAACCCCTTCAGTTTCGGCCATTTTACACACTTTTGAATGATCGTCCGAGGCACACAGAATATTGTGTTCTATGGTTATATAAACCATAAACAACACAATGGGTTGTTTTACATCAAAATAGCAATTTATTTACAAATATAACACGAGTCGAGTGGTTAGCGCGCAGTTCAATTCCACCCTCGGCCATCTCTTTGTGGAGTTTGCATGTTCTCCCCGTGCATGCGTGGGTTTTATCCGGGTACTCCGGTTTCCTCCCACATTCCAAAAACATGCTAGGTTAATTGGCGACTCCAAATTGTCCATAGGTATGAATGTGAGTGTGAATGGTTGTTTGTCTTTATGTGCCCTGTGATTGGCTGGCCACCAGTCCAGGGTGCACCGCACCTCTCGCCCGATGACAGCTGGGATAGGCTCCAGCATGCCCCGCAACCCTCATGAGGATAAGCGGTAGAAAATGAATGAATGAATTCATGTGTGCTAAAATAAATGCAGTATAGTAAATCCAATATATAGAAATCCCTCGTTTATCGCAGTTAATTGGTTCCACCCCCCGACCCTCGTGAGGATAAGCGTACAAAATGAATGAATGAATGATCCCTGTCGGACTCTTACCACATGCACTTCCTCCACCTTGTGGCCGTTTTTATGGCTTAAAATTGCCACTAGTGGGGAATTGCATCATCATTTCTTTCTGCTTTTTGTACAGAAAAACAACGATGACATATAAATATGTCTTTCGGGCCAAGCAATTCGGGTTTGTAAAAACGTAGTGAATGAGTTAGTTATTTTTTCTGGATTTTTTCAACATTCTGTTTTACTTTGTTACAATACATCTACCATAAAGATGGGACTTTTATCATCATAAATATTTTCCAGGATGGTGGATGCTTCAGTATCGCTCCAAAATCTCAACATCAAATAGTTTTGGTGTCTGGAAAAGGTCAGAAACCATGTGCAAGACTGGTAGGGTGCTGGATTCAATACATAGGTGTGTGTGTGTGTGTGTTTGCGTTACCGGTTGGCATAGTGCTCAATCCGCGTGTGCGTGTCATCGTGCGAAAGCTGAGGGGATGAGCCAGGCCTGCGGAAAAAAAAAACCCACAAGGGAAGAAGGGGCCTTGGTGAATACAAGCAGGGACTCATTAATCCGCATGAATGCCGCCTGAGCCCACAGGGGGGCAGTGTGCTGTGGTGTAACTAAGAATCTGCTAGAAGAAAAACTCCCTTCTGCTGTCATTAACACGGCATCTCGGAGGACTTTATGCGCCCGAGCTGCTACACTTCGATAAAAAGTCCTGAAAGCGCCTCTTTATGTGAAGAAATTCAGTTTTATTTCATCGAGCCATTGATAGCAGGGTTTAGCTGAGATACTAAATGCTATTCATGCTATAAATGCAGTAGCTTTTAGCTGATGTCCAAACTGGAATTTCTCCTACAGTGATCCCTCATTTATCACGGTTACTTCAGTGAATTCTGTGAAGTAATCTACTATTTTCATATTTACAGCACAGAAACGTATACAAGTTTTAAATATGATTTATTTAACATTATTAGAGCCCTCTAGGCATGAAATACTTCCAGCTTTGGTTTCATCAACAGTAACACAACATCTCTGAATGAGTCTTCCGAATTTCTCCTACAGCGATCCCTCATTTATCACGGTTACTTGGTTCCAGACCCGACCATGAGTGTAGTACTGAAGTAATCTACTATTTTCATATTTACAGCACAGAAACCTGTATACAAGTCTTAAATATGATTTATTTAACATTATTTCAGCCCTCTGGGCATGAAATAACACCCCTATAGCCATCTTTACATTGGTACTACCCAATATGGTAGACATAAGAGACAATACATATTTGACAAAAATAAGATATAATATAGACTCAAGAGTTCCGTGTTGTCGTTTGTCTTTTTTTAACTTCTTGTTTTGCACAGACCCGGCTATGGTCTCATCAACATTAACACAACATCTCTGAATGAGTCTTCCGAATGCCTTATATTTTTACTTTAGTACATTCAGCCATTTTTTTGCCTAGTTTAGGCAAAAAAAGATAAGCAAAATGTGCTTAAATTGGCATCTTTTTTTTTAAATAGCAGGATTATCTTAACTGATTAACTGTGATAGGGTGAAACTGCAAAATTCAAAGCATGACAACAAAACATGTGACAGTGTGTGTGGACTCACGCATGATCCACAGGCCAGAAGTTGATCAGTGTGACAGGACTGGAAGACAAAACAACAAATGACACAGACTGCAGAAGAAAGAAACTACCACATTTAAACTACGTCTAAGTAGTTCTAAGGTGAGACTCACGTTTCCATGTTGTCGCCCTCCAGGATGGTCTGGACCGGCAGGTAGCCCATGCGCGGGTGTTTGGCAAAGTAGCGCTTGGTTCTGAACTTGTTCTTCAGCACCTTGGCAAAGTCCCTGACGTCCTCCCCCGACGTGGTCTAGGCACCAATGCGTAACATTAAAATGGGGTTTGATAGATCCCCGCGTGTCAACAGAGAAATCTAGTATGTGACTTGTTGGGCATACGATAGATCATTTATGAACCTTATGAAATGCTAATGGACAGAAAAGCAAGGATACAATACAATAAGTATACTGTGTACTTCATTCTTGAGTGCACAATTTGACAGTGCAGTGCTATCCCAAATTGATTACTGTCACACTAACCGGAAATAATTAGCAATATTTACCTGCTTCTTCTTCTTGTCTTACTTATGGCTAAAACTACAGTTCCCATGATGCTTCAGGAAGAAGTGGAAGATATCACATTTTGAATATCTAGTGTAGAATATCTTCTGATTGGATGCTCAGTCCGACAACCATCACTACTGTAAATGTTGGATTTTGTGTACGTTGATTAGTTTGCTTCGTGTTTTGCACGTCCACACTGAAAGAGTACAAGTTTGTGAGTTTTTGTCTTGTCAAAGAGTTACTCTAGATGCCCTACACCTCGGTCGTTACAGAAAGTTACACAAAGTTTTGAAAGGCTGTACTACTACATGATGAACGGGCCAACTGAGATGCAAGACACGGGAGAGAAACGTCAAAAGAGGCGGTTCAACTGCGAAGACGATGGATTTAGCTCCCAGGAGGAGGATGGAGAAATACGCAGAAATTTGAATACCCCAACCAAAAAGTGTTTTTTTAAATCTAATTACTCGATTAATTGAACAAAAAATAATCAATAGCTGCAGCCCTAACTCTAATTTTTTAATTTCAATCATCAAAAGCAAAAGATTTGCCTGAAGCTTGTCTAACACACTGCTGATTTATTCATGAAAAACTAAACTATTACCTAACAACAAAGCCACTCCCCTGGGAAACACAACGTGATTGCTGGAGGAAAATAATGAATTGAAGACAACATGCTGGTTAGAAAAACTCCAAAGTACTATACAAGGACTATGATGCCCCTGAACACATCCCAGCAGAGTGGACCCCCACTGGAATACAGGAATTTGGCCCATTTTGGAGCTGTGAGCGTCACAGGAAACAATCAGTGCAATTTTGTCTTATTTGTACACGTTAGGGACGGCCATGACATTGTTTGATTTTCGATTGGGGAAATGATGATGCACTCAAGCACCATTCCAACGTGTTGCTTTAAAGCAGGGGTGTCCAAACTTTTCCATCGCTGGCCATATACTGAAAATATTTGTAGACGCACACAGGTTGACTTGCTAAGAAGTTGAAATGTATATTTCAAGAAAAACTATATCATTATTAGTATGAACGTCGGTCTTGACAGCTTAAAAAAGGTTTCTCTTTAATATACAGTATATGTGACTTCCAAAGATATAACTTTTTCCACAACCTAATTTTCCAAAATTGACAACATTATTTTGTTGGGTTTCTCATATAAAAAATGTAATTAAAAAAAAGTAAAACATTTTTCCTAGGGATATCCGATCATTAGGCCCTGTGATTGGCTGGCCAGCATGCCTGCGACCCTCGTGAGGATAAGTGGTACAGAAAATGCATGCATGGATGCAGTAATTATCAGTACCGATAATTATCGGCCTGATATCAGCATAAAAATGCAATATCGGTTGATATCGGTATCTGATTTTTTCCAGATCATGAAAACAGATATTAAAAAAATGCTGTATACAACGCATACAGTATGTGTTCATGCCACCACAGGAAATATGTCATGTCACACATGTCGGTATCGGATTATATCGTATCGGAAATTGAGAGTATGAGAATATCAGCATATGGGTTTTAAGGAAAAAAGCCAATATCAGACATCAACTCCATACTCCTAAAATGACATTATTTTTCCTCAGTTTATCGTCGTAAATTGCAATTTTGTTTCCTCAGGAGAATGACATTTTTCTTCAAATATTTTGAATTCATTGTCATCAATAAAAAAGTCCAACTATTTAAATTTTCTTCTCATAATATGTTAGAAGTTGAAAAGTTTTCTATTCAAATGATATATTTTATAATCTGCCGCGTACCACGACTGGCCCCTGAGCCACGCTTTGGACACCCCTGCTTGAAATGAAATTGTGCAGATAGATGACAGTGAGTCTGGCACCTTCACTTGGTGTGTGTACTGCATGTACAGAGTGTGACTATAGAAGTGGAGGTTCATACCGGCGTGCAGTACTCCACCATTGGGTACTGCATCTTGTGTCCCTTGGCAACACGACCAGAGAAAAAGCAGCTTTGGCAAATGTCATAGTTGAAATGTTTCAGACTTCGGTATCTGTGCACAGAGAGAGAGAAAACCAAGAGAAGGGAAGGTGAAAAAAGGGGGAGGTCTAACTAAGCAGCAAAGGAAGGCAAGAAAATGAATCAATGAGGACAATCTACGGCTCATTAGAGCAGACTGGGGAAGACTTTCGGCCTAGATCCAAAAAGAGATTTATCGGCTGCCGTTTTGGATCTTAAATAAAATGTACCGTCTTGTCAAGAATTGAGCGCAGCTACACCGTCCTCGGATGAAAATGATACACGTGCTGTGTTATTTTGATAGGACGACGGCACAATGGGCCTCGTGCTCTCTTTCGGAGCATTTTTCACACTCTAATTTCCCTTTCATGGTAATGGCTTTCCTTTTCTTTGACACATCATGAGAGCACTGCTTGTGCTTGGGATACTTCATGAAGGCCAAAATGTTAACCGAAAAGGTCAAAAGCGACCTCCTTCCTGAAATTCCACAAAGCAGGACTACTAAATAAAATACTTTAATAGTTAGACCATATAAAACCTGTTTATGACTCTCTGAATACATTTGTTAACACTATTAGAGCCCTCTCGACATGAAATAACATCCCTATAGTCTCTCATATGACCCAGAGTATAGTACATAAGAAGCGGAAATAAGATATAAAAGTCAATAAGACTTGCTCCTGTGTGTTGCTGTAAATAAGTTCCAGCACTAGAGGGAGCTGAGTGGCAGGCAGGCAGGAAGTGATGTTGGGGGTTCCTTACAGCCGCAACAGTTGCACATGTTAGGGATTATTGTGCCGGTTGTGAGATGGCTCAAATCTGCAATAAAAGCCTGCTGTTCCGGCGATCAAGTCTGGTGCCTGTGTGTCTCACCAAACATTACTGGCACCTAGTGACCCATTTTATACTTTTTAAGTTTTTCAATGCGTTTACATATATTTACATATATTTATACTGTTATTCTGTATATTTTGTATTTTTCTTTCTTTTTTAATAGATGTGTCTGCACCTACTATACCAAAACAAATTCCTAGTATGTGTTTGATCATACCTGGCAATAAACCCTTTTCTGATTCCGATTCTGATTTATGAATGCCTTAGATTTTTTGTTGTATGTTATTTTTATGCTGGAAAATTTTTCTTTCAAGCAAAATAATATGCAGAATTTGCTTCAATATGCATTTTTTTTACGAATAATTGTATCCAACCACAAAACAGCATTAGTTATTAATTCTGATATTTTTTTAAACCGTGTTCGCGTGAAGCCATAAAATTTCAAGCGCAAAGCGGCGAGGGATTACTGTATTAATAATTGATGTGAGCGTGTCGTAGCATGAAATGTCAGTCAGCTAGGGCCGGCTGTAAAAATACAAATACAAACACTAAAAATGATCCGAATTCAAAACCCACACCACCCTGGCTCACCCATAACATTCGTGGGTGTGATAAGTAACACCTGATCTAATTCATGCCATCACGCAAAGTGATTGATGACTGACGCCACGCCACCTTAGTAGTAAATAATCAGAATGACTCGAAATAAGCCTTGAAATAATCCACAAATGACAAGGTTGTAAAAATGCAGAATAGAAGTGATGGGACCGGCAAACTGGTGTGGGGACGCCCCAAAAGACACAAATTTGAAAAACGGGCATAAACAGACATTTACATAATTCTAGCACTAGCATGTGTAAAACCTCCAAAATCAAAAGCTATTAAACAAACACTTCCAGGATTTCTTTCCTGTAAATGACTTTCAAAGTAATTTAAAATTTTCATGACTGTACAAAAAACATGAGCTGCTAAACACGGTAACAAGTTCGGTTGAGCACAATGGGGTCCAATCTGGGCGCCCCCATGTGGCGAGGAAACGCTGCGTGCTGACCTGAAGCCGATGATGGGACACTCTTTGCAGATGTTGCACTTGGCCTGGTGCTTGGCCGTCTCAGCGGCAGCCACGCGGTGCAGCACGGGCAACCACACCATGGACTGAGGCTCCAGGCGCATCCAGTCCAGGAACATGGCGGCTTCCAGCTCGGGTTTGTTGTTGGCCTGGCGGACACAGGGTAATGAATATGAATAATGAATAGGAATATTTGAATTGATTTACTTTAAACCATGACAAACATTACGAATATCTGGGTTAATTGCTTTATTTTTTACTTTACACCATGACAAACAATACAAATATCTGGGTTAATTGCTTTATGTTTTATTTTGTAATTATTATTAGTATATACTTATCAATTATTGGTTTTATTTTTTACATGATTTGTATTAATATTTTTAGAATATTTTTTATTTATATAGAATATTTTTATGTATATTATATTATTAATATATTATTTTCCAAAGTTCTTTCCAAAGTATTTCATTTAAACTCAACATACAACCTGGCATCATGGCCTGAGCCAACTTTTTCATGGTTTAAGTAGCTGTTTTATCAATTTCGTTATTTGATGTGGTCTCATGAAAAAAGGGACACAAGCACATATAATTATTAAAATATTATATGATATATTATTATATATATTATATTTTATAAATTATATATAAATAATACATATTTTTATATAATAATATATTGAATATACTACATATATATCATGAAAAGGGGGCACAAGCACACATAAAATATTATAAAATAATTATATAATAATAATCATATAATCATAATAAATATTATATTCTATATTATTATATAGAATATAATATATAAATTATATATAAATAATAAATAAATGTTTTAATATAATAATATATTATAAAATAATAAAAGTGAGTGTGAATGGTTGTTTGTCTATATGTGCCCTGTGATATATACAGCTGGGATAGGCTCCAGCACCCCCCACGACCCTTGTGAGGATAAGTGGTCAGAAAAAGAATGAATGAATGATTAATAAAAATAATAATAATAATAATAAATAAAATAACAATACATTTAATTTATAACGCACTTTACATCAAATAAATGATCTCAAAGTGCACATTTAGCAGATTGCATGACATTTTTACAGATACAATAATTCCAGATGGACTGTTACGTGTAAAATATATAGTCTGGCCCCCTCGTCAATTTTGTTAAATCAATGCGGCCCACAAGTCTAAAAGTTTGCCCACCCCTGCACTAGATCATCTTCTTCAAAAAGGCCACTAGCGACAAATCTTGTGACTTCTTTCTGCTCTTACTGGACACTTTAGGACTGCCATGAAAGCATGCATATCTCCTCTCAACGAGCAACAGGTCCCGCTGTGGGCCGCTTCTCCATTTAAAACATCTAAAATCCAATTTGTGACATTAAAAATGACAAAAAAAGATGCAGAAAGTGTGAGTCTGGCAGTCTCATAAGCAGATGCGTCATGGCCAGTTATGGTGTGGGAAAAGCTGGCATATGTACTGTATGACACATGCAAGACATTCTATTGAAATCAAGGGTGTCAAAGGAGACAAAGAATGGATGACACTTACAAACTGGAAGCAGCTCCGCACAGAGGGCTCGATGTTGGAGCCGCCGAATGAGGCCACCTCGCCAAGCTGCCGCGGGATCTGGATGGAATCGTGCAGCAGGAGGCCGAGGCGACGCTGGTCGCAGAAACCGGTCGCACTCGCAACCTGTCTGAACAAGACTGTACGGAGAGAATAGAGAAGAGAAAATAGTTTGTGCGTCAAATGGTTCGTTTGGTGGGCACATATTTAGCCTGGACAAGTCAAGAAAGGTTCTGGGGGGGTCGAGAGAGAGATTTTACCAACATGATGTTGCTGTGACATCACTGCTGTTCTAACTAAAAGAACATGAGGCATTTTTAGGCAAGTGAGCGATTACTAGCCTAGTAGTTTGAACCCTTCCGAAGATATGAACTGGCCACAAAAGGTGGTTAGTAGTCGGTGGAGAAAGGCTTGTTGGTAAAGCAGTGGTCAGATGTTTCCTACAGCCACTCACCAGGGATTTTGGTCAGGGAAACATCCCCAAAGTTGAATGTTTCCTTCCGAGCAAAGGTGTTGTTGCACGTCTTTGCCTCCAAACACATCTAGAAGCCAAAGAGCTCCATTGTGGTGTCATGTGACCACATCACATTCTCCTAAGGTTATGTGAGTCATTCAGGTGCCGACTATAAAACATTCAGACGGGTCTGTACATGTGTCTTCTTGAGCTGGGGGACCTTACGGGCACTGCAGGAACTCAATCCGGGACAACAGCAAAATGTCTTACTATTTGCTGGGTTTCACCTGACGTTGCAACACAGTCTATCACAAAGGGAAGAAACAGTGTTTCCTTGTCGAGTGGAGCCGAGTATGGACACGCTCCAGTTTACAGTGCACAACAACAAGCACCATTTACACTAAAATCAAAGTTACAACATTGTTGCAAAATGGGAATGTGCACTGCAGAAATAATAGCCTCAAAACAGAAAACTATATATATTTCATGTCCTCATATTGCATACAATGCTCCTAGTGTCCAATTAGTCAACAAACTAATTAATAAACTAATATACAAAGCACCCTCGGCCATCTCTGTGTGGAGTTTGCATGTTCTCCCCGTGCATGCATGGGTTTTCTCCGGGTACTCCGGTTTCCTCCCACATTCCAAAAACATAGGTTAATTGGAGACTCTAAATTGTCCATAGGTATGAATGTGAGTGTGAATGGTTGTTTGTCTATATGTGCCCTGTGATTGGTCTTTTAGCTTTTTTTGGAATAGGCACCAGCATACATACGATATTTTTAGTGTGTTTACTTGCGTAAATATTTTTATTCTGTTTTATTCTATTAATGTTTTCATTCGATGTTTTACACTAACAGATCTGCTACTTTTGTTGCATGTTCTTAGCCCATATAATAAAATAAAATAAATAAATAAATATATAATAATAATAAATATAAAAAATATATATTAATTATAATATGTATTACATTATATATAAATTATATATAAATATTAAAATTATTATTAAATTATTATTATTAAAATAATAAAAGTGAGTGTGAATGGTTGTTTGTCTATATGTGCCCTGTGATTGGCTGGCCACCAGTCCAGGGTGTACCCTGCCACTCGCCCGAAGACAGCTGGGATAGGCTCCAGCACCCCTGCGACCCTCGTGAGGATAAGCGGTAGAAAATGAATGAATGAATGAATATACAAAGCCTGCTCTGTTGCAAGAAAACAAATGGAAAAGTCACAAAAGAGGAGAAAAGTCTATAACGCGTATTCGATGGCGGTCTTGACACACGCCTGCATCCGCCGGAGGCTTTGCATACGCACCTCTGCCTGCCTCACAGTGCAGTGAAACACCTACAAGAATGTATTCATCCAATCGCTGCTTCTCGTCTTGTTTTCAGCTATTCTATGTCTTCGTGCCTCTCACTATGTACGCTCAAACTATTAAAATTCACTTTAATCCTCAAATTATTGCGTCGTCGCTTATGCTTGTCCTCCGACTCTTCACCGGACGTCTTCATCTGCCTCTATGTCACATGGTTGAAACCCAGCAAAGCTTGTCATGCTGACTGTGCTCCAACTCCCTTGACATCAACCGGCTCCTCTCTTGTCATTCAGGCTTGCTCCGTCAGCCTTCTCACAATTGTAAACACAACTGGGCAGGTCTACAATTTGTCCCCCTGACAGCGCTTTGGTCTTGCATATGGTGGTGGAGGTTTGGATGGAACGGAATATTGTGCCCCCCCCACCATTAGAGAAGCACTGGTTCCCAGTTGAGACCGTTTAAAAACCGACGCTATAAACTATAAAGGTCGAACGCTAAATAGTGGATAGGAAGCCATGTTAGCCAGAGTTATCAGAACATCATAGCGTTTACTAAGCGGCTAATCGGGTTGCTCTGATGTCATATCTGTATCGCTCCAGAGGGCACGTTTGATTAGACTTTGCATAGCATCTTGAGATGAAAATTGATATCTAATTATAACTAATGAGTATTGATAATAAGGTGTGCATGTGTATCTTACATCTGTATTTATCCTCCAGGTGAGCCTTGCAGAGTGAGACGATTCCAGTTTTGAATGACAAGGTGCGGATCTTTCCAGTGCGAGCGCTGAAATACAAACCATGAAAACAAGAAAAGTTGGAGCCCGGTTTGGAAAAAAACAAAAAACAAAAACGTGGTACCCTAACACCACATCTCCACCTACGTGTCGTAGACGTTGAGCAGCCAGTTGAGGCACATGTCGACGCAGAGCGGGACGCTGACCAGGTGGGCGTGACTCTGCTCCAGCCGCTGGTACAGGCTGCTAAGACAGGCCACCAGCTGGGAGATGTCCAGCAGCTGCTCGTTTTGCTTCAAACCGTGCTGGTCGAATACCTCGCACGCCGTCGGCATGCTCAGCAGGTCCACTGGAAACAAAGACACAAGAGGATGTGACAACGGCGGGTTCATCCGCTCCGAGTTGGAATCTGAAGGATGCACAAGGGCAACGGCGGGAGGGTGAACCTCACTCATTGGATCAATAAAGCTGTACATTACTCATCATCATCATCATCATCATCATCATCATGCATTAAGACTTCTCAAGCGGAAGGAAGGATGACTTCATGCAGGGATGCTCGACTCTGGTGCAGTTTGTCAAATGTGACGGTGGAGGAGTGATTCCTATTCAGTCGGTTATGCGGCACATGTCTGTATCCGTGTATCGATGATCGGTCCTATCTCTCCGTGAAAGCACACACACACACACACACACTAACACTTGCGTACACTTGGAGGAGCGAAGTGACACAGCAGTATATTTTTGCGGACTGAGTTTTTCTATTGCTTGCTATTATGAACTATTTCTATGACAACTGTTGAGGAGTGATTGCAATACAGTCGGCTATGCTGCACGTTTGTATCAGAGTGCACACACACTTACAACTGTGTCGACTAGGGGTCGCATGAATTATGTGATGTAGATTGGGTTTTTTTGGGCACACAAAATGTATTTTATGAAATTAACTTTGGAGGAGCGATTGCAAAACAGTTGAATGCGCTTTGCACGTACACTTCATTCATTCGCTTTTCCTCACGAGGGGTGCTGGAGCCTATCCCAGCTGTCTTCGGGCGGGGTACACCCTGGACTGGTGGCCAGCCAATCACAGGGCACATATAGACAAACAACCATTCACACTCACATTCATACCTATGGACAATTTGGAGTCGCCAATTAACCTAGCATGTTTTTGGAATGTGGGAGGAAACCGGAGTACCCGGAGAAAACCCACGCATGCACGGGGAGAACATGCAAACTCCACACAGAGATGGCCGAGGGTGGGATTGAACCCTGGGTCTCCTAGCTGTGAGGTCTGCACACTAACCACTCGTCCGCCACACAAAACGCACAAACACCGCATGTCATTTCTGTCCCTACATGGTTGCCTTTATAATTTATTGTCTACGCTTCAAGTAAATGACACATCTGGATTTTGACTGTGGACTAATTTTGAGTCTTTCCATTGCTTTCTATTATAAAAGTGTGTCTAATGTAACCATGGAGGAGCGATTGCAAAACATCCATCAGCTCATGGAAGAAGTGATTGCACTAATTTACGTTTATTTGTCTTTATTAAGTGCAAAAATGTGCTTTTGGGTCAGCGAGTGCGTCATGTTTTTGATATTTTTCATATTTTCTTCTGTCTTTGTTCATGTCATTGAAAAAGTCCCCCGTCCAATGAAAAGGGCCTACAAAGGCACAGAGGAGAACACTTGAGTCATGAGATGCAAACCTCAGTGATGCATAGATGAGGCACTCTACATGCATGCTATCTATATCTACAGCTGGTTAGTTTGTATGAGCTCTGTGTGCTTGTGTGGGTCTGCATGGGTCTCCAGGTATTCTGGCCTCCTCCTATGGTCAAAATACACAGCAATTACTAAATGACCCGTCTAGCATGTACTTTTCTGTTTTGAAATATGGCTCGTTTTCTTGCCGCATCGCTGTTTCACAGCAATTTCCCTGATGTTGTGGATTATTTCTGAATTCATTCATTCATTTTCTACCGCTTATCCTCACAAGGGTCGCGGAAGCTGTCTTCTGGTGAGAGGCGGGGTACACCCTGGACTGGTGGCCAGTCAATCACAGGGCACATATAGACAAACAACCATTCACACTCACATTCATACCTATGGACAATTTGGAGTTGCCAATTAACCTAGCATGTTTTTGGAATGGGGGAGGAAACCGGAGAACCCAGAGTACAAACGAGATGGGATTGAATTCAGGTCTCCTAGCTGTGAGGTCTGCGCACTAACCACTTGACATTCTGATGATTTATCTTGTGCAATGTAACTTCTGTCAATTATTTTGCGATGCGATGCTTTGAGTTTGACTTGTGGACCACTTTAGGTCTCTGAGGTTTGTCTGTTCCCTACTGTTACAATAGGAGGAGCCCTGTCCCCTCAAGAAGGTCAAGTTCATTTTATTTTATTTTTATATAGTGTCAGATGACAATAAAATTAATTTAAGGATGTTTTTATATATAAAAACAAGTCTAGATATGATTTTCTTAAAGAAACTCAATAACCTTATCTTATTTGCATAAGACCCTGTTCACCACAAATAAATCAGGTGCAACTTTTTATTTTTTTACCATATTTGCCGTTAATCATCCCTTCTACTTCCAGCTTCGTATATCACAGCTTCAGTCTATCACGGCTTTTTAAAATATATCAACTAATCTATCAGCGCTTTTTCACGGCTGACTATGGCCTATTAGTAAAAAAATGCATATTCAAGAAAATGTTATGACTGTTTGGCCTAAATGAAACATTTAGGTCACTAGGTGTTACATCGATGAGACCACAAGAAGTACTGTCAGAAGAGGAAGGGAAAAAAAATAACTATGCAATGCTGATGTCTTATTTCATATCCAGAATAATGTTAGAACCCACATTTAGAAGGTTGTAAACAGGCAAATAAAGACTCCTACTTCACGGAAATTCATTTATCACGAACCAATTAACCAGACACGCACACACGCTCTGTACAAGTGCATCCCGAATGTCGCTGTGGAACTCCAAACCGAGTGCACCAACAAAAAATGGATGGAAAGAGACAATAGCGCACTTACGGCACAAAGCTTTCTGCAGGCGTCTGAGTTTCATTGCTGTTCGGTAGGCTGAAAATCGAACGTTGTTCAGGTCGGCTGGAAAAGAAAGAAGAGTCAGAAAGGGCATATTGGTCTATTTGACAGAACCAGACCTGCACCGCTTGGAATGAACCCAGACACCCCATGTATCTAAATCCATCGGTACATTTGCATGGCCTAGCATCACCTAGCAAAAAAGTGTGACATACACATGCCAATTATTAATATTGCTCCTTACATGCATTGTCTTGTAAATGTCTTACCCAGAGACTGGTAGAGTTCCGCCATCTTGGGATGATCCCAGCATGTTGTCTGGGTCTGGTGGCTGTTTGAAGAGAACATAAGATGGTTTGTTTCTGTCTCGCATTCTCACTTGCTTAAAGCTTTTTAGGGCTACATAACAGTATGCTATGTACAGTATGCTATGTACAGTATGCTATGTCATGTTCCATTCAGTCTATAAAAAAACAACAAAAAACTCATCTCTACCGTACCACATTTTGGCAGGCTCTGATTAAGAGACCGACTGTACTGGTATGTAGCGCTGCAACAATTAATCAACGATTAATCTATTATCCAATTAATTAACAACAATAATGGTATTTGTTTAATCATTTTTAAATTTATAAATGTAAATATCCTCAATTAGCCTCTCAAACGTGAATATTTCTTAATTTCCTTAGTCATCCATGAAGGCAGAGCTATTATCTTTGTGTGTTAGGCAAAACAAGATATTGACACACATCAGCTTTGATTTTGGAAAACAGTGATGGATATTTGCGCCTCTTTTCTGACATGTTGCAGACCAAACCACTAAGTGTTTAACTCGTACTGATTTGGTCCGTTTAGGGGCTAACCGATAGCAACCAACAAAGATTAATCGACTAAGGAAATAATTGTTACTTGCAACCCGAGGGATGGTACCTTAAGTAAAACCCTGGCAGTTGGTTTGCATTACTGCATACTTTAAGTATGATACCAGGGTAGAACGACAGAACTCATAAACGGAATAGAATTTTACTAGGGATGCTGTGATCAATGGACCAATTTCTGTAATCGGTACAGGCCGATAAACACCTTTCAAAGCCGATCACAAAAACCCATCGGCGTGCGGCGGCAAATACTACACGCCTCGTATTGTGTTTGATCACTACCAAACATATCTCCATCCCACTATTCCATGCTTTGCCTTGCGATCACTGGGTTTACTTTGTATCAGAGGGAGCTAGCTAGCCTGCTTTTGGTCTTTAGTCCAATTGTGACTTTTTTTTAAAACTACAGTCACATTTTTAAAACAAAAAAACAATGCAGTTAAAACACACGGCCAAAACGGGATAGCAAGAAACACCCTAATGTCCAATAAAATATCACTCAAAACACATCTTTGTCACCCAGGCTCACACTCCTTTTTACCAATAACTGGTCCCTTGACAAGTCACTGCAACACCTCGACCCCCTGGGATCTGTTTGTGGACTTCCACTCGGCGTTAAACACCAGCATCCCTGAGATTCTCCACCAGAAACTCCCCCAGCTCGCTGTGCCAGCCTCCACCTGTCAATGAATCAACAGCTTCCTGACTGACAGGAACCAGCAGGTGAGGCTGGGAAGCATCACATCCAGCACCAGGACCACCAGCATTGACGCCCTCCAAGGGTGTGTTTTCTTTCCCCCTCGACACTAATGACTGCACCTCAGGGGCAACCCTTCTGGGACACGACTGAGGTTTGCAGACGACACGACAGTCATTGGTCTGAATATTGACAGGAAGTTGATCAACTGATCCTCTGGTGTCGTCAGAACCCTCTATCAATCATTCATCTGTCGTGGTCAATCATTCAGTCTGTTCTGTGCACTTCCATCACTGTCTGGTTTGGATCTGCAACCAAACAAGACAAGGAACAGACTCCAAAGAAGCATTAAATCTGCAGGTAAATAATTGGAGTTGACTTTCCCTTTACTGTATTGGTCCAGGACCAGGAAGTGGGCAACGAACATCACAGACTCCTCACACCCCGGACACAAACTGTTCAAAGTAGGTGCTACAGAGCACTGTATGCCAAAACAACTTTCTTCCTCCAGGCCGTCACTCTGATCAACATTTATTGACCCCCCCCCCCCAAAAAAAAATCACATGAATGTAAATCCTGTTTCCTTAAAGGCCACCGTTTGGTCCAGTGGAGCAGCAGCTTTGTTTGGAATATGTTGGCCCAAGCTTTGCAGTTAACCTTCGTCTGGGCAGCACTTCAAAATAATAATCCTTACGCCACCTTGTTTTGCAGCAGGTCCCCCGCACTTCGGCTAAAGAGCAGTGGGTCCCGCGGTACTCGAAAATCACAGGCTGTACAAAAATAGTCCAGCCACTCGGCTCACCGTTGGTTTTATGCCGAGAGCCGCTAGTACACAGACACGTAACAAGCAGAACTGAGCGGCGCAGGAATGTGTTCAATTTCCCCTAACTACCCTCATTATTATATATTAGCATGCACACCTGACAAGCACTGGCACAATATGGTTGCCTGCAGTTAAGCCACACCCAAGCAGATGTCTCACTCACATGAATCACAGAACAACAAAAACCTTGCAAGGCGCTTTGAAAATTGACTCTGAAGAAAAAGCATGGCGGCCCACGGTCGAGTCAATGTGGTGGTGATGCATTGTTGGTTGTCAAGATGCGAAACCTTGCCCAAAGGCAAGATCAAAATCCTTGCCCACCTTTCCCCAAGGCAAAAAAAACAAACAAACCCAAAATCAACATCAATGTTTCCGTACCGCAAGCAGGTCACTGCTGCATGGTCAAGTCAACAATCTTCCATGCAGAGGAGCAATTGCATGACTGAAATATCTATTTTCAATGCCGCTTATCCTCACTAGAGTCGCAGGTATGCTGGATCTCACGGGTGTCTTGGGGCGGGATACACCCCGGACCGGTCGATGAATGAAACAACACATCCTAATTCTGACTTTGATTGTGATTTCCTTTCTTTCTAATACTTTCCATTATGACAATTTGTGAAATGCAACTGTGGAGGAGCAATTACAATACATAGAGGTGTCCCGATTTATAATTTATATCCGGTAACAGTGCGATATCAGCGGATTTCATCGGCCTGCACCTAAAATCTCCAATACGCAGAACCAAGTGTGATCCAAAACATCAATTTGAGTGATACCAACCACTTAATCAAGCCTTTTCTAACAATGCTCACGACAACATAAGTAATAAAAGTATGTATCATGAACATACAAGGCAGCAATATCGATAACAGGAAGTGAAAAAGTTGTATCGAGACACCCCTAGCTCTACGCTGTGTCATTAGCCACGTTTACATGAGGAGTTTTTCTCTTTCCGAATGACCTTTCCGAAAGCAATGGTATACATGGAAAGGAATATTCCAATGGCGTGTCTACATGTGCCGCTCTAATCAACCAGAATATTCAACGGAGCATGTGCAATAAAACGTAAACACCAACATCACGTGATACCGACTTCCTCAACTTTTTCTTTCACTTGTTGGAATAACTCTGTATTGAAATTTAGTTTGAATCAAAAATAAACTTTCCGCAGCAGTCGAGTGCCGATTGCTCGCCTCCATTTTTTTTTTATCGAAGAACGTCTCGTGTTACGTCATATCTCAGCATTCGCTGAAAGAACGCACCCGGGAACAGGAAAAGATAAAGTTCAATCTTGCTAATATTTTATAATTACGCTCGGCACATGTATTTTCTTTTTTAATAAAACTGGACTCTGTTCCACAGATGGCGCTGATGCACACGAAAGCTGCTTGCCAACCGCCAATAAACAACAGAAGAAGAAAAACACCACGAAGAAGAACGCAGTCTGACAACTTTCCGATTGAGCAGGTACAAGATACCTCAATCGGATTGGGGAAAGGAATATTCCACCCCTGGGAATCCCATTATATATTCATTCGGACTGGCACTTTTCTTTCGGAATGAGGTGTATACAAAGGTTAGATTCTTTCCGTTTGAGCAAATAACCCGAATGGAATTGGAATATTTGGGTCCATGTAAACGTGGCTAATGTTAGTCCAAATACAGTAAACACCCCAACTGGGTGCAACTGTGTGGAACGATTGCAGTAGAGGTACGCTGTCAACTATTCTGCGCACCGTTTGGGTCTGGATGTTAGTCAAAGCCCTGCTCCCCATCCCGATGCTTTCAGCCTGGAGCTGTTTTCACAGTGTATATTATACACTTATGGAAGTGTATTGACTGAAGTACTCCATTTGAGACACAGGCTTAGTTTTCTTATACTTCAACTATGTTTGGGCTTCGAATGAACACACACACACACACACACACACACACACACACACTCTGATGCAAATAATCTGCGCCATCCATCCATCCCGCATTAAGACAACTCAAGGGGGTTCACCACACACGCACGCGCTTCTGGGGTTGCTCGAGACTGCGGATGATGAGCGTCAACTCACGCACTGTGACGTGCGCTGTTTCAGCCCCGGACAACGAGAACCCGCACACCGGACCAGGGACGTTCACAGTAACATGCGACACGCACATTGCACACGCACTGTGGCGTGTGTGGAGGAATGCAACGCGCATTGATGCATCAGCCTGCAGAACCGGGCGATACAGCGCGCGTGCACCAATAAACAACAATACCCCAATACCCCCCCCCCCCACACACACACACCCCAACCCCAACACATACTGAAAAACACGCAAGCCGGTTGTTTGCCTTTAAAGCACAATAGTCTACTACTTCGAGGCTCGAACACGGCACTGACTGTGCTTCGAAACAAGAGGAAATGCACGAGCCAGGTATGAAAAAGGGGGAAGGGGCTCGTTGAAGCCAAAACCCGCTGATCGCGTCTGCTTCCCGGCTGAAAAAAATCATGCCTCGCCATGTAAGCATGCATCTTTTTCATTTGCTAGCCTGACATTGTGTACATTTAATTATTATTACACCAAATGTCCTTAGTGGTGTGCAAAATAGGAAAGACCATCTGATTTTTCCCACGTTCTAAATGTTACGTGAATCCATCTTTGTCACATTTTCAAAGACACTCGCAAGCG
The DNA here is from genome assembly GCF_037039965.1 of Doryrhamphus excisus. Classification (NCBI taxonomy): domain Eukaryota; kingdom Metazoa; phylum Chordata; class Actinopteri; order Syngnathiformes; family Syngnathidae; genus Doryrhamphus; species Doryrhamphus excisus. The sequence goes on from NC_136371.1 coordinate 15,172,338, forward strand.
TTAACACGAACCACCACCATTGTTAATAATAATAAGAGTAAAAACCACCAATCCCAGCACTCACTTCCGAAGCTGCTCCCGCATTGTCGCTCGCCGAACCGGCAGAACCGAGCCGATATCCCCCGAAATCCCTTCCGCGATCCGACTCGGCGTCTTAACGAGCACCGGGACAACCGTGCTGGAGGTTGCCAGTGCTTTGCAGAGGCTGGGTCCCGCGTCAAGTCACCCGTGGTTAAAACAAAGACCAGTTCCGCTCAACTGCTTTCAAAATAATAGTTTGTTGCGTAGAAACGGTAGTTCAAATCCTTGGACTGCTTGCAAAATAGCACACACACGGGTGGAATACATGTAGCTAATTATTACATTGTTATTAAAAATGAATATTACACATAAATCTACACTGCATTTACAGTACAAGATATATGTTAGATAAGATTGTTAATTTTTTTTCTGTAAATTACTTCGATGCTCAATTTTTGATTTCAGATTACAATCAAACAGACCCCAGTGCAGAGACGTAGTATGTTTCAATTTATTTTGACACAGCACGTCCCACTTCCGGAATAGCTCGCGTTTAACCGACGGCTTGACTCCGCCGGGGAGGAGCTCCCCTTCCCCCATACTGCTGTTTGCTGAAAGGAAAGCAGTAGAGACGCTCCCAAAAAGATTGCAGGTTTTTCCACGGAGGGGGGTAAAGAAAGACAAAGAAAAAGATAGATGATTGGACAAAACTGCGAGTTAAATAATGAGATGTCTACATAAAAGAGAAGTCTTAAATACATAAAAGAGAAGTCTTAAATAAATTAAGGGGCGCTAACAACCTGTCATTTATTAGCCAAGAATGAACTTTTACACACAACAGACACTCTTTACCTGTTTGCGTGTGTGTATGGATTTGTTTCATTATTTCTTGCTCCTTGACTATGTTTTTTCATGACAACTGTATTCCAAAGTACGTTCAATTCCAACAAAGGTAACATTTTGTGTGACAAAACGAGGGGAAATGCTACAGCGCAATACTATAAAGTCCATCTGCAGCCAGAACAACGTACAAGGTGTTCAGACCAACGCCACCAACTTGTGTGTTCACACTTAGAAGTACGGCAAACTGTATTGTACCGTCAGTACCACGATGTTGCACTCAGAATGTTCAAAATGCTGAGTGCGCAGTTATGGATGCTTGATGGCCACAACGACCTCAACAGGATATCATTGATGATGGTGTGGTTAAATCGCTGGTGTGTGTGTGCAATTTTGATGACAAAATATACACTCCTGATGAAAATTTGTAGGACTAGTTAAAAAAATTGCATTTCTGTCAGACCTTAAAGAGCTTCTAAGTAGAGCTTCAAAATTCAGAAGAATAAAAAGAAAAGAAATGGGAGAACAACAAAAAAACTGTAGACTAGAAATGTTCAAAAAAAGAGCTCAGCCATTCTTGTTCATCACCTCAAAATGGGTTTGGGCGTCCTTGATGCCAATGTTTCCACTGAAAAAGTCAGTCTTTACTGCACAGACGAGGACCTTCAGTCATTAGGAGTACCCCCTGCAACATCTCCTCATAGCCTGCTGCCATTTGACGCCCCTGCACAACAACCTGATTAGTGTCCCATTATTCCACTGCAGGAAAAAGCATCCCAGATCTTGACTGTGCCTCCTCCACTGTGCCGTTGAAGGAGACTAGGCCTTTGAAAAGTTTTATTTTCTTCTTAAAAGCCTTCTCTCACAGATGCCGTGATTGGACATGTGCAGGGGATGGTCCTGCGTTTTGGACTGGTGCCATTTTTTTTGGGTGTACCACTTGAAATTTTGTTCCACAACCCTCAGGATCTTTGAAGTAGTTTGAAGATGTTGGCTTTTAAAGGCTGTGATCCGAAACTTTTGATCAACTGATGAACAGCCCATTTCTCCCATATCTTCTTTTTGCATTTTAAAGCTCTACTTAGAACCTCCTTAACATCCAACAGCGCAAAATGTCAATTCTTGCAACTTTTCAACTGGCAGACCTTTTTCCAAAGAGTTTGTGTGCTGACTCACAGTGTCTTGGTCATCTGGTCAGGTCCAGTTTTGTCTCTGCATGTGGAGATAAAGAACCTGTCACTTCACTTTCCCTCCCGCCGTCCAACTTTCCTGTTAACCCTTCATCTGTACGTTGTTTCCAGCGAATTAGTCCTAAACCAAACACGGCAAAGCTGCGAGAAACCAATGACACGAAGCACGACACTTCTTCGACTTGTGGAAGAAGCAGGAAGTTATCCAGCCCAGAATGGGTGGCGGGGGGGAATGGGGTGCCATCATTAATTGATAACCATGAAGTAAAATAAGCTCATGATGTTAAACAATGTTTACCATGCATTGCAATGTTGCAATGTAGTGCTGTTTGGCATATCATTCGGCAAACCATGCACAGAAAATACGTTTTAATAAGTTCAAGTTTTAGAAAGTGACAATGGTTGTGTACTTCCAACACTTCCACACACTTAGTGTGCATAGCTGCTTTTTTGAGTGCAACATTCGGGTACTGGCATTTTGCCGTACCTCTCAGTGTGAACACTCTTATGCACTGAAAAGACGAAGGCTGTGTTTCATAGTCAATACTTCTGTCAAATATATATCAATAAATATTGTGTACACTGTGTATTTAGTTCCAGAGACCCATGAGAGCCAATATTGATTATTCTTGTTGTGTAATCTGGAAAAATGACAACCTCAAGATTTATCCGCTTTTTCTTCTCTCCTTTTTAATCATGAATTGCAACCACTCGAGTTTAGCTCTCTCCTGCCACTACTTAGCCAAAATGGTGATCACTGAGGGTAGTCGCTGTCTATCACTGTCTATCACACTGAGAAGTGTGATAGACAGTTTATAGGATATGATATGATGTGAGACGCAGCCAGTGTGTTTTTAAAGTTCCTTCTAATGAAAATCGCATTGCTCTGAGCTGGGAGTGTCCCACAGCTGGAAATGTTCTCACTGCCATTAGAAACACTAACCACACGGATAAGATGGAAAGATGGGTGGGTGATGGATGGATGGATGGATGGATGGGTGGATGATGGATGGATGACAGGTTGGATGAGTGGATGGCTGGATGGGTGGAAGGATGGATGGCTGGGTGGATGGATGGGTGGGTGATGGATGGATGGGTGGATGGATGGCTGGATGAGTGGGTGGGTGGATGGATAGATGGATGGGTGGCTGGATGGATGGGTGGGTGAGTGATGGATGAATGGATGGGTGATGGATGGATGGATGGATGGCTGGCTGGATGGGTGGGTGGATGGGTGGACGGACAGATAGATGGGGGCGATGATGGATGGATAAATAAATGGATGGCGAGATGGATTCGTAGATTCAATAAATACAAGGATGGATGAATTGATAAATAGACAGATGATGGATGAGTGGGTGGATTGATAGACAAATGATAGCTGAATAAATAGATGGATAAATGCATGTATGGGTAGATGGATGGATGATAGATGGATGGGGGATGGATGGAAAGATTGATACATGAGATAGATGGATGATGGACAGATGTACAGATGATGATGATGTCTGTATGGGTGGGTAGACAGGTTGGCAGATAGGATCTACCATTTAACACCAACAGTGGGAAAAATAAGTACTTGCTCCCCTGCTCTTTCTGTACGTGTACCCCCTTTTTATAGTTATATTGGAAAAAACAACATTAAATAAATTATAAATTATGCACAAATTTGTGTTTGATTGAGGGAAATAGTTTAGAATTTGGTGGCGAAAATCCCAAGCCTTGCATGAACCAATCAGGTGTTGAGTGGCACCGAGCAGGTCTCTAAACTCTTTGGTCTTGCCCATGGCAGTGAGAGGCTTGGATGGAAGACAATGTTTGACTGACACATGTCTTTCATCCAGGGAACGAGTTGAGATTAGGAATATTTTCTTAAAGGGACAGCACTCATTTATGTATAACCTAACTCATCTGTCGGGGATTAAATACTTATTTCCCTCAATCCTTAACAAACTCATTTATTACCGTTTACATTCTCCCTCTGTCTGTTACTTAATAATAACCCCTTTCAAAAACAGCAACTCTGAGACGTTTCCTAATGTTTGGGTTTTCACCTTTTGATTAGCGTTTAACAATTGGCTGTTTACATGCAGTAATTAGGAAGCAAACCGATTCATATTTGACACTGTTAGTGTAAAGTCGACAGCCAAAGCAACAACATGAACATCTCATTGACGATGTCATGAACAAAAGCTGTCGCCAACCCGACATACTTTCAAACGGAAGTCAATTACGTTTGTTTTTTTTCTTTAGAAATGGTGGAATGGGACTACTTACTTAATGTAGTAGGGTACGTTGTTTGGGGAGACACCCTGCTCGAAGGGGCTCTCGACGGATCCTGCAGAGACAGAGGGTGGGGGGCAGGCTCAGAGAGGTTTTCTGCCAATAATATTTAACAGTACTTTGGAGTCTGTTAGAAACACAATCATTGTCATTGGTTTTTTTGGTTTCTTCTGGGTTTCTTGTACCTGTGTATTCGATAAACATTCAATCTCTGTTCACATTTACTCCTTTGTGCACATCCCTGTGTCCACCTCCCATAGTGAGTTTTGTGTCCGGCTTTGGTTTTTTTTCTTTTTGTCCTTTGTAGTATTTTTTATGTGTCGTGCAGCTTTATTTGAGCAGACCTTTTGCTGATGAAAGACTTGATTGATTGAACATCAGCCACCATGCCTTCACGCTGGGGTAACGCTCAATCAAAGCCCGGCAAAACAAACATAACATCGGCCTTTGAGAGCCGACAATAAACTGTAAGAAAGAATGCGCCTCGGTGGTAACCTTCCTGAACTTGAGAGCCAGAATGTACACGTCAACACACATTTTGTACAGCGTGAAGAATGGGCGTTGTTGTTGCTCTCTCATCAAGTGCTATTGTTTGCCCGGTCAAAGTCAATACAGGACCTTAGACGTGAATCGGGAACTAGACAAAAGGGTTCTACTAATGGGTCCTAAATTTAGCTAGGACTGTCAAAGTTAACCCAGTTAATAATTACAAGTTAAAGGACATTCCCTTTGACGGCACTATTTTTTTTTATTAAAGTGAGCACACCGTAGTTTGAGAAAACTACAGCAGCATTACAGTTATAAAACAAAAACAAAATATCAAAGAAAAATATCAAATTATTTAGGGGTGCCCACCCTCGGCCATCTCTGTGTGGAGTTTGCATGTTCTCCCCGTGCATGCGTGGGTTTTCTCCGGGTACTCCGGTTTCCTCCCACATTCCAAAAACATGCTAGGTTAATTAGCGACTCCAAATTGTCCATAGGTATGAATGTGAGTGTGAATGGTTGTTTGTCTATATGTGCCCTGTGATTGGCTGGCCACCAGTCCAGGGTGTACACGGCCTTTTGCCCGAAGACAGCTTGGATAGGCTCCAGCACCCCCACGACCCTCGTGAGGATAAGCGGTAGAAAATGAATGAATGAATGAATGAATATTTAGGGGGACTTAAGAACATTTTAGGGGGGCTCCATTCCCACTAAAATAGGCCTAATGACACTCATGGGAGTTAGACAAAAGGGTTCTACTATGTAATTGATACTAAATTTAGCTAGGACTGTCAAAGTTAACCCAGTTAATTACGAGTTAAAAGACATTCCCTTTAACATTCCAAAAACATGCTAAGTTAATTGGCCACTCCAAATTGTCCATAGGTATGAATGTGAGTGTGAATGGTTGTTTGTCTATATGTGCCCTGTGATTGGCTGGCCACCAGTCCAGGGTGTACTCTGCCTTTTGCACAAAGACAGCTGGGATAGGCTCCAGCACCCCTTCCGTGACTCTCTTGAGGAAAAGCGGTAGAAAATGAATGAATGAATGAATATTTACGGGGGCTTAAGAACATTTTAGGGGGGCTTCTTTCCCCCTAAAATAGGCCTAATGATGCCACTGATGGAAGTTAGACAAAAGGGTTCTACTAATGGGTCCTAAATTTAGCTCGGACTGTCAATGTTAACCCAGTTAATTACGAGTTAAAGGACATTCCCTTTAGCGGCACTATTTTTTTGGATTAAAGTGAACACACCGTAGTTTAAGAAAACTACAGCAGCATTGCAGTTATGTTGAGAAACAAACAAGAACAAATATTGGTCAGAAATTGACCAAAAAAAGGTACATTGAATGGTAAATTTAGCTTCAATGTCCTGGCAAACGGCTCTATCGACAAGACATGTCAATCACATGTACTGTCGCTGAGAGTTAAGTACTTTGAGTCCGAAATGCCACTTGCTGGGCTCAGCTGAAGAAACTGAAGAATGTTGTCATACTTCATACTACATGCTGCAGATGTCACCAAACCAAGTTTTCATTAGACTTTATTTGTATATATTGACCTATATGTTGGATTGCTTTGAGCATCTTTAATGTACAAAACATTTTAAAACGCGGTATTTCCATTATACAGCGGTATGAAACATGTCTGCGTAAGAGTTGACAGTTTATTAAGAGTGTCATCCCCTGAGATGTTGCACCTATGAAGGGATTTCAGTCGGACACGCTGTAATTAAAGCCACGAGAAGTGATGAGAACAGCAGCTTGGAGCACAAAGATAAATGAGGCACGTAGCAAAAGTGCATCATTGTGCTTTTGCCGGGTTCCCTTAAAGGTCCCGCTTCGGTAGCCTGGACTTTTAAAGCTCATGAATACACCTCGACCGGATTGTTGGGTCAGGCAAACACTTACCTCTCGTCCAACAATTACCCCTGTAGGGTACAATTGTGTCACTTAAGGACGCAAAGACACGATTTCTTTTCAAGCATGTTGTACAGCCGATACAGTCATGCCAATCATCTACTCATCTACTCCTATACCGCTGCACTCAAATGGGTCATAATTTGGCAAAGCATGCACCCCTGCTGTGTTGTCTGTGCTCGGATTTACCTGACAAACATTTCATAAATTATATTGCAAATGTTGATCCAAAATCGGAAAACATCAATGTCATTCTAGCTGGAGGGTTTGGAGGAGAATATGTTTTTATGGCTGTATCACCGCTTGTACTACATGTATGGGAGCCATGGGCGTCACTAGGTTCTGAGAACGGGGATGCACAGGATATGAATGAATGTAGTAGACATTAAAAAAATGAAAAAAAATATCATAACATAATAAAATAATAACATAATAAAAAAACATATCCAAAAAACTAATAAGGAACAAGAACCGGGATATAACTTTCCCACTTTTGGACAGATTTAGTAGAGATACTCAATTGTTTTAGGCCAACATTATATGTACAAAAGTACAAAAGTACACACAATCTACACTGCAAATCAGTATATCAGTGATCAGTATAATAATCATTATTATTAATTATGTAATAATAATAATAATTCATTCATTCATTCATTTTCTACCGCTTATCCTCACGAGGGTCGCGGGGGTGCTGGAGCCTATCCCAGCTGTCTTGGGGAGGGAGGCGGGGTACACCCTGGGCTGGTCGCCAGCCAATAATAATAATAATAATTATTATTATTATTATAGTAATAATTATTATTATTATTATAACAACAATAATAATAATTGTTATTATTATTTTGTTATTATTATTGTTATTATATTATTAACAACAATAATAACAAATATAATAATTATTATCATTGTTATTATCATCATTATTATTATTATTACTACTAATAAGAATAATAATTATTATTATCATTATTATTCATTAAATAATTCATTCATTTTCTACCGCTTTTCCTCACGAGGGTCGCAGGGGGTGCTGGAGCCTATCCCAGCTGTCTTCGGTCAGGAGGCGGGGTACACCCTGGGCTGGTCGCCAGCCAATAATAATAATAATTATTATTTTTAGTATTATTTTGTTATTATTATTGTTATTATTATTAACAATAATAATAATAAAAATTATTATTATTATCATTGTTACTATCATCATTATTATTATTATTACTACTACTACTAATAATAATAATTATTATTATTATCATTATTATTATTATTATTATTACTATCATCATTCTTCTTCTTCTGATTATTACTAGGCTTCTGATTATTACTAGGCTAGTATTAGCCTGCTTATTGGCTTGCTTTTTAGCCTGCTTTTGCCCTATTATATGAAATTTGTCAGATTTTTTTGTAAAAAAAATGAAAAATTAAATCAATAAAAAAATATCAAATTATTTAGGTGTGCTTAAGAACATTTTAGGGGGGTTGAAGCCCCCCTAAAACAGGCCACTGATGGGAGCATGTCTTCCATAGCATTTTGGTCACAATCCACAAGGGGCGCCATAAATGTCATTTACATTTCACCTGCAGGTTGCACATGGACAGTTATTCTTTAAACAAAACTGATGCCCAAATCAATCCACATCATTTTCTTTGAAAATTACTTTGACAGGTGGCTCAACACGCGGTCGGTACTAAACTTAATCCATACCTGACACACGCGTTATGGATGCAAGTCTGGAGTCCAGGGTCATATTGAAATCCAATGGCGTGACTTAGAAATACACTAACACACATGAATGCACCATCCTGTGGCAAAAGTGTGTGTTTGACTCACCGTGAAGAAGGCCGAAGTCTCTGTGTGCGTCCATCAGTTGCTTCAGGTGGTCATCGACGGAGATCTGATGGAGGAAAAAAAGCCATGTACACTAAAACGACATCATTCGGATAACCATTTTTACATTTTGTCCCCTTTTGTCAGGGCGGCAAGGTTCAGGTGATAGGATGGTTGTCCACCAACCGGAAGGATTTGGGTTCCATTTTCAGTTCTAAGTACCACTGAGCAAGACAATAACCTCAGTCGGTGATGACTGTGTTACAGCACTCTGATGATAGGAAATGAATTCCATCTCCGACGACTGATGCCGAACTGGAATTGGAATCGAAAACTTGATTACCTTCCTTGACCACCAGCAAATGGCGAAAATCTGGGAGTAATTGAGACACCCAATACAATTTCTATTTTTGACACACGACACACTCAGCCCCCTAAAAACCCTCCTGAGTTCTCCACCGATTTTGGATCAACATTTCCAATGAAAGGGACTGTTTATATTGAATTATATTCAGCACCAGATCCCTTCTCCAACTGCCAATCTAGGTTCAATGAATAGTGCGACACAGAGTCATGTAAGGTGAAAGATGATACACATATATGGAGGTGGCAGTACATCAAGTGCTTTACGCACACTATAAAACCTTGCAATCCAACCTACGTAGGTGCTCCCAGCATCACTCACTTGCAATGTGTGTCGGAATTCATCAGCTTGCATGCTTTTAATGTCCAAGCAGAAGCAATTCTACATTTGAGCAAACTTACTTAGGCTTTGTAAGATCAAAACATCAACATAAATGATTAGTTTTAGCAACTGCTGTCATTATATTAACTTATATCATTTGTAGTTTTGCAAGCCAATATGCCGCCATAGAAAAATATATCGATATCATGCTCAAGGATACTTCAGAAGACATGGAACCCACAACCTTTCGGGTGGCAGACGACCCCTTAACAGAACAGAAAATGATGGCGCAGGAAGACATAAAAATAAGATGGAATTGTAATTGAAAGAGGAGACAATGGAGTCTTTTGTGAGTCCTTCCATTACAAATCCTTTGGCTTGTAATGGAACAGCTAAGTGAGAGACGCCTTGTCTCAAATTAGCATTACAACATTGCCATTGATGAATAGGGAAAGGCTGTCATAGCACTAATACTGTCATTCATTTTGGATACGCTTGGTGTCTTAAAAGAAGACATACAGTACATACATCTGACATACATTATACTAGGTAAATTAAAGGGTTGAATTAAGTATAAAAAAACTATGAAATAATAAATAAAATATATATTACATATTATATTTATATTACATATAAAATAAATATTACTGTCACTCATTTTGGATACGCTTGGTGTCTTATAAGAAGACATACAGTACATACATATATTATACTAGTTAAATTAAATGGTTGAATTAAGTATAAAAAATATATAAAATAATAAATAAAATATATATTACATATCATATTATATATTACATTTATATTGCATAAAAAAAGAAATATTACATATTATATACATGTATTACATATTATATATAATAATATCAATATGATATATATATATGATCATATAATAACATCCTGTAATATATCATATCATATCATCATATATAAATATTGAATACATTTAGATATTATTTTTATATAATATCAATGCAAAAAATGCACATTAAATAATACATTTAATTAAAATGAAGAAAATACTTTATGTATAAATTAGATTATTCTGCAAAATTTATTTTTGTCAGTGGTTCAATTAAGACAAAGAGACCAATTAAAGGCTCTGGATTTTTTTTCTCCATTTTCTGATTAGAGTACAAACTAGTGTGTGGAATTTTATTTTGGAGATCAAATTTAATGACATATTGAATTTGGGAGTACAACAATAATTAATATATTAATTAATTAATATATTTATTAATTAATTATTTTTGAAAATTAAGAAATGCATTCTTGAAATATTTCACTCACTCACATCATTACTATAAGAACTACTGAATTTGAAATAAAAGATATTCCGATTCAGTGAGATGCACTTGTATATTAAATAAGAAAAAAACACCTTTAATTATATAATGCATGTATTTTTGCCCAAGTGTACAGACTTCAGGAAATATGGTTGACTAATACCGACTCATGGTTTCATTTCCCTTGATGGTCCCTGCAGGCCTTCAGCTCCCTGCAGGATATGCAACATATCTCAAAGTGTGAGCTTGCAGTCATAGGAAATCATCGTGATTCAGCCGGTTACCGCGTGCGGAAATTGCTGCACACAATTGCGGCAATATTTCTCACGGAATTAAAACCTTTCAAACGGGATGTGAGTTGATGCAAAGCCAGCTGACGCATGAGGGCGTGGTTCCCTGCAGAAGCTGTCTTTATTAATCCCAGTGCGTTTCCCGGGCGACACGTGGTACTCCAAGCTGATTACCACATTTTTGTACTGCGGTGTTAAAAAAAGTGACTCATCAAAAGCGTCTCATCTTTTCCTTAATGGAACAAGTTGTAATCCAGCCTGAGTGGAGTGCTCGGCTAATTAAGCATCCATCTTCCATCTTTGTCACCAATAAGAAGACCACATTCGTTGGGAGAGGGAATGGCTGTCGTGTGCGATGAGGAAGAGATGAGGAATACGATGAGGAATACGATGAGGAATACGATGAGGAATACGATGAGGAATACGATGAAGACATGAAACTAATGCACTTTTTTTTACCTTCACATTCACATCACTCAATCCATTTGCTCCCCAGTTGTTTCTTGTATCCATAGTAACCTGGTCATACAAATATATAACATTGGAAGGAATTTGATGCGATTACCAAGTGAGTGTGTTGGCAAGCTGACTAAAAAACAATAATATCATTTAATTATATGAACAATATCATAATTATTTTTATTGGAACAAAGAAAGACCAAAACAAGCCACAATTTCCTCAAATAAGGGATCAAATACTTTCATTCATTCAGTCATTTTCTACCGCTTATCCTCATGAGGGTCGCTGGTGTGCTGGAGCCTATCCCAGCTGTCTTCAGGCGATAGGCCGGGTACACCCTGGACTCGTGGCCAGCGAATCACAGGGCACAGATAGACAAACAACCATTCACACCACACTCATGGACAATACTTATTTTCTCCACCTACACACCTAAAATTCAGAGTTCCTTCCAGAAAGAACTAAATAAATATGGATTTCACTACCCAAAGCTAGGATATCAGTAAATGAATGCCATTATGTTTTTATTTGTGAATTTCTCAGTGAAGGCAGTAACCTCAGCGTGCCATAAATCAAAATACAATGAAATGTTGTAACGTGAAACACCATAACTTGAAATGCCATAAGTTGAAATACCATAACTTGAAATGTCATAAGTTGAAATACCATAACTTGAAATGCTCTAAGTTGAAACACCGTAACTTGAAATGCTCTAAGTTGAAACACCGTAACTTGATATGCCACACATTGAAACACCATAACTTGAAATGCCATAAGTTGAAATACCATAACTAGAAATGCCATAAGTTGAAATACCATAACTTGAAATGCTCTAAGTTGAAACACCATAACTTGAAATGCTCTAAGTTGAAACACCGTAACTTGATATGCCACACATTGAAACACCATAACTTGAAATGCCATAAGTTGAAATACCATAACTAGAAATACCATAAGTTGAAATACCATAACTTGAAATGCTCTAAGTTGAAACACTGTAACTTGATATGCCACACATTGAAACACCATAACTTGAAATGCCATAAGTTGAAATACCATAACTAGAAATGCCATAAGTTGAAATACCACAACTTGAAATGCTCTAAGTTGAAACACCGTAACTTGAAATGCCACACATTGAAACACCATAACTTGAAATGCCATAAGTTGAAATGCCATAACTTGAAATGCCATAAGTTGAAATGCCATAACCTGAAATATCATACTTGAAATGCCATAAGTAAAAACACCATGACTTGAAATGTCATACGTTGAAACACCCTAACTTGAAATGCCATAAGTTGAAATGCCATAACTTGAAATACCATAACTTGAAATGCCATAAGTTAAAACGCTGTAACACGGGACCGCCCCTATTGTAATATAGTCAAAGCAAGTTTTGCGTACCTGCAGCAGTTTCCAGCGTGTGTTGAGATCATCGATGCGTTCCAAATTGCTCGCCGACAGCTGGAGCTCAGGTGGACCGAAAGTGGACGCCAACTGGTTCATGTGCGTAACGTCCTCCTGAATCGGAGCAATCTCTTCCTGGAACTCCTGTATCCCATACACACACGCCCAAATAACAGTAAGTTGGATATTTCAAGGCAACACCTGCCAATCCTACCTTGACTCTTTCAATGTGCTCTGGCAGCGAGTCGATGAGAAGGTCCCCGACCGGCTCCCAGGCCTCCTTCACCATCTCCGCCTGCCTCAGCTGACCATCCACAAGGTCCTGCGTCTCCTGGAGCTCCATCAGCCGCTTCAGAGCCGCCTCCAACCTCCTCAGCCAAACAGCAGAGTCGTCGTTGAGCCTCTCCCAGCTGGTCATCACGTCGTCCGCTTCCTTGCGCAGGATCCGCCCGACATTCTGGGCACGCTCCTCTGGGCTGATGTCTGAGGAAGGAGCAGGGATCTTATAGATACTGTATACATTGAGAGTACACTCAACCTGGAGAACCCAAGTGTTGTCTCAAATGTTGTTGTGCACTTACTTGAAATGACAATAGCAATATTTTTGCTATTTTTCTCCTTTTTAACTGTGATTTTGAAGGACATTTTGACCTTTTCAAGTGAAACTGTGCTTCTCGGTGTGAACACACTTGCACTCCAAAGACTTAAGTCTAAATACTATGGAAGTCAGTGAATTGAGACACAATTGAATCGAATTGAGTATCAGTAAAATCCTGATCAAAGTTTTAAGATCTAAAAAATCGAGTAGTTTTCCACATGGCACAGTCTTTTTTTATGTAACAATGAGCCTCAGGTTGTGCAGGGGCGTGAAACCGAAGATGTGTATTAATAAGCAAAGCTTATTAAATCTTTTCAATCATCATTTGTTCACTTCCTGCTTTCCTAATATAGTTTTATATATATATATATATATATATATTAATTATTATTTTGTTATTTTTTATTATTATTATTTTTTATCATGTACCAAGGTACGAGGTGATATGACCATAGTATGACCAAGTATCGATGACATTTTTAGCTAATTGGTTATTTTTAGCCTTATGCATTATTTTAGCTGTTTGAAGATGAACTATATCAGCAAGTTGAAGTATTTGTGATTTTAGAAATAAGGAGTTAGTATGTTCTCTGTAGGCGGCATTATGAATTACCCTTACTGACCTTTTTTGCAGTACATTTAGTGAGTGAAGATTGCTTTTATAGTTATTAGCCCATATTTCCACACAATAAGTAAGATATGGTAGAACCAGAGAGCAATAAAGAGTGTGGAGTGATTTCTGATTGAGAACAAATTTTGCTTTGTTAAAATCTAAATCTAAAATGAGGACATTGGCAGATGGATGGCAATGGAAGTCCACTACGGAAGCTGTGATTTTAAACTTTTGATAAGCTGATGAACATCAACGGCCTTCTCTTTCATGCTTGTCTGCAATAAATCCCACTCGCATTTCTTTTTTCTGCATTTTGAAGCTCGACTTAGAATCTCCTTAAGATCCCACAGAGAAAAATGTAAATTCTTGCAATTTTGCAACTGGTCTTAAAATGTAGATCAGGAGTGTACATGCGCTTGTGCTGTATGTGTACGGCCAAACAGGTTCACTATCTCTACTGAAACCTAACAAAATGTCACACACAAAGAGGTTTTCTCAAGGCTTTGTCTCCTCGGTTATTGGCAGCTGGATACCTGCCTTTGTCTCCTTGCACTTTGTCTCGTGGCTCGTAAAACTTGAGCAGTAATCAGGCTGTTGCCATGGCGCCAGAGAGAGGGTTTGTTAACCTCTATGTGTGGCCATTGCCATGTGAAAGCCAGGGCCCCGCAGTTAATACATGAAAAAGCCGCTTTTAGCCGTGGAGGATGGTGGTTGTCACAATGGCTTCTAAAGTTGCACACGGATGGATGGATGGATGGATGGATGGATGGACAGTTTGTGGGACCCAAATGATAGAAGCTGTTATTTGCTACGGAGGTCCGATAATATCAGTCTTTCATATCTTGTACAACCTGGGAATTACTGAACAAATGCTGAAAATGGTCCTATCTCCTAAAGCAGTGATTCCCAAAGTGTGGGCCGCGGCCCCCTGGCGGGTCGTGGTGGTACTGCAGGTGGGCCATGAGAGGTCATTATTTTTATTTTTTATTTTTATATATTTTTTTTTATTTTTATTGTAAAATATTTATTGCATAATTTTAAAAGTATATTTCTAGGCCTAAGTAATAACATATTGAGTGTTATTGACATGTCACAATATTTTAGGAACCTTATACAGTTTATGTATTTAATTCTGTCTTATGTATACACCACAGATTAAAAGTTTGGGCTTCCTTTATCCCTTTCTTTCATTTCAATCCCGAATCTTAATAATAATAATAATATATTATTATAATATATAATAATAATAATAATATATTATTATTATTAATGATGATAATTATTAAATATAAAAATATATAAATATAAACTAAAAATTATGAATTTCAATCCTGAATAATAATAATATATTATTATTATATTATTATTATAACTAATGATAATTAAATATAAAATATCTAAATATATATATTTTAATTATTATTACTATTACTATTATATTCTTATTAATAAAAATATAAAATATTTATAAAAAATATAAATATAACAATTACAGTGAAGAAAATAAGTATTTGAACACCCTGCTATTTTGCTATTTCTCCCACTTAGAAATCATGGAGGGGTCTGAAATTTTCATCGTAGGTGCATGTCCACTGTGAGAGAGATAAACTAAAAAGAAAAATCCAGAAATCACAATGCATGATTTTTTAACAATTTATTTGTGTGATACAGCTGCTAATAAGTATTTGAACACCTGAGAAAATGAATGTTAATATTTGGTACAGTAGCCTTTGTTTGCTATTACAGAGGTCAAACGTTTCCTGTAGTTTTTCACCAGGTTTGCACACACTGCAGGAGGGATCTTGGCCCACTCCTCCACACAGATCTTCTCTAGATCAGTCAGGTTTCTGGGCTGTCGCTGAGAAACACGGAGTTTGAGCTCCCTCCAAAGATTTTCGATTGGGTTCAGGTCTGGAGACTGGCTGGGCCATGCTAGAACCTTGATATGCTTCTTACGGAGCCACTCCTTGGTTTTCCTGGCTGTGTGCTTCGGGTCGTTGTCGTGTTGGAAGACCCAGCCACGACCCATCTTCAATGCTCTGACAGAGGGAAGGAGGTTGTTCCCCAAAATCTCACAATACACGGCCCCAGTCATCCTCTCTTTAATGCAGTGCACTCGTCCTGTCCCATGTGCAGAAAAACACCCCCAAAGCATGATGCTACCACCCCCATGCTTCACAGTAGGGATGGTGTTCTTCGGATTGTACTCTTCATTCTTCTTCCTCCAAACACGCTTATTGGAATTATGACCAAAAAGTTCTATTTTGGTCTCATCTGACCATAAAACTTTCTCCCATGACTCCTCTGTATCATCCAAATGGTCATATGCAAACTTAAGACGGGCCTTGACATGTGCTGGTTTAAGCAGGGGAACCTTTCGTGCCATGCATGATTTCACATCATGACGTCTTAGTGTATTACCTACAGTAACCTTGGAAACGGTGGTCCCAGCTCTTTTCAGGTCATTGACCAAGTCCTGTCGTGTAGTTCTGGGCTGATTCCTCACCTTTCTTAGAATCATTGCGACCCCACGAGGTGATATCTTGCATGGGGCTCCACTCCGATTGAGATTGACCGTCATGTTTAGCTTCTTCCATTTTCTAATGATAGCTCCAACAGTGGACCTTTTTTCACCAAGCTGCTTGGTAATTGCTCCGTAGCCCTTTCCAGCCTTGTGGAGGTGTACAATTTTGTCTCTGGTGTCTTTGGACAGCTCTTTGGTCTTCGCCATGTTACAAGTTAAAGTCTTACTGATTGTATGGGGTGGACAGGTGTCTTTATGCAGCTAACGACCTCAAACAGGTGCATCTGATTCAGGATGATACATGGAGTGCAGGTGGACTTCTAATGGGCAGACTAACAGGTCTTTCAGGGTCAGAATTCTAGATGATACACAGGTGTTCAAATACTTATTTGCAGCTGTATCACACAAATAAATTGTTAAAAAATCATGCATTGTGATTTCTGGATTTTTCTTTTTAGTTTATCTCTCTCACAGTGGACATGCACCTACGATGAAAATTTCAGACCCCTCCATGATTTCTAAGTGGGAGAAATAGCAAAATAGCAGGGTGTTCAAATACTTATTTTCTTCACTGTATAAAAAATACTAATTATTATCATTATTAATAATAATATTGCATTATTATTTTGTTTTTTTATTATTATTAAGTTAAGTGCTCTGAGAACGCAGCATTTCATCTTTGTACTGTTTATAGGACAAAGTTAGGCAGCAGACATTTTTTAGATTTTCAAGTGGGCCCTGAGTTGGTAAAGTTTGGGAACCCCTGTCCTAAAATATTCTTTAAAAAAATTCCTGGATCCAGACTGTGATCCGGATCACCCCCAAAATTGTATCAGTTCTTCCATATCCCACTTCCAGCAATTCCTGAAAATTTCATCCGAATCCATTCAGAACTTTCAGAACACAAACAAACAGATAAACGTAAAAACATCATCTTGGCTCTTAGTTTTAGATTTGAACTATATTGTCGTCTATTGACATAAATTGTCAATTTTGTGTCAATGGAAAACGTTTGGACATTTCACTGCGTTTCATCATACAAAGCAATAAGTGTGACAAATACTACATTTCCAGTGGGAGAGTGGGAATGGGGAAAATGTGTTTATGAATGCATACTGTGGCTGAGCACCCCATAATGACAGATGAGTGATTTTTGCTAATTTATGAAGAATAAAAACAACTTAACTACTGACATTTACATAAGTATTCACAGCATCTGCCGTGAAGCTGAAATTGAGCTCAGGTGCAATCCTGTTTCCGTTTGATCATCCTTGAGATGTTTGGACGTATTCATTGGGAGATCACACTCATATTCAAATAGAGAACAAAGATACAGAGGTTTCTAAAGTGTGGCCCAGACGCCATTTGTAGCCCACAGCTGTTTATTTATTGGCCCTCGCTGGAAATATTTTTGAGAGCGCTGTCTTATGTAAAAGGATGCCGACTTAAATGTGTTCCGCAGTATTGATCGGTTAGGATCGGTTCACAGCAGAGTGTGAAGCGGCCGGGATGAGAATCAGCAAGTCCATGGTTCTCGCCTGGAAAAGGGTGGAGTGCCATTTCCGGGTCGGGGATGAGATCCTGCCCCGAGTGGAGGGTTTTAAGTACCTCAGGGTCATGGAATTGGTATGGCATCTGCAGTGATGCGGACTCTACATCGCTCCCTTGTGGTGAAGAGAGAGCGAAGCCGAAAGGCAAAGCTCCCAATTTACCAGTCGATCTACGTTCCTACCCTCTCGTATGGTCATCAGCTTTGAATAATGACCGAAAGGACACAATCGCGGGTACAAGCGGACAAATTTAGTTTTCTCCGCAGAGTGGCCGGACTCTCTCTAAGGCAGGGGTCTTAAACTCAATTTACCTGGGGGCCACTGGAGCTAGGGTCTGGGCGAGGCTGGGCCGCATCAGGTTTTCCCCCCCAAAAAAACAACGCATTTATTAAAAACTGAAAAATGAATAAACTTTGCTTTGGTTCCGATTTTCTACAAGAAAAGCTCTGATAAAACATTCCACTGTTCTCAAATATCTTAATTTTATTTTTCTACACAAAATAAGATCAAGAATAAAGAAAATTAATCAATCAGTAATAAATAAATATAATAATAATAAAACGGCAAATAATTAAAAATTAAGAAACCACATATGGTTGGTGGGTAGACAAATGATTTTTTTCTGATTAAAATGAACAAAGCATTATTAGAGCCCTGTAGACATGACAAACACGACTATAGTCACATTTATACTCTTTTTATTTACAACATATTGCGCAACTGCAGGGTCTTGAGACACATGCTAACTCGCAAACTAGAGAGCTAGCGAACTAAACGGTAGCCTCTAAGTTATTTCCTTTAAACTTAAAAAGCCAAAAACTTACCACTTCCACACGGATAGGGAGGATAACTATTAACAGTTATTTAACCTTTAACATGAACATTAATCAAACGTAATAATTTTTTCTGGGTACATGATACCATACAGCATCCATATCAAACTTGCATGGGCCGCACTAACATTAAACTTTCATATCAAGGCGGGGGCTTCAAACTAGTGTCCTGCAGGCCACATTTGACCTGCGGGCCGCGTGTTTGAGACCCTTGCTCTAAGGTGAGAAGCACTGTCATCTGGGAGAGACTCGGTGTCGAACCGCTAAGAGGAGCCAGATGAGGTGGTTTGGGTTAGGATGCTTCCTGGACGCCTCCCTGAGGAGGTGTACAAGGGTTGTCCAACCGGTAGAAGACCTCGGGGAAGACCAGGAGACTACTATGTCTCCCAACTATCCTGGGAACAGCTGTAGGCCGGTAGGATTTAAACGAAGTGGCTGGGGAGAGGGAAGTCTGGGCCTCAGCCTCGGATAAATGGTAGAAGATGGATGTGTTGAGCAAAGTCACTTTTCAATAAATTTAAAAACATTAATCAAACTTTTTCCATGTTGTCATTATGGGGTGTTGTGTGTAGAATTTCAAGGACAAAAATTAATTTATTCCAATTTGAAATAAGGCTCGAATGTAATTTCGCAATATCTCTCAAAGCAGTGTCACATCAGGAAAGCACTTTTTATTTTTTTTTTCCTGCTTAATGATTTTTCTTCCAAGTCCAATGGGCTGAAAGGTGTCTGGGTGTTTGATGGGTTTTACCTCGCTGCTCAGACATCGGAGGCTCTCGGGGCAATTCGGAGAGGAAGACTCCGACATCATCAAGTGCTTTGGTCACAAGCGGTTCTTTGGCTCTAACGTCCCGTCTGAAGCCCTGTGACAAGACATGCAAGCGCTTGATGCCTGGTCATGTTCATTTAGTACGTTGTCAAACGGCTTTCTGTGAGGAAAATTGAAAGTGAAAGATGAAACTCAATCATTTTGCTCATTTGGCAGAAAATTGTGCATAAAATGTTTTTTTTAATTGAAGCTGCGGCACGACACTTTCCATTTACTCGCGCCTTTGATTTGCAACGTGAGGGCTGCTTATGATGATGAAACCCACAAACATTGCGTGTTGGGATGAAAGTCTGGGGGGTTTGAGCAAGGCATAGTTTCTCAGAAGCAGCACGCTTATTATAATTTATTTAGGTACGGTACATACTTTATTTATTTTATTTTTTACAAAATCAAGGCCTGCTTCATAGGCTTTTTATAACAATTTTGCCAACAGAACAGACGGTAAAATGCATTTTACGTCCAAATCAGTCAATGTTTGCATTAGAAAATAAAAGACATTTTCCGGCAAAATAAGGGAAAATTAAAGGCTCTTGACCCCCCATGTAACTCAAGGCAGTAAACATTGACTTGTGACTAATTCACGAAATGAGTGACTCCCTGACTTTGCCTCCAAAATAGACATGTCATGAGATACATGTACATGAGACATGTGCCTTGGCTGGTAGAGTATAAGTCGCACAAGGCCAAAAATGCATAATTAGGTAAAAAAAAAAAACATACATAAGTCGCACTGGAGTATAAGTCGCATTTTTTAGGGTAATTTATTTTACAAACTACCATGTTTTCTGGACTATAAATCGCTCTGAGTACAAGTCGCACAAGGCTAAAAATGCATAATTAGGTGAAAAAAAACATACATAAGTCACATTTTTTGCGGGTAATTTATTTTACAAACTACCGTATTTTCTGGACTATTAGTCGCTCCAGAGTATAAGACGCACAGGCCAAAAATGCATAATGAGGTAGTAATTTATTTTCCAAACTACCGTATTTTCTGGACTATAAGTCGCTAATGCCAAAAATGCATAATTAGGTAAAAAAAAACATACATAAGTCGCACTGGAGTATAAGTCGCATATTTGCGGGTAATTTATTTTACAAACTACTGTATATTCTGGACTATAAGTCGCTCCAGAGTATAAGTCGCATAAGGCCAAAAATGCATCATTAGGTAGAAAAAAACATACATAAGTCACGCTGGAGTATAAGTCGCATTTTTTAGGGTAATTTATTTTACAAACTACCATGTTTTCTGGACTATAAATCGCTCTGAGTATAAGTCGCACAAGGCTAAAAATGCATAATTAGTGGGAAAAAAACATACATAAGTCGCATTTTTTGTGGGTAATTTATTTTACAAACTACCATATTTTCTGGACTATTAGACACTCCAGAGTATAAAACGCACAGGCCAAAAATGCATAATGAGGTAGTAATTTATTTTACAAACTACCGTATTTTCTGGACTATAAGTCGCTAATGCCAAAAATGCATAATTAGGTAAAAAAAAACATACATAAGTCGCACTGCAGTAGAAGTCGCATTTTTTGCGGGTAATTTATTTTCTAAACTACTTGACCAAAACAGACATTACGTCCTCTTGGAAGGCAAGTTCTAACAATAAAAGAATAGAGAACAGGCTGAATAGGTGTAAGATATGCTAACACAATGGTTATTCAGCTACACAAAAAATAAACATGAACACAAAAGGTGTCCAGTGTTTATGGAACATAAACACTTTTTTCATTTATAAGTCGCTCTGGAGTATAAGTCGCAGGAACAGCCAACCTAGGAAAAAAAGTGTGACTTATAGTCCGGAAAATACGGTCGTTATGTTTTGACCTTTTGTGATTAGCGTTTTTGCTGTCCATTTGTTAAACTTCGTGCCTCCCCATCTTGGGTTCCGGACCAGCTCATTAGTTCATGACATATAACCAGCCCCCCCAGCATGCTTGGAATTATGTAATAGGACAAAACTTAACATTCATTCATTTTCTACCGCTTATCCTCACGAAAGTCATGGGAGGTGCTGGAGCCTATCCCAGCTGTCTTCGAGTGAGAGGCAGGGTACACCCTGGACTGGTGGCCAGCCAATCACAGGGCACATATAGACAAACAACCATTCACACTCACATTCATACCTATGGACAATTTGGAGTCGCCAATTAACCTAGCATGTTTTTGGAATGTGGGAGGAAACCGGAGTACCCGGAGAAAACCCACGAATGCACGGGGAGAACATGCAAACTCCACACAGAGATGGCCGAGGGTGGCATTGAACTCAGATCTCCTAATCACTCGACCGCCGTGCAGCCCTGTACTAAGCACTTAATAAATACACTGGACACTGGGTATTTTGTGCTCTCTAATTTTGACATCTGTCCCAAAAATCTTACAACCACTCGGGATCGTCCCAAGATGGCGACTATTGCCGATGGTTAGTGTCCATTTTAGCTCTTGAGTGCAACATTCGGGTGCTGACAGCACACTGCGTTTTGCCGTACTCGTCAGTGTGACGGCACTAACAAGTCTAAGTATAGAAGTTTTGCCATTTGAGACTGAACCCGTGTCATCCTACCCTGTGGGTGTCTAACTGGGTCTGGACGGCGGGGACATCGCCCCCTACAGGTGGCTCCTGCTCAAGCTGCTGCGCTTTCAGCCTCAGCCAGTTCAGCAGCTCCTGCAGCGACATGTGCAGCCTCTTCCAAGGTGCCATCTCGGAGTCCAAGTAAGCCCTTCGGAGCCCAAACAGACATTCGGTCTATTCCAAGCCAGGACATCAAAGATACCTTTGGAAGTTTGTCCTCCCCCACCTCATGTTGAGAGTCTTGCTGCGCAGATCATTCCAGCGCTGGCTCATGTTGTTGAGACGTCTGTGGAGGAGGGCGGCGTCCTCAGAGTCCCCCATTGATGTTAGAATCCTCTGGCCATGATCATCCAGGGAATGATACAGCTCCGTGTGGCCGTCCACCTCTGCCTCCAGGTCCTGACAACACACAAGGCAGTGAGTCGGCCGCCATCTTTGAGGGTTGACAGTGCAGCCGTAGATGGTTGTATCATTTTGTAGCATTACTGTAGCCTAATTTATCATTTTTACATGTTCACCAATAATAGTTTTTTTTTGTTTTTTGTGGAGTTTTCATTCTTTCTGGTTTTTCAATGTACAACAGCGTCGCGTGTTGGCCTAGCTGTGTTTGGCTGTGGAAGCACAGACTTCAACCATCTATCCGCTACAGAAGTAGCTTGGAGAAGCCCTTTTCTAGATGGCTAATAAATGGTAATGGTAATGGTTTAATTTCATTTGAACATGCATCAGATTACAATTGAGTGCATCCCATAATCAGTTCACAGTTCCACATGTCCAAAAGGAGTAGGAAGAAGCAAAGCTTATTAAATCCTACCCCTCCATCTGGTACTTTTACAATCAGTAACTGTTACATTTGTTCACTTCCTGCTTTCATAATATAGTTTAAGTTTTTTTTTTTTATAATTTTTTTGTATTTTTTGTGTTGCGAGTGAACAATGGCAATTGAAGACCTGGACCTGAATAATATATAATAATACTTCACTTTTAGTGCAAATGTTTGCAACTACTACTGACTACTTAAAACTGTTTATTTGCACATCAGTTCTTTCTTCCTTGCCCTATGAAAAGTTGGCATGTCTTCCACCGGTTGGTCCAGTTATTTCCCTGCCATCCAGCTTGGCTCGCTGCTTTTTCCTCGTCTTTTTCATGTTTTTTTTTCTGTTACATCGTTACCACATTGTACCACTTATGCTCCTGTGCCACAGCATCAGTGTAAGCAAAGTTTAGCCGTCTAGCTGAGCTAGTCTTGTCGGACACATGTGACAACTCACTTGTAACATTCACATCGAGCGACATTCAGGGGCGGACTGATCAAAAATCGACTGATTGATAACCATTTGGTTCTGATTGATCTCTCAGATTCAAAATTGCTTGTTTTTTCCCACCCATAGACATATTTTCATGTTGTTTACACCTCTAAATGCTGTCTACACAAGCATAACCTATCCTACCCAACCTAAAAGTGAGCGTAGACATTCAGTGCTGTTCACTGATATACGTATGCAATATTGTAGGACAACAAAACACACGAGTGAGTCATGTGTCCCAATACTTCTGCTGACATGAAAAATGGGCGTGTTTGACCCAAATGTTTTCTGTCTACAGCAAAAAAAATAAAGGAATTAACCTCACCGCTCCAATACTTTGGGAGGGCACAAGGACACTTCTTTCTATTAGTCATTTTCATGACTTTTATTATTCACACTTATTCAAAATAACAAAAAAATCAAACCATGACTGGGTAGCATACTTTGTTTCTTTTTCATTCCAACTTGTGCACCAATTTCAGTTTTTAAAAAGCAATAAAGATTGCATTCCTGTCTGGATAAAGGACCAATGCAAGCAAACTGTACATTTTTCATCAGAGCCACAGAAAAGGGGTCTCCACCGCAAAGAGGTGCAAGCTGTTAATAGAAAGTACGAAGACTTTTGGAAGCAAAAGAGAAGAGTTTTACTGCCTTTGCCGACCTGGACCCGGTAGACCTTTCTCCGCAGCATCCAGGAAGAAAAGTCAGGAGGCCCGCATGTAAACAGGAACGAGCTGTACCGTCTTATGTGTCTTGTCGTTCCGGAAGATTAGCTCTCATCGTGAAACAATGCCATCTGTTGAGACGTATATGTGTGTGTGTGTGTGTGTGTGTGTGTGAGTGAGATGTGGACAGGAAGGGAAGCGAAATGAAGGAAGACTTAAACAGCGAGACGGAGAGCCAGAAGAGGATGATGCGACAACTTGAAAGGATGCCTCTAACTACGAGTACTCCTTTTCCAATTAAATGTTATCTGCCTGCAGTGCTGGAGCATGCGTGCGTGCGTGTGTGCGTGCATGCGTGTGTGCGAGTGTGTGCTCCCGGGACACGAGGCTGTGCTGCAATCCGCCGTTCTAATTGGGCACAGAAGACCGTCTCGGCGGTGCATACAAGTGTGACAAGCATATGTGGAAAAGCATACATTTGAAAACAACTTCATATATATATAGTATATCATACAGTGTGTGTGTGTGTGTGTGTGTGTCGTCCGATTGTGACGTTCCACCAGAATGTGTGTGGGTCAAAAGTCAAAATGTGTTCAGTGCGGAACAGAGGCTTCACTTTAACACCCACATATCAGTGGGTTCTTTCTTTTCTGCATGTGATCCCTAAGCGGCCAATCAGATCTCCCCATGGTGCCATGTCAGCATTCCTGTCATGCCAAGTCAGGGCAGCGAGTCAAGACTTGGAGATGGAACCAAAATGGACATGTTTGAGTTGAAAGTGTCCCTGACAGGATTCATTAACTTTGCTTAAGTATGTTATAGATTGTTTGTCATTTTGTTCTACATTGTTCAGTTTTTGAAAGCAAAACATAAATTAGCAAAAAAATAAACAAACAAGCTGGCAGCTTGGTCTCATTTCTGGAAGGGACATCATCGTTGTGACACGTCTTAGCTAAAGCCGAGTAAACAAAGGCTTCTCAAGGGAGATGGTCGACATTGTGTTGCTGCTGGATGTTCATAGAACCCCACTGGACGGAGCAGAATGAGACAAAGATGGCCGCCCAACTCGACTTCTGTTATTTGCAGTGATCATTTCACTGATGACTGCTTGGAAGGAACACCTTTGCAAAAAGCATTTGGCTTGAAAGTACTGTATGAACTTATTTATTATATTTGGATTTGATTTTTTTGGCAGTACAATGCTACAGCTACTGATGTAAAAATGAGCTATTTTTGTTCATAAAAAACAAATGTACCTTTAGTTGTACCAGGCATTGCAATGGATCAAGATTGGTAGGGAGGGCATAATGGTGACATTAGCTAATTTGCATAATTAGCTATGATGCATGTGCATGAAGTTGTAATGGACGCTTTGGAAAGCAAAAAGTGACTAAAATTGCTTCTCTGTGATTTTTTTTAAATGTCACCAACAAGTCGCCTGTAAGTGCTTTTAGACGGGGGAGGGGGTCCACAGCAGCACCTGCATTGGGTCTCTGTTATTGATAATATTTTTTGGTCATGATTTTTGTCACTGCGTTTCTTGAAGGCATCACGGTTAGGTTATGTTAAGACGCAAAAGCTTACCGTGTTTTTTAACCACATCTTTTTGAAAGCTTCTCCCTGTAAGTCTCTTCCTTAGCTTTGTTGCTAGTCGTTAATATGTTGATATGAGATGTTAAAGGGCCGGGTTACACATGCAGTCCAATTATAATGTATTCATGAGCGAGGACTAACAGGTAGCGCCAAATTTATCTGGTTTTTGTCTGCTGTTCCTTCCTCAGGCTGCAGAAAGAACCAGTTACCAGAGTCCCACCTTCCACTGTGCCAGAAGATTCCTGGCCGCCTCGGGCTTCTCGGTCAGCCTCTCCTTGTTGGTGGCGTCTATTAGAACATTACACGTCGTCTCGGCCTCTGTCAGCCAGTTGAGGAACTTGTCCAGGTCTAGGTAGAACTGCTGCAGCAACTTCAGGGCCGCTTCCAGTGCTGCCTCTCTGTCTGAAACACTGGATCACAAACGCATCACAGTCATTTCCGTCAAACAAAAATGGACTGCATATTGATCCCTGAGGTACACCACTTTTGCATTTTCAACAAAGTTGTGTTTGCTTGTTAACATGGTGTGACTGCATAAAAAACCAAAAAAAAAACAGCACGCACCGCTTGTTGACGTGTGTCCAGACAGCCACCATGTTGTCGTTAACCTGGGTCACTTTATGCGTGTCGTCATCGGCGTAACGTGTCAGAAGTTTATCGGCCAACGCATTGGTCTCATCCACTTGACCCTGCCACTGCCGAAGGTCGCTGGCGAAGTGCTGAGAGGCAAGCAAAGTAAGGAAAGATGATAAACGCCACACAGATGGGAGGTGGTTGAGCTTTGAATTCAGCACACCTTGAGCTCAGCGTTCTGTCTCGTGAGAGCATCCACGGTATAGGTGACCTCCTGCCAGGACTCCAGCCTCTCGCTGGCCCGCTTGATGAGAACATCCACCCTCTGCTTGGAGTCCAGCCACTCGGTGGAGTCCTGCAGCATGCTATGCAGATGCTTGCTTCTTCCCAACACTTTGGCCTGAGAATCCTCCCAGTGGGTCTGAAGGCGGTCAACTAAACGTTTCATGGAGCGTTAGCTGCTATGCGTTCTCGTCCCGACCAACTTTTTGAGATTATTTATTATAATAATAAATATTTAGTACTTATATAACCAGTGTGTTTGTGAGAGACTTACTGCGCTCAGTGATAGCGTTGCGTGTGTCCTGGTTGCTGGTTTTGTTTTTTAGGTTCTGGGCCGCAGTGACCTGTCTGTCCAGAAGAGGGCGCCGCTGATCCAGCTCCTGCAAAGATGCCTGAACCCATGAAAAATGACATGTGATTTGTGTTCATTTCTTAGCTATCATTATCTTTCACATTTCATTGGGAATCTCCCAAAATTTCCCAAAGTTAGGATTTTACGTTTATCATCCTACTTTTGCAAGGTGCTGATGTTAGCATACTCACACTACTGAGATTTAGCACTTAGCACAAGCATGCAAATTACTAGCATTAACGATTAAATTTCGCTGGGAATTAAAATATGTGATAAGATATGTGATATGTAATAAGTTATGATTTTCATGTACATTGTGCTTTTTCTTGATGCTAGCTTTACCATTTTAGCAAGAGATGTTCCCATGCTATCACAATGTAGCCAGACAGGTTGCTGGGGTGGTTAATGTTAGCATGCTACCCACTAGCATTATTAGCATTGATATTTCTTTGTGAATCTCCCAAATATTAAAATATGTGGAAGTTAGGACTTGTATGTACATTTTGCTTTTCTTAATGTCAGATGCTAGCTTTAGCATTTTAGCACTTTGTATATCACATTGGGATTTAGCACATCTACAACTGTCTATTGAAGCAAGAGATGTTCCCATGCTATCACAATGCAGCCAGACATGTTGCTGGGGTGGTAAATGTTAGCATGCTACCCACTAGCATTATTAGCATTAATATTTCTTTGTGAATCTCCCAAATATTAAAATATGTGGAAGTAAGGGCTTTTATGTACATTGTGCTTTCCTTAATGCTAAGTGCTAGCTCTAGCATCTTACCATGTTTGCATATCACATTGAGATTTAGCACGTCTACAACTGTCTATTGAAGCAAGATATGTTCCCATGTTATCACAATGTAGTCAGAGAAGTTGCTGGGGTGGTAAATGTTAGCATGCTACACACTAGCATTATTAGCATTGATATTTCTTTGTTAATCTCCCAAATATTAAAATATGTGGAAGTTAGGACTTTTATGTACATTTTGCTTTTCTTCATGTCAGATGCTAGCTTTAGCATTTCAGCATTTTGCATATCACATTGAGATTTAGCACGTCTACAACTGTCTATTGAAGCAAGAGATGTTCCCATGTTATCACAATGTAGCCAGACAGGTTGCTGGGGTGGTAAATGTTAGCATGCTACACACTAGCATTATTAGCATTGATATTTCTTTGTTAATCTGCCAAATATTAAAATATGTGGAAGTTAGGGCTTTTATGTACATTGTGCTTTTCTTAATGCTAGGTGCTAGCTTTAGCATTTTAGCGGTTTGCATATCACATTGAGATTTAGCACCTCTAAAACTGTCTATTAAAAAAATAAATAAATAAAAAATAAAACTGTCTATTGAAGCAAGAGATGTTCCCATGTTATCACAACGTAGCCAAACAGGTTGCTGGGGTGGTAAATGTTAGCAAGCTACACACTAGCATTATTAGCATTAATATTTCTTTGTGAATCTCCCAAATATTAAAATATGTGGAAGTCAGGGCTTTTATGTACATTGTGCTTTTCTTAATGCTAGGTGCTAGCTTTAGCATTTTGTATACAATATTGAGATTTAGCACTTTGGCAACTGTCTATTGAAAAAAGAGATGTTCTCGTGTTATCAAAATGTACACTGTTAATCTAGCATGCTAGCTACTAGAATTGTTAGCATTTACATTTATTTGGCAATCTCCCATAATTACAACAGGTAAAAATGAGGACTTTACACACATAGTACATTTCTCGCTAGGTGCTAGCTGTAGCACATTAGTAACCGCCTACTGAAACAAGACATCCTGGGTACATTTTGACATTTTTCATAACCAAGGCAGCACCGACATGCAGTCACCTTAAGCTGGTCAATGTTGTCATTGATGTCGTCCAGGTCGGCCACCACCACTCGCTTGTTCTGCACCATGTTGTCCAGCATGGTCAGCCAGTCCGTGAGCTCTGCCCAAGACTTGTTGAACTGTGCCAGGGCTGCAGACTCAGCCTGGGAACTACCGGTCAACATTTCATCTGCAACACACATACTGTCAATGTTGCAATGTTAAAAAATAACTACTTTGTACTGTATTTGTAAGATACAGTACGGGTATGGTCAAGTTTTTACAACCCAGGAAATTTTACCACTTGACTTGAATGACTTACTGGCTTTCTTGGCCACGAGCAGGTTTTTCCTCTCCTGATGCTGCCGTAACAGCTCCATGATGACCGTCCAGTCTTCTCTCATCTTCATGTACTTCACCTGTCCCAGACAAACACACGTTATGGCCTGCCGAGGTCCTCTCAAATGTGGTTCAGTCAAGGATCTGGCTGCCGGTTCCTCTATATTCATGGATCATCTTACATTATGGTAATGGTAATGGTTTTATTCCATTTGAACATGCATTAGATTATTCTTATTGGGAGTGCATCCCATAATCAGTTCCCAGTTCCACATGTCCAAAAGGAGTAGGAAGAAGCAAAGCTTATTAAATCCTACCCCTCCATCTGGTACTTTTACAATCAGTAACTGTTACATTTGTTCACTTCCTGCTTTCCTGATATAATTCCTAATTTTTAATTTAATTTAATTTAATTTAATTTAATTTACCATAGTAAGTGTCAACATAGTGATATATATAGCACATCATGACTGGTTCAAGACTCTTCATCCTTGTATTTAGCAAACATCAACTGCCTGGTAGACCTTACAAGGTCCAGGTTTACTCAATCCATTCCATAGTTTGATACCACATACTGAAATGCTATGCTAACGCTAACGTAGTCCGAGCATATAAGTGTTTCAAATGTAGTTCTTCCCTGAGATCATATTTCTCCTCTCTTGTAGAGAAGTATTGGATGACATTTTTAGCTAATTGGTTATTTTTAGCCTTATGCATTATTTTAGCTGTTTGAAGATGAACTATATCAGCAAGTTGAAGTATTTGTGATTTTAGAAATAAGGAGTTAGTATGTTCTCTGTAGGCGGCATTATGAATTATCCTTACCGACCTTTTTTGCAGTACATTTAGCGAGTGAAGATGGCTTTTACAGTTATTAGCCCATATTTCCACACAATAAGTAAGATATGGTAGAACCAGAGAGCAATAAAGAGTGTGGAGTGATTTCTGATTGAGAACAAATTTTGCTTTGTTCAATATTGAAATATTTCTGGCCACCTTATGTTGTATATTTGTAATATGAGGTTTACAGATCATATTTTTATCTATGGTGATCCCCAGAAATGTATTTCAATGTCTACACCGTGTATTTGTATTTGCTGGTACGTGTCCTTTCTGCTGTTACCATTATCATTCATTAGTGATGAGTACTTAAACATTGCAAAGGTTATCCAAGTCGTGTGTCAAAAATAGACATTTTTATGAGAGTATCAATTAGTAATGGATCGAATGCATATAAAATACGCATGTTGGGTTTGATTGGCGCACCTTCTCTGACTGACTCGGAGGAACGTCTTTGTAGAGTTGATCCGCTCGCTCAAGAACCGACTCAACTTCAGGTTGCTTGACTTGCACTTCCTCGATGAGCTGCCACAGCAAAGGCAAATAGGTCAACACGTGTGTGTGTGTGTGTTTGTGTGTGTGTTTGTGTGTATGCATCTTACACTTTGCGGGGGCTCTTCTGGACTGTGCTCCAGCTGGGTTCTGGTTCTGGACACCCAGCCTGACAGACTGTCCAAGTGACACTGAAGCCCCTCCAGTTCCCGCAGTAGACTCTCGATCTCCAGCAGACGTTCAGGCAGAGTCTTGGACACCTAAGTGATAATCTCAGTGTCGATTACACCTGGAACGCATGAACTGAATTCTCATGAGAATTCCCAGAATTCACCTTCTCCCAGCGGGTATTGATGATTCTGATGTCTTTTTGTTTGTCGGCAGGAACCTGTCGGTGTCGTATGTTCAGGTCTTCCACCGCCGCTTTCTTGCCGGGAAGTTCTTCCACACACGCCTGACAAGAAGCTCATGTATGTCAAAGAAGACAAGAACTGAAGCATCGAATCCTCATCATCATGCACATTATTGTAGTTCCTGGTTTATCTCCCAGGCTGATGACTGGTGGCAAAACAAGGAGGTAGGTGGACATAATCTGCAAAGCTAAGTCACAGGACTTAGCCACCACTCGGTCCAGTGAGTCCAGTTCTGGGTGGATTTCGGTGATGAGAAACGAAGCTCTGCTCTTGGGGCTCCCAATAACTAAGTTAAGAGTTTGGCTTCTCAAAATAGTAATACATCTACATGACAGAGACACTTTGAGTTGAACTGCAAGTGCACAACTTAGTTGAAAATGCAAAAGTGGTGTACCTCAGGGATTAATGTGCAGTCCATTTTTGTTTGGCGGAAATGACTTTGAAATGTTGTAAAGGCGTCCTCGAAAAAAAAAATCGCAATTGGCTCTGCTTTAATTCTCTGATGTCGTATTCATGCGTGATGTCGGCTGTAAATTGTTATGTCTGTTAGCTAGACTTGCTAATCTGTTTGTGCTCAACTGCTGTTTTTTGCGGCTGTGTTACAAATAAAAGCTTGCTTGAAGCAAGAGGAATTTTTCCTTCCTTCCTGAAGAGCTAAAAGCTGTATTTCCCTCTGACATGTATGATTTTTTAAATATTTTTTTCATATTTTTTGTTGTAAATGTACGACTTTATTCTCATTCTCACTTTCTCTTAATTTTTTTTCCAACAGTTTTCTCATAAATTTACTTTTTTATAGCAAATTTACAACTATTTTAATTTTTTTTAATTACCGTATTTTCCAGACTATAAGTCGCACTTTTTTTCATAGGTTGGCTGTTCCTGCCACTTATACTCCAGAGCGACTTATAAATGAAAAAAAGTGTTTATGTTCCATAAACACTGGACACCTTTTGTGTTCATGTTTATTTTTTGTGTAGCTGAATAACCATTGTGTTAGCATACGTATCTTACACCTATTCAGCCTGTTCTCTATTCTTTTATTGTTAGAACTTGCCTTCCAAGAGGACGTAATGTCTGTTTTGGTCAAGTAGTTTGGAAAATAAATTACCTGCAAAAAATGCGACTTATACTCTAGTATGTTTTTTTTCTACCTAATTATGCATTTTTGGCATTGTGCGAGTTATATTCCGGAGCGACTTGTAGTCTAGAAAATACGGTATTTAGTTTTATGTGGCCCTAATACATAGTACATGTACACACACACACACACACAAATATAAACAGTACATTCTCCTGTATGGTAAATGGAATCGTGCAGTGCGGGTAACATGCTGTGATGTTGACAATACCTGCACTTTGCCCAAAGTGTCTCTCAGGTGTTGAGGCTCGGCGGGTTGCAGAGGGATGGCCAGGACGCTATCGGCTTTGTTCAGCCAGCCCAGCATCGAACCCACAGTCTCCTGCAGCTGTGCTGCTGTCGCGTGCTGCTCCGCTGACCTTCAGGGCAGGATGAGTGGTATGTGTTTATGTAAACAAATGACAGCATGTGAATTAAAAGCACCAAAAAGAAGGCAGGAGACATTTGTAAAATATGTAAAATGTAATTTCAAGGATTAAAATGAATGACTTTAAAGCAGATTCCACCCACAAATGACATAAAAATGCCCATTTTTGATGTTTGACACAAGTCTTGCACCTCCCCCTTTAAAGCTGCCTGCTATCTTGATGTTGACGATATCCTCTGATTTTGAATCAACAATAAGAGTGACTGTTGATTTTTTTTTTTGGATGGGGCGACCCAGAACACCCACCCTCAGGAACGATACACAGAGCAGCCCGGCCAGAGGCTACAGGGGGCAACAGTGGGACAGGGGACAGCCACCCCTAAGGCCAGGCCAGTTGCAACACCCCACGGGCCCAAAACCACCCGCAAAGGACCCCCCCGCACCAGGACAGCAGGTCCAGTCCCACCCCACTGACAACAATGCCATCCCCACCCAGCCCCTGCCCGAACCCACCTTCTCTTGCGCTCGTTGAGCTGCTGGCAGACGTGAGCCCAGCGAGCGGTTAGGAACTGAAGCTGCGCTCGAAGGCGGGAGGCATCGTCTGGGGTACTCATTTGGCTGATGTCCTCGCTTGTGGAGGTCACACGGTTCAACACCACTTCCTGTATCGGGATGGCTTCTGTCAGGTCCTACAAAAGCAGACACAAATGGTTAAAATAAATCATTTCTTGAATGTTTACTTTGAGCTTTTTCCATGAATAACACATCTCATTCACCCTAAGGCGGTAATCCATGTTAAATATTAGTACAGGTTTTTGTCAAGCGTACAATTACAATTGAATGCATCCCATAATCAGTTCCCAGTTCCACATGTCCAAAAGGAGTAGGAAGAAGCAAAGCTTATTAAATCCTACCCCTCCATCTGGTACTTTTACAATCAGTAATTGTTACATTTGTTCACTTCCTGCTTTTCCTAATATAATATTTTTTTTTATTTAATTTAATTTAATTTAATTTTTGTCACATACCGAAGTAGGAGGTGATATGAGCATCCAATGACATAATCGGTACCATAGTAAGTGTCAATATAGTGATATATATAGCACATCATGACTGGTTCAAGACTCTTCATCCTTGTATTTGGCAAACATCAACTGCTTGTATTGTTTCTTGAATTGGCTCATCGTTGTGCATTGTTTGATTTCCTTACTCAATCCATTCCATAGTTTGATTCCACATACTGAAATGCTATGCTAACGCTAACGTAGTCCTAGCATATAAGTGTTTCAAATGTAGTTCTTCCCTGAGATCATATTTCTCCTCTCTTGTAGAGAAGTATTGGATGACATTTTTAGCTAATTGGTTATTTTTAGCCTTATGCATTATTTTAGCTGTTTGAAGATTAACTATATCAGCAAGTGGAAGTATTTGTGATTTTAGAAATAAGAAGTTAGTATGTTCTCTGTAGGCGGCATTATGAATTATCCTTACTGACCTTTTTTGCAGTACATTTAGTGAGTGAAGATGGCTTTTATAGTTATTGTAACAATAGTTATAATAGTAACAATAATAATAATCGATTGTAACAATGGTTACAATAGTCGTCAAAATTGGAGGAGAATGTCAACATCAGCCAGGAGGAGGTTTTGGGGGGGGCGGGGGGGCAAGCCGTGTGTTCGAAATAGACATTTTTAAGGGCGTATCAATTACTTGCGGATTTACTAGGGATGTACTGTATGAAGACCTAGATACTAAAGTTTTTTCTTCTGTGTTGGGAAGTTGGACATTGAGATGCCGATCAATGTATTCCAACCTGTGTGCTACCTGTGTTTCAGGTAGCACTTAGCAGATGGTCTCTTATGCATCCCTGCTGGTGCTAAAAAAAAAGAGGAAGTTGATCACAGTCGCGCACTAAGTGATCTGAGCATGTGTGACACAGTTTCTTTTGATCCTTGCAGGGCGTCATGAAAAATCAATAGGGTTCCTGCTCCGGCATTGAACAGCAATCTGTCAGACCTTGAAGCCGGGTCAAAATTGTGTCGAACAGATTGTGGACTGGAAAAATCAAGTCCTGCGTCTTAAATGGAATACTTCCCTTTGTACTTTTCATGAAGTATACTGTACCGGTAGTCATACATAGTCAATACATGGTATTGCATTTCCTTGCATGCGTGTATCCTATCCTTTGCATAGCTTGAGACTAGAGCAGGGGTGGGCAAACTACGGCCCGGGGCCCACCAAGTGTTTGAATCCGGCCCACCAGTTGCTTTCTAAGTATTTCAACTCTTTTTTTTGTAGTATTTCAACTTTTAACATACAAATTAGTAAAAAAAAAAACAAAAAAATGTAAAATTAAATTACATAGTTTGATATGGTCTGATGGGCTGCACGGCGGTCAAGTGATTAGCGTGCAGACCTCACAGCTAGGAGACCCGAGTTCAATCCCACCCTCGGCCATCTCTGTGTGGAGTTTGCATGTTCTCCCTGTGCATGCGTGGGTTTTCCCTGGGTACTCCGGTTTCCTCCCACATTCCAAAAACATGCTAGGTTAATTGGCCACTCCAAATTGTCCATAGGTATGAATGTGAGTGTGAATGGTTGTTTGTCTATATGTGCCCTGTGATTGGTCTTTTAGCTTTTTTTGTTATAGGCACCAGCATACATACGGTATTTTTAGCGTATTTACTTGCGTCCATATTTTTATCAAAATATTCATGTTTTCATTCAATATTTTACACTAACAGATCTGCTACTTTTGTTGCATGTTCTTAGCAACAATGACAATAAAGCTTTTGGACAAAATTTTGTGAGTTGCTTACTTTGCACTGAACAGGAAGTGCCTATGCAGGTTTTAAAGCTGCGTAACTCGATAGTCGTTAAGTTGCGGTTGTGGTTTCATGCTTGCGGCTCACATTTTATGTCGACCAAAATGTTTGAACATGCATGCATCGGGACCCCCCCTCGGCACCCCACCCCAGGCATTTTGGACACCCCTGGCCTAGAAGCTGTGAGCATCAGAGAACGTTATTGGATACTTGATGCTAGGTTAATTGGCGACTCCAAATGAATGTGAGTGTGAATGGTTGTTTGTCTATATGTGCCCTGTGATTGGCTGGCCACCAGTCCAGGGTGTACTAGGCCTCTCACCCAAAGACAGCTGGGATAGGCTCCAGCACCCCCTCGACCCTTGTGAGGATAAGCGGTAGAAAATGAATGAATGAATGAATATTTGGGGGGGCTTAAGAACATTTTTTGGGGGGGGGGGTCATTCCCCCTAAAATAGGCCTAATGACGCCACTGATGGGAGCTAGACAAAAGGGTTCTTTTGGTCTGAATGTGGTCTGATGTTTAAAGTGCTCCTGACATGAGAACGTAGTATAACACTTTTACTGATAAAATTAGACAAATAATTCAAAGAAAATTATAAGCATAAAAATAGTGTGTGTGTGTTAAATGTATGTTCTGGCCCCCAGGACAATTTTGTTAACTCTAATCCCCCCCACCCCCGAGTCAAAATATTTGCCTACCCGTGGACTAGATTCTGTCCTATCAGGTCGTTGAGGACATACAGTGCACTGAGGGTGGCTGCACTCAAAATAGTGACTGTGCAAGTTTTGGACTTGAGCTGTCCTATCGAGTGTTTGAGCATGAACGCATAACAATAATAACCAACTGCAGTACTTTGCTCAATGATGACACGCTTCAGTGCATGTCAGAATTCTATGTACTGTAGTCTTCTTCAGACAACATATATTCTTCTTAAAGAGTCCCAATAATTCTCCAGAATACATCATAACCCCCCCTGAAACCTTGTATTGGATATCAATTAAAAGCAACGCTTATTTCTACTACTAAATGCGTGTGTGTGTGTTACCCTGAGGTGCTGCTTTTGTGCTGCTTGTTCGCTCGCGGCCATCTTGAGGGCATCCTCTGCTTCATGAAGCCACTCCTCAAGTGCCCTCTGATCCGAAACAAACTTCTGCCACTTGGAGTTGCAGCCCTGCCAGCGCCTTCAAGTGCACACGGACATAATTCAGCGTTATTACTCGTGCTCACGAGTAGCAGCATTTGCCACGCCCGATCTAGCTTACATCAGCCGGTCCTTATGCAGCTTGTTGAGTTTATCCCAGTTGGCTCGGAGGAGGGCAGCGCTCTCCTGGATCCGCTGCGCTTCCAGAGGTCGTGTGCCGGACGCCGCATCCTGCCTACGGGCCAAAGCTGCCTCCACTGGAGCTCGCAGTTTGTCGATACTCACTTTGACTTCCTGTGTGTAGTCATGTGTGTAGTCAAGGTCATGCCATTTGGGCACTTTCGGTTCAGTCGGGCTTTTAGACCCAAAGCTGCAAAACCAGGTTTAGTACCGACCTTCAAGCAGTTCTCTTGTTGAGGTAGGTTGTAATACGCAGCTGGCCAGTATTCCGGAGAATTCAGCTTGAAGTCCGCCTCTGACACGGAACGTAACAGTGCTTGTAGCTCTGCAAGGTAGTCCTACACACACACACACACACACAATGGAACAATTTTAATAAATATAATGAGTGTTTATTCACACAGAACAAAAAACTGATAAAAAAACTAATCCGGGACACACTTCCAAGTATTTTGAAATGATCTAAGCAATTCTCTCTTGATTTGGGAATTCCCAGACAGTTTCTTGCCGCGCCCACAGCGTCTAGACCACTCATTCCTATTTTTTACCTTGATCACGCCAATCAAAATAGTGAAAGCTGAGAGAGCTGTAACGCATGACCATTGACAGACAGCATGCAAATACTGGCGGTCTGCGCTCCCATAAATTATTACTACACAAAAAAAATCTAGTTAAGAGCATCGGAAGAACGGTGTGCACTGAGGAAGGACAATGTCACTTTCCTTCTTGTTTGTTAACTTTTTTCCCCTTCACTGTGTCTCCCAAGTGTGAAGCAGAATCTTATGATCGTAGTAGGACAAACTAAAATGAAAAGTAGAGTTAAATTAGACCGAAGGGGGAGTAATCAACATAGGCTGCATCCAAGACGATCGTATGCTGTGACCATAAAATCTTTTTAAAAGTACCTGCTCCTATGAAAGGGACAGTAATAATCAGTCTAGCGGTCTGTCAAAAAAAGGGAAGTTTATACCCACTGAACCCCCCACTGACTGGAGTCATTAAAAAAAAAGCACAACCTTCTCTCCAGAGCTGGCATTGGAAACGCTTGTATCTACTCCTGTTTGAATTCAACTGTCCTTCATGTATGACAGCGTTCATGTATGACTTATGACGGTCGTCATAGGAATGGAACGTAAGACCAACTTATCGTCTCTCGGCGTTCACACTATGTTGTCAACCCCAAAACCTAACCTCTAACCATTTGCCGCTACCCAAGCCTAAACCCGTAACCCCAACCCTAAACTCGATCACAAACCTTAACCTCTAAC
Source organism: Doryrhamphus excisus (assembly GCF_037039965.1). NCBI lineage: Eukaryota > Metazoa > Chordata > Actinopteri > Syngnathiformes > Syngnathidae > Doryrhamphus > Doryrhamphus excisus. The sequence continues at coordinate 15,210,187 of NC_136371.1, forward strand.
CCCTAACCTTCTTCTATGAAAGGGACAGTAATAACTAATCAGTGTAGCGGTCTGTCTCTCCCTCCTGAACATCTTTACACCAGAAAAGGGAAATTTATACCCACTGGACCCCCTCAGCTTACTGAAGTCATTAAAAAAAAGCACAACATTCTCTCCAGAGCTGGCATTGGAAACGCTTGTATCTACTTCTGTTTGAATTCAACTGTCCTTCATGTATGACAGCGTTCATGTATGACTTACATGGTCGACATAGAAATGGAGCGTAAGACCAACTTGTCGCCTCTCAGTGTTCACACTATTTTGTCATCAATGATGCTGAACCCCGAAACCTAACCTCTAACCATTTCCCTCTACCCGAGCCTAAACCCGTAACCCCAACCCTAAACTCTATCACAAACCTTAACCTCTAACCCTTAACCTTCTTCTATGAAAGGGACAGTAATAGCTAATCAGTGTAGCGGTCTGTCTCTCCCTCCCGAACAACTTAACACCAAATAAAGGAAGTTTATACCCACGCTAACTGAAGTCATTAAAAAAAAGCACAATATTCTCTCCAGAGCTGGCATTGGAAACGCTTGTATCTACTCCTGTTTGAATTCAACTGTCCTTCATGTATGACAGCGTTCATGTATGACTTATGTCATAGGAATGGAACATAAGACTAACTTATCGCCCCTCAGCGTTCACACTATTTTGTCATCAATGATGCTGAATTGGTCAGGATCAGGGTAAACAAAGTGTTCTTGTGACAGACAGTATTCCTTATATCCATAATAATCAGAAGAGAAACGGGTTAGTAATGATTAATCACTAAGCAGGACTAAGTTGACATTATTGTTATTGGTAGAAAATGTAATATAGATAATGATAGGAGAGGGAAACTCCACATAGGGCATTTATTCTCCAATTTAATCTCCAATGGAGGTCAAGATGTGAAATATATTTACAAGAAAAACTGATTCCATTTGCAAAATATTAGTATTGGTTTGATATCTTGTAACATAGGGCTTTTCTAATGGCACTTGGCAAATGTACTATCAGATATTTAGCATATATTGACATACACTGGACTGGATGTTCCCTTCCCTTCAGTTTCCCTTCCTCTCATCATTCCTCTTCATACTTGGACAGAATGCATAACGACACGGTGGACTACCACTTCCACGGGAGTGTTATTGGCGGAAACACTGCAGCGTCCACATTAGAGTGGTTTTTTTTTTTACGTCATAAAGTCAATGTTGGTTTCTCCGTCACGTCAGACATGCAATCTGTCCAAGCCGTGCATCAGGGCCGGCCCGGCGACGCGTGTGGGTGAGTGCAGATGATTGGATGGAGGGATACATACATTCCCAGTGATGTCAGCAGGCTGCAATGTCATTGGTTGGCATGCGGTGACACAGAACCAGACACAGCAACCCATGAGATTCAAACGTGAGACCTTTTGTCACATGGACACTCAACATGTGGAATGTGTGGTAAAGAAAATCAAAGGAGGTACTATGTACTATTTTCGCTGAGGGAGCGACCAAAGTACTGACTGTACGAACCCCGAACCCTAACCTCTAACCATTTTCCTCTGAGTCTAAACCCGTAACCCTAAACCCTATCGCGAACCTTAACCTCTAACCCCTAACCCTCTAACCTAACTTTAAAAAAAAGGCTCAAATTTCTAAAAAACATATTTTGACTGGAACTAATAATTTATTAAGATTATTCATTCATCTGTTATGAAATGATAACGTTTAAAGGTAATTTAATGGCCCAATTAGCATTTACAGTAAAAAACAAAATCATTATTTCCATACAAAAAACTAACCTTTATTTATTTTTAAGCCAATCACACAAATGTAGGATTTTTCAAACATAGTGTGTGTGTTTATACATATACACAAATATACATTTCCCTGCTAATTTATTATATATTATATGACACACACAGTGTCCCCATATAATAAATACATTATTAAATGATTGCTTATGTGTCCAGATATGTATCCCCTCTTGCCGTAATTCTATATTTGCATGGATAGTACAATTATATTATGTTTATTATGATATTTGCCCTCTATATATGATGGTTTGGGACAAGGCAATATATGATTTACTATATATATTTATAACTTGGTATAGACTCTGTGTGACTGTCTATATGGTGCTATATGGTAAATGTTAGTAAAGCATGTTAGCATCAGCTCCTCACAGTGTCGTAGAATAAAAAATGGTGTTATTATGGTTTAGTCCAAACGTAGTGAGGAAGTGGTGCCTACTGGAACTCACACATCGTCTCTGGAAGGGTAAGAACTGGCCCTCCACCTCAGCCCAGCGTGTGTTCAGCTGAATCTGCCGAGGCTCCACTAGAGCGGCGGCTCCGGCCTCTGAGAGCTGATTGGCTAAAACCTGCAACTCCTTAAGCTCCTCCTTCTTCTGGGCCATCTCTGTGCCAATTTCCTAGTGGGTGAAAACCAATTGAGGGCGTCATTTTGAAATGTGTTTTTATTTATTTTGGACAGTTTTGCGGCTCGAAAGAGGGAAGTGAGACAAATTCAGACAGAAAAAAAAATGGCCACTGTGTGTTCAACGTGGATGTTTGCGAGACTTTATTTGACTTGATGATGAGTGTGAAAAAATGGAGAGTGTGTTTATGTGTGGGGACAAAAAAAAAAGAAACCAGCCAGGAATCTCAGTGGCGGCAAGGACAGCAGAGTGTGACGTCCGCTTAGCGAAATGTCATAGTGATCATCTGAAAGCAAAAAACAAACATGGAGAGTCAGGAGGCGCGGTGATGAACAGTGTGGGTGGGTGGGTGTGGGGTGTTTCCATGGTAACCACATAAAGAGATGTGGGAGCTTCACCTAAAGGTCGTGGTGATGAAGAAGTAAAAAAAAAAAGAAAACGTGCAGCTGTGTGTGTGTTGGTACAGTAGAACCCATTTATGTTGTTTTTGGGGGTTTGGGGACCCCCCAAAGAAGAGAATTATATTGTAGAATAAATCTTTCTGTGGACTCCCATTAGACTAAAGAAGAGGTCAGCTTGTCCTGAGGTTGTATAACAGTTCTTCTTGTGAAGTGGAAGCTAAGGGTCTGCCAAAATCCATTCAAAGAGTCTGATATGTCATTTAAAGTCATTTGTTATTGTTTAAAACTTTATTTAACTGTTGTTGGATAAACAAGGGGGGCCCCCTTCTCCCTCAAACCGCCGACGTGGTCCAGAGGCAAAGTTTGTCGACATAAACGGGGTGGACTTCAACACTTTCCACTGTATTTACCGATGTACAATTGTGTGTGTGTGTGTGCGTTCATGGTTGCGTGCATCGTCACCTTGACCCTCTCGCCCTCGGGAGGGTCGGGGAGCTGATCAACGCTCCGCTGGATATTGTCCAGCCAGGACATCAGGTCATGTGACCTCCTGCGGTACTGGTACCACTGCGGTGCGATGGCCAGAGCTTTCTTGTTCCTGAGCACACGCAGGTCCTGCACACACACACAGACACATGCAAGTGCATGTAGTATACACACATACAACTGTATTATGGAAAGCAGGAAGTGAACAAATCTAACAGTTACTGAAAGTTACTGAAAGTACCAGATGGAGGGGTAGGATTTAATAAGCTTTGCTTCTTCCTACTCCTTTTGGACATGTGGAACTGGGAACTGATTATGGGCTGCACTCAATTGTAATCTGATGCATGTTCAAATGAAATAAAACCATTACCATTACCATTACATATATAAATATAAAGTATATGTACTGTATATTTATTATGCAAAAGTCTGTAGACACTTTCCCATACAATACAATGAGAAAATGTTCCTAAACTTTTGGTGTAGGTCTTCTATACATTGTCTATACTTTCTTTTTCTTTTTTTTTTATTAACCTCTCTCATGATGTTTATGGATGTGTGTGTGTGTGTGAGTGTGTGCGCTACCTTGACATTGTTGTACTTGCTGCTGAGCTGCCTGTGCTTTAGTTTTAGCTGTTCTCTTTTGTCCTGATCTGGAGCTCTCTTCTGCAGATTCTCCCCTCTCAACAACAACTCCTTCACTGCACCTTCTTCACAGTCCTACACACACACACACACACACAGGGACACACACGTGCGTACAAAGGTCTGTTTAAAGGCCCAACAGGCACATCAGGATGAAAAAAGCCAATTATTTCCACCCTTTTTTGAGTGACCTTGTCTTCCTGGAAGTCCTCTTCCTTGAGGTTTTCCCCCTGTTTCACTTCCTCCTCCAGGAGATCCAACCAGATCTGAGCTTCGCTGTGGTACTGCTCCAGCTCTTTGGCTGACGCTGCCGTCTGAGATTTAAATTCAATGTCAAATCAGAAATGTCAAAAATAGCAGAGTTCACTTGAACTGTTGTTGTTGTCGTCCCCCACCGGTCCAGAGGCGATGCGTTGTGCAACGGCGTCAAATCTCTGCTTCAGAAGCTCCAGCTTGGGTCCCACCTGGGCTTGGCAGTTCTCCCCCCTGGTGGTCATGAGCTCCTGCGCCAAAGCCCTCACTTCGTCCATCTTACCCCGCGTGAGCTCCAGCTCGGCACGCAGTACCTGCACATGCACACACATCTATAATGGCCACTCTTTTGCTCTCGCCATAGCTACTGCTTCTATTTAGCCCGTCTTCCTGCTTCTTTGGAGCACCTTGCTATGGGAGAAGTAGTCAATGATCGCACAATTTAAAGGCTTTCAGGGTAACAGCGCAAATTTATTTTACATTTATAAAAATTTGTAATTTTATTTTACAAAGTACCGTATTTTCTGGACTATAAGTCGCTCCAGAGTATAAGTTGCACTAGGTCAAAAGTGCATATTTAGGTAAAAAACATACATAAGTTGCACTGGAGTATAAGTGGCATTTTTTGCGGGTAATTTATTTTCCAAACTACTTGACCAAAACAGACATTACGTCCTCTTGGAAGGCAAGTTCTACCAATAAAAGAATAGAGAACAGGCTGAATAGGTGTAAGATATGCTAACACAATGGTTATTCAGCTACACAAAAAATAAACATGAACACAAAAGGTGTCCAGTGTTTATGGAACATAAACACTTTTTTCATTTATAAGTCGCTCTGGAGTATAAGTCGCAGGAACAGCCAGCCTATGAAAAAAAAGTGTGACTTATAGTCCGGAAAATACGGACTTACTATAAATTACTATAAAAAAGTAAATTTATCAGTATAACAGTTGAAAAATGTAAGAGAAAATGAGAATGAGAATAAAGTCGTACATTTACGACAAAAAATATTTTAAAAATCATACATGTCAGAGGGAAATACAGCTTTTAGCTCTTCAAGAAGGAAGGAAACATTCCTCTTGCTTCCGGCAAGCTTTTATTTGTAACATGGCAGCAAGGAACAGCCAACCTAAGTAAAAAAGTGTGACTTATAGTCCAGAAAATACGGTGTATATACAGTGAAGAAAATAAGTATTTGAACACCCTGCTATTTTGCTATTTCTCCCACTTAGAAATCATGGAGGGGTCTGAAATTTTCATCGTAGGTGCATGTCCACTGTGAGAGAGATAAACTAAAAAGAAAAATCCAGAAATCACAATGCATGATTTTTTAACAATTTATTTGTGTGATACAGCTGCAAATAAGTATTTGAACACCTGAGAAAATGAATGTTAATATTTGGTACAGTAGCCTTTGTTTGCTATTACAGAGGTCAAACGTTTCCTGTAGTTTTTCACCAGGTTTGCACACACTGCAGGAGGGATCTTGGCCCACTCCTCCACACAGATCTTCTCTAGATCAGTCAGGTTTCTGGGCTGTCGCTGAGAAACACGGAGTTTGAGCTCCCTCCAAAGATTTTCGATTGGGTTCAGGTCTGGAGACTGGCTGGGCCATGCTAGAACCTTGATATGCTTCTTACGGAGCCACTCCTTGGTTTTCCTGGCTGTGTGCTTCGGGTCGTTGTCGTGTTGGAAGACCCAGCCACGACCCATCTTCAATGCTCTGACAGAGGGAAGGAGGTTGTTCCCCAAAATCTCACAATACACGGCCCCAGTCATCCTCTCTTTAATGCAGTGCACTCGTCCTGTCCCATGTGCAGAAAAACACCCCCAAAGCATGATGCTACCACCCCCATGCTTCACAGTAGGGATGGTGTTCTTCGGATTGTACTCTTCATTCTTCTTCCTCCAAACACGCTTATTGGAATTATGACCAAAAAGTTCTATTTTGGTCTCATCTGACCATAAAACTTTCTCCCATGACTCCTCTGTATCATCCAAATGGTCATATGCAAACTTAAGACGGGCCTTGACATGTGCTGGTTTAAGCAGGGGAACCTTTCGTGCCATGCATGATTTCACATCATGACGTCTTAGTGTATTACCTACAGTAACCTTGGAAACGGTGGTCCCAGCTCTTTTCAGGTCATTGACCAAGTCCTGTCGTGTAGTTCTGGGCTGATTCCTCACCTTTCTTAGAATCATTGAGACCCCACGAGGTGATATCTTGCATGGGGCTCCACTCCGATTGAGATTGACCGTCATGTTTAGCTTCTTCCATTTTCTAATGATAGCTCCAACAGTGGACCTTTTTTCACCAAGCTGCTTGGTAATTGCTCCGTAGCCCTTTCCAGCCTTGTGGAGGTGTACAATTTTGTCTCTGGTGTCTTTGGACAGCTCTTTGGTCTTCGCCATGTTACAAGTTAAAGTCTTACTGATTGTATGGGGTGGACAGGTGTCTTTATGCAGCTAACGACCTCAAACAGGTGCATCTGATTCAGGATGATACATGGAGTGCAGGTGGACTTCTAATGGGCAGACTAACAGGTCTTTCAGGGTCAGAATTCTAGATGATACACAGGTGTTCAAATACTTATTTGCAGCTGTATCACACAAATAAATTGTTAAAAAATCATGCATTGTGATTTCTGGATTTTTCTTTTTAGTTTATCTCTCTCACAGTGGACATGCACCTACGATGAAAATTTCAGACCCCTCCATGATTTCTAAGTGGGAGAAATAGCAAAATAGCAGGGTGTTCAAATACTTATTTTCTTCACTGTATATGAATATATATATATATATATATATAGACTTGGTATATATAAGAGTATGTTGAAAAGTCAAAGTTAAGTTTGTGTAGAAGTGAGACTTCAGCTCACGTGAGTGTGCATCGTTTTTGTGTCCTTGTTAGACCCAGTTTGTTCTGCTCTCTGAAGGGAGTAGTTAACAGCATGGAAAGAGATTTTAGTTTTAGTTTCGATTTTTAGATGGGTTTTCTAATAATCTATTAGCCTTATAAAATGATGAACTTGGATTAGCAGCCATACCAGGAGATTGATGCAGAGGACTGACAGTTGTTGATAGCAGGCCTCTCATCGGATTAATTTTAATTGTTTGTGAAATGGATAAAAATGTTTGTGAAATTGAAACATATTTTTGTGAAATGCATGAAAATGTGTTTTTCTTTGGAAAACGAAGAAATTTGCAAGTGATCCCAAACTTTTAAGCGGTAGTGTATACAGTATTGTATGTCACTCTGATTGTGCTATGTGAGTGTGTGTCAAGAAAGCCTGAGCTAACAAACTGACCCTCAAAGTGGAACAATAGTAACAGTTTGACTCGACTTGGGGTCATGGACTCCATGTGGAGTTAATTTTGGCAAAAGTTGGACTTTCACTAAATCTGAATTTACATTATAGTCTAGGAACAAGAGACATTCATAACACGTACAGACTGTATAACCCATTTATCTGGGATAGGCTCCAGCTGCATAGAAAATTAAAGAATGAATGAATGAAATGGCCAAGTGTGACGAAAACGTCCCCACCTTAAGCGCAGCATCATTTGGTCCCTGGCTTTCGATCTCATCCATCTTTTTATTCGCTCCGTCAATCCATCGATTCACTTCCTCAATCTCTCCATCCAACTTCCTCATCTGCTGCTGGTAGGCCTGAAAACAAGGAGACAAAGCTATTCTTACAAATACGGTTTTTTCGCCACGTGAGAAGCTTATCTTTGAAATCAAATCAATCATCTTCCCACCAGCAGCAGGTTGAGCCATTCCTCCGCTCGGGATGTGACTGCAATCCAGTTGCAGTGCAGCAGGCTGACTTTGTCGTCCACCAGGCTCCCGTGACCACGAAGCACCTCCTTGAGGGCCTCGGCCAGGTCCACCACAGCCTGCAGCTGGGGTTGGCGTCGCTCTGTCTCGCCGTGGATGGACTGCAGAAGGAACGGCGGAAAAATGGCAAGAAAGCAATAAATAATTGCTCTAACTTGGACTTTTATGATTGCACAGATTGTACAGTTATGGAGGATCTGAAAAATGTAGCCACTAAATACTCGTTCATTCATTTTCTACTAAATACTATGTGGTGAAAATCCATAAAAACTTGCATGTGGGCTTCCCAGCATGCCTTGCGTGTTGTAAATTAATAGAATTGTATTGTTTTGTTTGCATATTTGACGTGATAATCGCAGAGTGTGATGCCTTTACTGTACATCGTGTTGTTTTTTAGGAAGGCATTTGGTTTGATGAACTTCTGTTGGCTTGTGTTAGGAAGGATTTCCCACAAATACAAAACTAACGTTTTTTTTCAAACATCTGCTCATTGGCGGGTTCGCAAATGCTAAATTGCGAACATGCGATAAGCCACGGTACACCGATTTCAGTAACGGCACATTGGAATAGTCATTTTATATTGAAATCTAATATAAAGGCCTCACAGTCAAGGTTAAAGTCCTCTTCCTCTACACATTATGAAACATTCACATTCTGAGTGTGTGCATCATACCTGTGCCCACGCCACTTCGGCCGCCAGGTCGCTGGGCATACCGTCGACGGCGGAGCGCCTGGTCAGCTCGGCATCGGTGGCGGCAAGCCATTCCGTCAGCCCGTTGAGCTCCTTGCGAAGCTTCCTGGACAACTTCAAACTCTTCTCCAGCTCCAATTTGCTCTCTGTTATCTGTTCACACAAGTTCACATTCTTTTGTGTTGGACTTTTCCCGAAAGAAGGTAAAAGGGAAGCTTGTAGAGAAAATCAATGATGTTAAATCACGTATGCTGGAGTCAATCAATCGGAACATTTCCTGCCGGGAGCTTGTTTTTTATTAACCCTGGACACATTGTTGCAAACGGTCCCTTATCATTTATTATACCCTATATGGATACAAACTATACCCAACCCTTAAAGGGGACCTACAGTGAAGAAAATAAGTATTTGAACACCCTGCTATTTTGCTATTTCTCCCACTTAGAAATCATGGAGGGGTCTGAAATTTTCATCGTAGGTGCATGTCCACTGTGAGAGAGATAAACTAAAAAGAAAAATCCAGAAATCACAATGCATGATTTTTTAACAATTTATTTGTGTGATACAGCTGCTAATAAGTATTTGAACACCTGAGAAAATGAATGTTAATATTTGGTACAGTAGCCTTTGTTTGCTATTACAGAGGTCAAACGTTTCCTGTAGTTTTTCACCAGGTTTGCACACACTGCAGGAGGGATCTTGGCCCACTCCTCCACACAGATCTTCTCTAGATCAGTCAGGTTTCTGGGCTGTCGCTGAGAAACACGGAGTTTGAGCTCCCTCCAAAGATTTTCGATTGGGTTCAGGTCTGTAGACTGGCTGGGCCATGCTAGAACCTTGATATGCTTCTTACGGAGCCACTCCTTGGTTTTCCTGGCTGTGTGCTTCGGGTCGTTGTCGTGTTGGAAGACCCAGCCACGACCCATCTTCAATGCTCTGACAGAGGGAAGGAGGTTGTTCCCCAAAATCTCACAATACACGGCCCCAGTCATCCTCTCTTTAATGCAGTGCACTCGTCCTGTCCCATGTGCAGAAAAACACCCCCAAAGCATGATGCTACCACCCCCATGCTTCACAGTAGGGATGGTGTTCTTCGGATTGTACTCTTCATTCTTCTTCCTCCAAACACGCTTATTGGAATTATGACCAAAAAGTTCTATTTTGGTCTCATCTGACCATAAAACTTTCTCCCATGACTCCTCTGTATCATCCAAATGGTCATATGCAAACTTAAGACGGGCCTTGACATGTGCTGGTTTAAGCAGGGGAACCTTTCGTGCCATGCATGATTTCACATCATGACGTCTTAGTGTATTACCTACAGTAACCTTGGAAACGGTGGTCCCAGCTCTTTTCAGGTCATTGACCAAGTCCTGTCGTGTAGTTCTGGGCTGATTCCTCACCTTTCTTAGAATCATTGAGACCCCACAAGGTGATATCTTGCATGGGGCTCCACTCCGATTGAGATTGACCGTCATGTTTAGCTTCTTCCATTTTCTAATGATAGCTCCAACAGTGGACCTTTTTTCACCAAGCTGCTTGGTAATTGCTCCGTAGCCCTTTCCAGCCTTGTGGAGGTGTACAATTTTGTCTCTGGTGTCTTTGGACAGCTCTTTGGTCTTCGCCATGTTACAAGTTAAAGTCTTACTGATTGTATGGGGTGGACAGGTGTCTTTATGCAGCTAACGACCTCAAACAGGTGCATCTGATTCAGGATGATACATGGAGTGCAGGTGGACTTCTAATGGGCAGACTAACAGGTCTTTCAGGGTCAGAATTCTAGATGATACACAGGTGTTCAAATACTTATTAGCAGCTGTATCACACAAATAAATTGTTAAAAAATCATGCATTGTGATTTCTGGATTTTTCTTTTTAGTTTATCTCTCTCACAGTGGACATGCACCTACGATGAAAATTTCAGACCCCTCCATGATTTCTAAGTGGGAGAAATAGCAAAATAGCAGGGTGTTCAAATACTTATTTTCTTCACTGTATTATGCTTCATGTTAATCCCATGTTAAATGATGCCAAAGTTTCAGATAATGAGGTTTGCACATGTGGAAGTGAGGTGGGCAGAACCACAGTGTTGACCGGGAGAAGCCACCCACTCTCACAGTACAGTTTTGGAAATCCAAGGAAATCCAGTTGGAATAGGTGAGGATTCCTGTCCATTGCATTATTAGATATCATGTTAATTTGCTTTGTCACCAATTACACAGAACTAAGTTGTTTCCTTATACAGTGGTGGCAAGGTTTAACCAAAGCATTCATGCATTCATTCATTTTTTACCGCTTAGAACACGGGGGTACACCCTGGACTGGTGGCCAGCCAATCACAGGGCACATATAGACAAACAACCATTCACACTCACATTCATACCTATGGACAATTTGGAGTTGCCAATTAACCTAGCATGTTTTTGGAATGTGGAGAAAACCGGAGTACCCAGAGAAAACCCACACATGCATGGGGATGGAATTGAACTCGGGTCTCCTAGCTGTGAGGCCTGTGTGCTAAGTGTCCCATATGGTCTAGCGGTTAGGATTCCTGGTTTTCACCCAGGCGGCCCGGGTTCGACTCCCGGTATGGGAACGTACTTTTTACAAATTTCCCCACCGAGGGACGAACAAAAGCATATCTTAACCACTCGTCCGCTGTGCAGCCCTAACCAAAGCAAATTTTCCCAATAGAAAATAATGTAAATTATTCATTCATTCATTGATTTTCGACTGCTTATCCTCACGAGCGTCACAGGGGTGCTGGAGCCTATCCCAGCTGTCTTCGGGCGAGAGGCGGGGTACACCCTGGACTGGTGGCCAGCCAATCACAGGGCACATATAGACAAACAACCATTCACACTCACATTCATACCTATGGACAATTTGGAGTCGCCAATTAACCTAGCATGTTTTTGGAATGGGGGAGGAAACCGGAGTACCCGGAGAAAACCCACGCATCCAATTAATCACCAAAAATGTTAACACAAAGCATGTTTTATCGTCAATAACTACAGTTTTACATGCAGAAAAAGACGCAGAAATAATGACAAATACTTACTAAATGGTTCCTGCAACCCACAATGCATTGCGTGATCAAGAGCAAGTATCACAAGAGTTCGAACCGGACGATAAACATCTGGGCGAACGCAAACCAAGGTAAACATTTTGCAAAAGTGCGCTAACCGGGAACGGATGTTAACCAAGGCACCACTGTACTGGTTTAGGCTTTAACACCTTGAATGTATAAAACGTATCAAAGTGGCGACTCTGGCGTCTTTTAATTGGTATCCAGGTATTGAAGCCTGACGTCTGGTTGCGTCTCACTGGTCAGATCAGTTGGACGTGTGTGCATGCGCCCTCACCTGCGCTCCCAGCTGGTTGTAGAGCAGTTTGAGCGCCGTCACGCGCTCATCCAGCTCTTTCGGATGCTCAGTCTGTTGTCTTTGCACGATCTGCCTGCCAGTCTTTATCACCGTCTCCACCTCACCTTTGACCTCACTCAGCACCTTGTACAGCTTCTGCGGCGGCACCAAAGAGAGAGGTCGGCCCGCCGTATCGTGGCGTATCACGTGACTCTGACACCTACCATGCACTGCTCCAGCTGAGACTGCACCACGTCCTGCTCCACGCTGCGGATGTCCAGCACCCCCACCTGGGTTTTGACCTCAGCCAGAACACGTTCGCATTCGGCCAGCCGCGCCTCAAAGTTGGCCGGCTTTTGGAAGAGCCTGAACTTGGTCCACACATCCGCCAACATTTTCTAGCAGAAAAGGAGAAGAAGAGGGAGGGGTTTAGTGTGATCTACAGTGGGTATTCATTTATGTGTGGATGGAGAGCGACACCTGCGTGACGTCTATCTGTCCAGTCATTCTCTGGGACGGGACCTTCTCCTGATTCTTCCTCTTCATGTCTTCCAGGGTTGCATCATGGCTGCTGAGGTCCGACTGGATCTTCTGCAAAGTACAGAGTGTCAGATGACATCACTTTTTTGGACATTTACCATCATCGCCGTAGTTTCGCCACAGAGGGGCAGCACACGGCAGTGAGAAAGTATCATCATAGATCATCACACACATACTTGATCTAGGGCAGGGGTGGGAAAACTATGGCCCGAGGGCCACATCTGGCCCGCCAAGCGCTTGAATCGGGCCCGCCAGTTGCTTGCAAAGAATTAAAGTTCAACTTTTAAAATACAAGGGTTAGTCAATCTGTAAAATATTATTATTATTAAATATTATTATTAAATATTATTATTGGTGCCAAATATGTCACACACAATTTGACCTCATTGTTTATCATTGGCCCTTGGCAAGTTTGTTCATTTTCTACCGCTTATCCCAGCTGTCTTGGGGCGAGAGGCGGCGTACACCCCGGACTGGTGGCCAGCCAATCACAGGGCACATATAGACAAACAACCATTCACACTCACATTCATACCTATGGACAATTTGTAGTCGCCAATTAACCTAGCATGTTTTTGGAATGTGGGACGAAACCGGAGTACCCGGAGAAAACCCACGCATGCACGCGGAGAACATGCAAACTCGAGGGTGGAATTGAACCCTGGTCTCCTCGCTTCGAGGTCCGCGTGCTAACCACTCGACTACCGTGCAGCCCTACCACATCAAACTATATAATTAAATTTTTACGGTTTTGTTGGCCACCAGTCCAGGGTGTACCCTGCCTCTCGCCTGAAGACAGCTGGGATAGGCTCCAGCTCCCCCGCGACCCTTGTGAGGATAAGCGGTAGAAAATGAATGAATGAGTTTGATGTGGTGTGATGTTTAAAGTGCTCCTGAAAAAAGAGACATGAGAACATACAGCTGATAGTATAACACTTTTACAGATACAATTTTACAAATAATTCAAGGAAAATTATAAGCACAAAAATATATGTTCTGAGAATTTTGTTAACTCAATGCGGCCCACGGGTCAAAATATTTGCCCACCCCTGCACTACAAGATCGGGTTGATTCGGTTGCAGATATGTCCGCGGTGTACCGTGGTGAGGTTAGTTTCACTTTGGACGTTGGATATTCCGCTCCATAGCTACAGTGGTAGTTCCCCCTCACTGGGCCCAGACTGCTGTGTTATAGTGCTGGTTGTTTATACTAGAGAATGTCAATATATTGCATTGATTTGTTGGTTAAAGAAACGTCATACACTCTAAATCACACCTCTAATTGATCCATAACATATCAAATATTAGTACCTACCAGTTTTTTGAATGCAGCGCATTGCTAGTGTGCAGAAACTGACACTGACCACCACAATAATACAGAAGATACGTTCTTATGGAAGAGACACAGCCATGCTCTATCTGTCCAAAAGGGCTACCTGAGCCTCCTGTGGTATCTGCTGGGCGTCAATGTGGTCAGCCAGGTACGCCGTCAGGTGGCGGTCGGTGTTGGCCAGCGACTCCTGAATGGCCCGGAGACTTTTGTCATTCTCCTGAGCCCACTGGAGATTCTTGGCCAGCTCCTTTTGCCTAAGCAACACCTGAGTGGAAAGAAGATGAAAGGAATCACATTTTCAAATCTCTCTGTTGCTCACCTCCACGAAGGTTCATCCACCCACCACTGCTACCATGCTCCCACCCCCGGCATGCACCCTCCTGCCACACGGACTCCGTGGCGTGTCTCTCATGGCTTGTGGATGTGAAGCCCCGACATGGCTGACAGCATCCACTTTCTCTTTTTCCTCCCTGCCGATTGCTTACAGGATTAGCAGAACACTTACATCATGAACCTGCTTCACGTCATGTGGACAGGCGAAGTGTATGCATGCTAATCCCGTACAGAAGGATCATGACTAAGTATAGCCCTGAGCCTGCACAACCCTCCTCACACCCTCATTCAAGCCGCAGAGTGGGCTACTGTTTCAAACTTGTAAAGACAAACACCGATAACGAGCTTCCCCTGTGGCGACGCACTCCAAACACAAACGCCTCTTTAAGCAGCCTCCATGTTGCCCAAACTTCCCTGCAAGCACGCCAACCAGCGGCCTTTCATTTGGCACACATGGCTTTAGTGTGAACGCCACACTCGGAGACAATATGAAACACTTCATGGCATCCATGGGCTGCATTTATCTTGGCTTTTCAATGTAGGACTCGGATATAACGGGATTATATGCTTACCCTACTGTTTCTACTGCCTTTATTTTATTTTGACACGCAAGCAGTGTGCTAGCACAGAGATAAGATCATACTCACTTTTCATTCCACTTTATATATACAGTGGGGAAAGTTAGTAGACATTCATAATGACGCATTCACTGTGCCGGGGATTTGTGGTACAGATAAAATAAAATAAAAATATAATACATATAGACAGTTGTCTGAAAACGTGTTTGCACACTTCCTGATTTCTTATTTCAAACAAATCATTCATTCATTCATTCATTTTCTACCGCTGGAGCCTATCCCAACACTCAATAGTGTTGGTTGTTAACCAAAAAACGTGTTAACCGGGGCGGATGTTAACCAAGGTTAGCATGTTTTTTTTGGTTAACTGAAAATTTAGGCCAGAATTTTGTGTACTTAAGCCTATGTCTTGTTGGGAGGAAACCGGAGTACCCGGAGAAAACCCACGCATGCACGGGAAAAACATGCAAACTCCACACAGAGATGGCTGAGGGTGGAATTGAACTCGGGTCTCCTAGCTGTGAGGCCTGCGTGCAGCCTTCAAACAAATCAAACAAATGTAATTATTAGTCAATGGCGTCACAACTGAATACAACTGAAACATATTATTATATTATATGTAGTTATTATTATCTCATGTGTAATGTTGATAGGTGTATTAAAAATATTTAAAAGGTATATCATCTGCAATTAATTGCAATAATTATGAGTTAACTAAAAACATGATTAAAATATGATTAAAATATGATTAAAATATGATTAAAATATGATTAAAATATGACTAAAAATGTGATTAAAAATATGGTTAAAATATTATAAATATAATATAATAAATATAGTATGATTAAAAATATGATTATCACGATTACAATTTTTCTTTGACAGACCCTTTTTTTCTCCATTGAGAAAGAAAAGCATTTCTCGAATGAATGGAGGAAAGGTAAAAGCACTGCATTCATGGATGACGGGAGAAAGCAGCTTTGAGCTGCCGACTCTCATCTCGCATGAGCATGTTGACTGACACACACACACACACACACATCCATGACAATACACGCTCAATGTCTGAAATACAAGAATGTGACACACACAGCCTCTGATGGCTTGACAAACAAAAGGAAGCTTATCAGGCTGCAAGAAGAACATTAATCTGGTGCTTTGGTGGTGGTGGTGGTGGGGGGGGGGTTTAGGGGGGATCAACCCAGCGGGCATTGACTTGTCTTTGTGTGAACGTGTGTGTGTGTGAAAAAGTGTGACTAATCTGTCAGCAGAATGCTGCCAATGACAGTAGCTAGAAGGAAAAGAAGGAAGGAGGAAGAGCGAAAGGAAGAAGGAGGCAGGCAAGGGAGCAATGGGGAGTGGGAAGTGATAATTAAGGAGGGTAGGGTAAGAGGAGGAGGAGGAGACGAGGGCAAGGAAGTGATGGGAAGGTGTTACAAAGACGGCGAGGGTGCACATATTTTCAAATTATCTCACATACTTTGTGCTGGATTGGCCAGCCAGCCAATCACAGGGCACATATAGACAAACAACCATTCACACTCACATTCATACCTATGGACAATTTGGAGTCGCTAAGTAACCTAATTAAGCATGTTTTTGGAATGTGGGAGGAAAACGGAGTACCTGGAGAAAACCCACGAGTATTTCATAATAATAATAATATAATAAAATAATAAATGCAGCAGATCCCGGTTTTCTAGCTGGGGTGACTC
This sequence comes from Doryrhamphus excisus, assembly GCF_037039965.1. Classification (NCBI taxonomy): domain Eukaryota; kingdom Metazoa; phylum Chordata; class Actinopteri; order Syngnathiformes; family Syngnathidae; genus Doryrhamphus; species Doryrhamphus excisus. The sequence goes on from NC_136371.1 coordinate 15,226,825, forward strand.
TGTGGGACCACCCGTGAATAGCAAAAAACAAAAATGCGGGTTGTTGACAGATGCATCATCATGGTCAATACAACCATAACATAGTCTACACAAATAAATATGCAAAACAATATTATTTTCTACTAATATATAACCCACAAGGTATGCTGGGAGCATGATAATTTAGCATAGGCTCATGCTGCGTGATTAAGATGATGCGGCATGAATCAAACGGTCTGTTTAATTTACTCCACCCCAATCCTCCTCTGGGTAGGCCACTCCGCTTTGTTGGTCACACGCCCAAGCGCTCCCGAGGACTTCCACGTTTACGTACGTAAGGCAACCTGCAGCTTGTATAACGAGGTCCAGATCGCATGACGTCAGTAGGACTCATTCAGAGTCCATCCAAAACATCTTTTATGGCTCACTTCAAAACACGCGTCGTTTAACACGAGAATACAACATTGTAAAAGTGGAAAAAGCATAATAAGTAATACGTATCTTCTTCAAATATCACAGAAGGTAAAAGCATGGACGGTGAATTATCATCGTCACGTCTTACCCTCGACATGAGCTCGTCCCATCGCGTGTTGAAGGCATCCAGTTTATGCTGAATCAGCTCATCCAAAACGCCGCCATCCATCAGAGTCTGGGCCAGCTCCCGAATATGGTTCCTGTTGTCCTCTGGGTGTCGCAAGAGAGCCTCTAAACCCTGCGTAGATGTCCATGAGACACATACACACACATTTCCTGCTCATTAGTGTATAATCTTTACTACAGCCGTTTAATTACATTTCACATTTGGCAGGTATTGTGACATTTATCAGATATTATATTTGATACACCTGCACTAGGTAATCCAGGGGTGACCAAAGTGCAGCCTGGGAGATATTTGCAGTTTCTAATTGGCCTGCGACCAAATTAAACACGGCGTGCATTTGAACATTACACCTGCAAAACAAATGGCCGCCAACCTGTGTTGTGACAAAGTGGGACACCGCAACAAAGCACACTTGATGCTGGATTGTTGCTTTTTGTATACAAAGGTTATTTACCCGGTCACTGTGGTGGATCCCGTGCACCGCCTGTATGTTAGGCCAAGTGTAAAACAGTCGGCCATGCACCAGGAATGGTATTTAAATGAAAGTGAATGTAGTTTATAAAATGTGATAAACATACTGAATTATTTGCAATTACCAGGAACCATTAGGGAACGTGATCCTTTTTATGTGTGACGCGTGTTTCTGTGCACACTCACATCCAGCGCCTCCTTCAGCTCCTCTGCTCCTCCCTGGAGGTTCTCAGTTTCATCAAGCTTCTGCTCCAGCTGGTCAAGAAAGGCATTCTCCTGCTCCAGGTAGGACAGCAACTCACACCAACACGCCCAAACCTCCTACACACACACACACACACACACACACACACAAGGGTCTTAATTAGACATGGGCGAAATGCACTGATGGAAAAAGGAATGATGCCGACAGAAGATAAGTGAGCGGCAATCAGAAACTTGCAGAAGGAAGCAGGAAGTGGAGGAGGAGTTGGAGCGTAAAGCAGAATTACCAGCACACCAGGGTAATTATTTGTGACGAAAACGTGGCAGAGAGGGAAATGATACCCGTACCGACGGGAGGATGGAGGCTCTGCACCACTGAACACGACAATCACAATATGAGGTCACATTTTGTTCAATTAACAAAGCGTAGCATAAAGTAGAGTTTATGCAAGGATGGCTGTGTTTGTGTGTCAAACTGATATGTTTAGTACGACTCGTATTTGTGAGGGTCTAACATGCATGGAAATTTAACAATATTTCAGGGTATTTCAGGCCGGGTGAAAAGGTTCCGAACATGAACCCCAAAAGTCACTCAATGGCGCCCTCTTTTAATTAGCCCCAGAAGTCTATCATGAAAGGATGCACATGTTCCAAAACAAACAGGACCGACTAGTCTTAGGGACTTTGACCAAATGAGCCCAAATGAAAAATCAGACAGTTGGGCGCCACAGGATGTGGGCGGAGCATGGCGGCAAACTTTGATGGTCAATCTGATGCTTGGAAACTGTCAACGTTCATACTTTGGCTCCACAGGGTCACAATTTGGTTGTTCCATATGATGAAGACGCTTCCTGAATTTGTCCACTGTGAGGCCCAACTATATTTTTTTCTTCAATATTTCAACTTTGTGGGCTGCACGATGGTCGAGTGGTTAGCGCGCAGATCTCACAGCTGGGAGACCCAAGTTTAATTCCACCATCTTTGACCATCTCTGTGTGGAGTTTGCATGTTCTCCCCGTGCATGTGTGGGTTTTCTTCGGATACTCCGGTTTCCTCCCAACAAGACATAGGCTTGAGTGCACACAAAATTCTGGCCTAAATTTTCAAAGTTAACAAAAAAAACACACTAACCTTGGTTAACATCCGCCCCGGTTAACACATTTTTTGGTTAACAACCAACACTATTGAGGCTGCACGGCGGGGAGTGATTAGCGTACAGGCCACACAGCTTCAATCCCACCCATGTTCTCCCCGTGCATGCGTGGGTTTTCTCCGTGTACACCTCCCACATTCCAAAAACATGCTAGGTTAATTAGCGGCTCCAAATTGTCCATAGGTATGAATGTGAATGAGTGTGAATGGTTGTTTGTCTATATGTGCCCTGTGATTGGCTGGCCACCAATCCAGGGTGTACCCCGCCTCTCGCCCAAAAACGATTGGGATAGGCTCCAGCACCCCTGCGACATAATTTTTTGTCATATTTTTTTACTTTAAAGACACAATTTTTTTTTTGTTAGAACACAATTTTTCCTCTTAATGTTTTGACTTTATTCTCATAAAATTAGAGATGTTTTTGTACATTAAAATGTTTTTTTTTTCCAACTATTTCAAATTTCTTGTTGTGAATTTTCTTCACAGAATTATTACTTCACCCCAATAATATTCTGACTTTATTCTGGTAACATTTTCACTTTTTCCGCAAGCTAATTTTCCAAAATTTAAAATTTTATTCATTGTTTTGTTTGTTTGTCATAAAACAATTCAAAATTAAAATATTAAAATGAAATTATTTTTCCTTACAGTCCTCAAAATTCTCGTAAAATTGCGACATTTTCTCATGAGATTACAACTTTTTTCTCTTCATATTTAAACTTTATTCTCGTAAAAATTCCTGCCGTTGTTAATTTTTCAGTTTCCTGAATGGATATCAGTATGTTAGGGTTAGTTCAGTTAAAATGTTCAGATCATTCGGAACACGAGGGCTAGCTACTGACATGTTCCCAAAAAATCCCATTAGAAGTGAATGGAGAATTTTCCACATTTTCCTATTTGTGACCTTGACTGCCCTTATTACTTCCACATTTCTCACCCGATGAGAACCATGTCAATATTTCACGTCATTCGGTGGACTGTATCTATTTCCCCCATCCCCAAAATTCCCACCTTTACCAAAATTCCACATTTTCCAATCACAATTACCCTTAGATCCTAATAATTCTCACTACTTCCACATTTTCCACTACTTCCACAACTCCTTCAAGGAATTTGAATCTTTCGCTCCAAAAATTCTTATTGAAAAGAACGTCCTTTGCCCCACATTTCCCAAGCAATTCCAGCATCAACAATTATCCCAGATGTCCCATCCAGCATTCCATTTCAGCTTTAGCACTTTCTACTGAAATGGCCTCCACTGTTTTTCTTGACTATTGAGGCAGGTGAAGCTTTCCCAACTCCCAAGTGCGGAATGAGAACAAAGTTTGTGAACTTCATTAACACAAAACGATGCAGTGGGTGGTCCGCGATGTGTAATGACACATCATCAAATGAGGTGTTGCATCCGGGGAGACCATTTGGAAGCGATTGTGTTCAAGTCCTGTTGCCGCGTATACAGTATGAATAGCTTAGTTTAAACCTGTAAAAATCACGCAAACGCTAATAAGCTTAAAGGGGACCTTGAGTTGTGGATTCCTATAGAGCAACTACACACAATAACCCGCACAACAGGGCCGTACGTGTCAACAACTAGGAGCAATTTGAAATATCTTAAGTAAGATTTTATTATTACACTCAAACAATTGCCTTTTTTTTTTAAATGGCCGTTGGCAGGAATTCTGAGTAAGTATTTTAAGTATTTCAGCGCATGAGTGGGACAGCACTAGCGTCACAAAGAATAGTCACCTTTTTAGCATCGTTGCAGTATTCGTGTGATAACATAGCTAGTTAGCTAGCTAGACAAAAGGCTAAGCTTGTGTACAAAGCCGAGAAGAGACGCTCGGGGTGGATTTATCTGAGGTTTCTGCCCCGTATTTGATCAGGAAATGTGCAAATTCAGCAATATTTACCAATGAAAATGTAAAAAAATAATGGAGTCAATGGAGTCCATGTGGTCAAACGGTTTTGGACATGCATGCATCATTGTCATCCATTGATATATATAAATAAAAAGTTAAGGGTCCAATGCCGCCACAAAAAAAATCAGCTGAACATCTCCCAAACCTACAATGTGGACACGATTTGGGTTTGCATGTATCGACATACGGCGGCGTCATATCCTGCCTCACGACGACAATGAAATATTACCTCCAGAGTTTTGCATTTCCCGTCCAGACGGCTGCACAGACGCTGGTAGTTGGCCTTCAGCACATCCAGCTCTGAGCGCAGGGCATCGTGGGCGGTGGGAGGGGCCTTGGCGATAAAACTATTCACGCTGTCAGTCAGGAGTTTCACCTTGAGCTCCTTGGAGTGCACCTCCTCCTGGGCCCTCTGACGGAGATGCAGAACAAGAATGGACCATGGCATATGCTAATTTGTGGATTATGTGGAGTATTCCTGTTTATTTCTACTATAAAAAGTGACTGGATATCATTAAAATTGCATTACAGTCCTATATGGCTTCACACCTTGAGTTCCTCCACTGCTTTGCGTAGCTCCTCGGGTGTTTTGTAGGTGAAATCTCTCTCCAGGTAGTCCTCCTCAGCCTGGTTTATCCACTCCTGCATCTCCTGCATCTCCTTTCTCAGAGCCATGGTCTTATCCAAGCCTCCTTTCAGAGCCGACTTCTTGGCATAAGCCTGCACGGTGACATCGAACGTGGAAGCACGAAGGCAGGAAGGCCTAGAAGACAAAACGCTGGTACGCCGTACCCACCTGTTTGCAAACGTTCTCCCATTGGGCGTTGAGTTCATCCAGTTCCTTCTGAATGTGGGCGGGGAATGGCGGCTCCGCCTCCTTCTTGAGCTGCAGGCCCACTTCGTTGATGCCGTTGACGCTGGGCTGGATGGTGTGGATGTCGTTTACCAGGGCCTGGTCAATCACTTTGGATCAGCGTTTCGGTTCCTTGGACTTGAGTCATGAGTCGGGCTCACCGTGCACTGCTCTAGTTGTTTCTCCAGCGCCTCGGAATCTCCAAGCGCCGGCCATTCTTCATTTAGGAAGACATCCACATCCGCCATCCACTTCTTCAGTGTCTTCACATCGTTCTAATGCACAGGGATGAGAGATCCCGCTCGTCACAATAGTTTTACAAAGCCCCAACATTCAGTATCATTCAGTGGAATCACAGACTCGAACACGGCACCCTGCATGTTGCTGACTCACAGGCAGTGCATTTATTTTATTGAGTGTCAGTGCTAAATAAGCCGCCTGATTTGATAAAAAAAAAAGGTGAGAGTCACTATTGAATTCAGATAAGAACGAAGATGGTGTTACCCTCCTTACTCCCTCGTCACTCATCGCCAGCTTCTCCAGCAAGAATCAATAATAATAATAGAGATATTAAATATGCATTCGTAATTTATCATTATTATCTATTGGAAAATTATTTTCTATTGGAAAAATGTTTGTATTTTAACTGACCTTTTGGAACAAAGTCATTCATTTTCTACTGCTCATGCGAAGGCGTGCTGGAGCCTATCCCAGCTGTCTTGGGGCGAGAGGCGGGGTACACCCTGGACTGGTGGCCAGCCAATCACAGGGCACACATAGACAAACAACCATTCACACTCACATTCATGCCTATGGACAATTTGGAGTGGCCAATTAACCGAGCATGTTTTTGGAATGTAGAAGGAAACCGGAGTATTCGGACAAAACCCATGTCACAAATACAAAAATGTGGAAAATGCTCCATTCACTTTTAATGGGAATTTTTGGGAACATGTCAGTTGCTAGCCCTCGTGTTCCGAATGACCTGAACATTTTGAATTTGAACTGATATCAAAAGTGCGACCTGGAGCATATTATAAAAATATAATTTCACAAGAAAATTGAAAAATTTACAACAGCAGGAATTTTTTACAAGAATAAAGTCTAAATATGAAGAGAAAAAAGTTGTAATCTCATCAGAAAATGTCGCAATTTTACGAGAATGTTGAGGACTGTGAGGAAAAATTATTTCATTTTAACATCTTAAATTTCAATTGTTTAATGACAAACAATCAAAACAATAAATACAATTTTTGTTTTTGGAAAATTAGCTTGCGGAAAAAGTGAAAATGTTACTAGAATAAAGTCAGAATATTATTGGGACAAAAACATCTCTAATTTTATGAGAATAAAGTCAAAACATTGTAAAAAAATGTATTCTAATAAAAAAATGTTGTGACTTTAAAGTCAAAATATGACAAAAAATTATGTCACAGGGGTGCTGGAGCCTATCCCAGCTGTCTTTGGGCGAGAGGCGGGGTACACCCTGGACTGGACCCACGCATGCACGGGGAGAATATGCAAAGGGTGGCCGAGGGTGGAATTGAACTCCTGTGTGTCCTAGTTGTAACCACTCGACCGCCATGCAGCCACCCTCATAATATTATAATATAATATTCTCACAAAATGGGGCGGCACAGCGGTCTAGTGGTTAGCGCGCAGACCTCACAGCTAGGAGACCAGGGTTCAATTCCCACCCTCGGCCATCTCTGTGTGGAGTTTGCATGTTCTCCCCGTGCATGCGTGGGTTTTCCTCCCACATTCCAAAAACATGCTAGGTTAAGTGGCGACTCCAAATTGTCCAAAGGTATGAATGTGAGTGTGAATGGTTGTTTGTCTATATGTGCCCTGTGATTGGCTGGCCACCAGTCCAGGGTGTACCCCGCCTCTCGCCCGAAGACAGCTGGGATAGGCTCCAGCACCCCCCGCGACCCTCGTGAGGAAAAGCGGTAGAGAATGAATGAATGAATTCTCGTAAAACTTTTATCATTAAAATGCAACTTTTTTCTCTTCATATTTGGACTTTATTTTTGTAATTTTAACCATTAAAAAAATGTTTAACATTTCAACGGAACAACATTGTTTTTCCTGATAATATTCCTGATAATATCACAATGTCTTTTTCTTGTGAAACTACTATTTATTTCACATATTCTTATCACTTTATTCCAGTCAAATTAATGCTAAATTTTCAATATTTGCTGTAATGATTTTTAATAAAGTTTTCTTTGATCATATTTTTTAAATCTTTAACGGAAGATGAACGGAAAATTTGTGGTGCTTCTGACCTGAAACTGCAGGAGTTTGGCCATGAGCTCCTGGATGGTCTTGGAGTTTTCCGTCAGCGTGGTGCTGAGTCGCCTCCAGCGTGCCATGATGTTGTCCATCTCAGTGCGATACCTGCACAAGTACCAACAGCAGTGCTCTTTTCATTTCCTTTGACATTCCGGAATGGAATTTCCGCATGAGAAGCACGTATCCTAATCCACAGGGTCCCGTCTGAGAAGCTCTTACTTCTGGCAAATGTCAGGCGGAGCTTTCTGGAAGACCTGCTCCACAGCCGACGTCAGGTAGTCCACCTCCCCTTGGTGACTGGTCAGCGCCACCTGGAGCGCCTGGAGGAGTCCGACACAGGAAGATAGCAGCTGGAATGATTACTCTATAATATATGGAATGATTACTCTATAATATATTCGATTTCACAGCAGAAGGGATTTTACTTTTACTACCCGGCAGCGACATCAAATAACAAAGTGATACAGAAGCATGTATACCACTCGCAAAGTCATGCTGTATATTTCATATACTGATCATGATTAATACGTTATTGATTAACCATACGCTGCATTTATTTATGAATTATACAATGTTTATGTCAGTGCTTTACTCTTGTATTTATTTATTTATTTTTTAATAATGACAATAAGAACATTTATTGTATTGCAGCCTGCGGGCTATTTTTAATGGCCTTTGGTACATTTTAAAAATATTGTAAAATAAAAAAACAGCAAAAATTACAAATTCAGCAGGGATGTTACGACAAAGTGAAAATTTGAAGATATTTTTTTTTATTTAACAAGAAAGACATGTAATTTTAATTGCAACATGATAAGGAAAATAACACAATTTTATTAGCATTAAATTTAAATATTAATGAAAAAAGTCATTCTTATTTTAAAGTTGTAAGATGAAAAAAACTCATTAAAAATTTCATAAAACATTAAACTGTGTAATAAATAAAGTCCAAATTTTCAAGAATTAAGCTGCAATTTTACAGGAATAAAAAATACAATATTGTGAGAAAAATACATTAATTGAAGTCGCAATATGAGAAACAATTTTAATTTTTGGAAAATTAAGATGGGGAAAAGTCAAAATATTGGAATAAAGTCATAATTAGGGATGTCCAATCTTGGCTTTTTTGCCGAAAACTCTCAATTTAGCGATACCGATATCATCTGATACCGATACTGAATTGTGCAACATGACATGACAGCATTTTTTAAAATATCGTTTTTATGATTGGGAAAGAAATGTGATACCGATATCAATTTTTTACGCTGATATCGGACCGATAATTATGGCACATGCCTAGTCATATTTAACAAAGAAAGGAAATTAACCACACGGTGGTCGAGTGGTTAGCACGCAGACCTCACAGCTAGGAGACCAGATTTCGATTCCACCATCAGCCATGCCTGTGTGGAGTTTGCATGTTCTCCCCGTGCATGCGTGGGTTTTCTCCGGGTACTCCGGTTTCCTCCCACATTCCAAAAACATGCTAGGTTAATTGGCGACTCCAAATTGTCCATAGGTATGAATGTGAGTGTGAATGGTTGTTTGTCTATATGTGCCCTGTGATTGGCTGGCCACCAGTCCAGGGTGTACCCCGCCTCTGAAGAGAGCTGGGATAGGCTCCAGCACCCCTGTGACCCTCGTGAGGATAAGCGGTAGAAAATGAATGAATGAATGTATTTGTATTTATGATAATATCAAAGTAGCCATGCATCCTTTCATTGTGGAGCATGTGGCCCTTAGAGGAAAAAGTTTGGACACCCTTGGCATGGAAAACAAATGGATGAGTGTTTTCTTTTCTTTTCTTTTCGGTGTGAGCGCAGGAATGAGAGGATCATTCTGAGGGACTGCTTAGCTCTGCCGGGACTCTGCTCATCCGCCTCTCATAATTACGCGGGCTGCAGGCAAACACAAAGCGAGGAGGGCAGCTCGCTGCATGTTAAGCAGGCAAGTTGCCAATTTTCACGCACATGTTTTGCCTCAAGTTAAAGGGTTTATTTTCTAGGCTGATGAAAGAATAGCTTTGCTCATCTTGTGGAAAATGTTATTTTAGAATCCAGCATTGTTTCCCCTGCCATTGTGTTAAATGATCCACATCATTCTTTTATTACACAAACTAAATAACCTTACTTTATTTATCTGATTTACACGGCAGCAGATCGTTTCTCTTTTCTACATAGTCAAGTTAAAATTGATCATCTTCTCTATGTATCGCAAAAGGAGGAGCAATCGCATTAAGTAAATGTTTTTTTTTTATTATTTTGACTTTGTGGATTCATTTGCGGCCTTTCTGTTGCTTGCTAATATGAAAGTTTATGAAATGTAATGTGGAAGTAATTTCAATATGGTTATGAAATGGTCATTTTATACCACTTATCCTCATGAGGGGTAGCAGGGGGTGCTGGAGCCTATCCCAGCTGCCTTCAGGCATGTTTTTGGAATGTGGAAGGAAACCGGAGTACCCGGAGAAAACCCATGCATGCACAGGGAGAACATGCAAACTCCACACAGAGATGCCTGATGGTGGAATCGAACTCGGGTCTCCTAGCTGTGAGGTCTGCACGCTAACCACTTGACCCTCATAATATTATAATATAATATTCTCGTAAAAACGTTTTTACTCATTAAAATGCAATTTTTTTTTCTCTTCATATTTGGACTTTATTCTTGTAATTTTAACCATAAGAAATATTTAACATTTCAATGGAACAACATTGTTTTTCCTGATAATATTCCTGATAATATCACAATGTTATTCTTTTTCGAATCGAACTCGGGTCTCCTTGCTGTGAGGACTGTGCGCTAACCACTCGACTGCCGTGCAGTCCAATATCACCCAATATTGTATTTTTATACCGATATCGGACATCTCTAATATTAATAAATCATTGCCGATTTGTGGTTGAATATTCACTTCTATTAGTTTAAAATATGCATATTTAAGCAAATTGCACATATTTTTCTGCCTAAATTAAGCATATTCAAGCATAAAACTTGCCAAATTAAGTAAAATACAAATATAAGGCACTGATGATATGTGGCATTGCTAAGTAGGTGTCACTCAAGGAACTACTCCAATGCTAACGTGTGAGTCTTATTTTTTCTTATTATGTCTACTCTATTGACTAAAAACCCAATAGAGTCAAATTTAGAAGGTTATAATCATGTTTTCTATGCTCTAACTATGGAAATATTCCATCATAAATAAGGAATTCCCTTATCATGGTCTGAGACAAGATGTGTTGATGCTCTCTTTTTACACATTTTTGCTGTATTTTTGAGTTTAATGTTATTTTCACAACAAGCCATAGCTTGGAAATGTCCTTATTTTTTACTTTTAAAGGATTCTTGTAGCTACGGCGGTTTGCTGACATGATTTCCTCTCATTTGGGTATATTTTTTAATCAGAGTCGTTTTATGTTCATCTAGTATAATAACTGCGGTAATTTTGTTGTATGTTTTGATGAAAATAATGATACAGTTGTCGTATATGCGCACATCTTTCCTCTGGTGGCTAACAATCTAAAAAATAAATTTTACAAGTCATGTAGTAAAATCCTGTTTAATACTGCCGTGTTTTTATTTTGAAGCTTACTTTGCACCGAACAAGACGTTGAGATAATGTGATGTGTTTTTGGCTCGGCTTCATCGCTCGTACCTGGACGTCCTTCAGTCGCTGCTCCATGACGGGATACTCTGTAACAGCTGTGGACGGAACAGCCAGCTTGGCCTCACACTGCTGCAACCACGCCAGCAGCGTTGATATGGTTTCCTTGTAACGAGCTGGGGGCAGGCTCTCCAGAACTAGACACACCAGAAACAGAAGATGTTCCCATCATAAAGATGTGCTGAGACTGAATAAAATGCTATTCGGCAGTTTCCGTCTGCTATCAGTAAACACTTCCTAATGCTCTCTGCTCACATCGACACTGGGAAGGAGGAAAAGTGCATTGGAGAGGTTCTTAATCACAAACACAGCAAAGTCAGCTCTGCATGGGATCACATTAGCGATGCTCCTATCGATCGGCCGCCCGTCAATATCAACGGATTTCCGTGAAAAAGATGGACATATGCAATCAAAGCTTGTCAAAGCTATTGCAGCTTGCAGCCTGTAGAGATCGTCCACCCTCCCGCCCACGTTCTGCATTTTGTTTTTCCATTGGTTTGCTGATCTGAACCATTTACGTGTGACATCACTGTATCTTCTACTTTATTCTTGTTGCCCTAACCCACTAGAACAAATTCCCTTATGGGAACTATACCTTGAAATGGTAAAGTAATGGTAATGGTAATGGTAATGGTTTAATTTCACTTGAACATGCATCAGATTACAATTGAGTGCATCCCATAATCAGTTCACAGTTCCACATGTCCAAAAGGAGTAGGAAGAAGCAAAGCTTATTAAATCCTACCCCTCCATCTGGTACTTTTACAATCACTAACTGTTACATTTGTTCACTTCCTGCTTTCCTAATATAATTGAAGTTTTTTTAACCTTATTTTATTAATTTTTTTAATTATTAGTTTTTGTGATATGTGTGTAAGATTTTCACAAAAAAAGTTTTTCTCCTTTTTTTTGTTGGGAACTGATATTTTCCTGAAACTTACCTATGTTTTACCGCTGATTACTAAAGCATGGAAAAAGGTATCAAAAATGTTTTTTTTCCTGATGACAGACCAGAGTCTAATCTTTTGATAGACACAATATTCTGTGTGCCTTGAAAAATGGTAATGGTAATGGTTTTATTTCATTTGAACATGCATCAGATTACAATTGAATGCATCCCATAATCAGTTCCCAGTTCCACATGTCCAAAAGGAGTAGGAAGAAGCAAAGCTTATTAAGTCCTACCCATCCTTCTGGTACTTTTACAATCAGTAACTGTTACATTTGTTCACTTCCTGCTTTCCTAATATAGTTTAAGTTTTTTTTTTTGTCACGTACCGAAGTACGAGGTGATATGAGCATCCAATGACATAATGGGTACCATAGTAAGTGTCAATATAGTGATATATATAGCACACCATGACTGGTTCAAGACTCTTCCTCCTTGTATTTAGCAAACATCAACTGCTTGTATTGTTTCTTGAATTGGCTCATCGTTGTGCATTGTTTGATTTCCTTACTCAATCCATTCCATACGTAGTTTGATTCCCCATACTGAAATGCTATGGCTTTTTACCTATAGTCAATCCCACATGGAAACTTACAGTGACGTCAACACGCAGGTTAATATATGGTCATAAGCCGTGTGTCTGTCCTGGACTGCCCCCCCCCCACACACACACAAAAACAGGGCTCTACTTTATGGCCGCAACTGGCCAACAAATGAAACGGAAGTCAGAGTGTAGCAAAGCACACAACTATGACGCATAAAGACATGAACAGTCTATTTTCTGGAAAAAACAACACTTTTTTAACCTAAAGTCTATGAACTTCGGAGCCTTCGTAGCGCTACAATAAGCGATATCATTCACGAACGAGAGCTCTCACTCATTTGCAGCTGCCTCTCCCTTGCCCTCAGATCCTCCAGAACCTTGCGGTAGTGCTCTTTGAATGCATTGATGTCGGCATCCAGGAAGGCGGAGGGGTCCTCCTCCCCGTCTTTCTCCTCTTTCAGCTCCTTCAAACGTTCATCCAGGAGCTCCACTTGTGGTTGCAGGGAAGCCAAGTGGGCCACCTCCTCCTGCAAGATTAAAGGACAAGGTTTAGCTACCCCAGACGTACGTATATTGTGTTTTCATTTCCCCAAGTTCCACTCAATTAGCTTGATGTTAGATCCTTTCTATTTTATGGGAATGTTTAAATAAAGGCCCTGATGCTAATAAGCAGGAAGCCAAGCAGGAAATTGGATGAGCTCAGCAAATGTCCAACCAGTGTTTTAAATGAAGCAAAGGTTAGACAAAGAAGAGTGAAATCCGAGTGAAATAAAACATAAAAGGATCGGGAGACTGGAAAAGGAGGAACAAACAACCACTAAACTGTAAGCACAGTCGCTAGATAGTATTCAAATAATGCGTACTTGAAATAAAAATGACATACTCACAGAAAAGTACTGAGGCAAATGGATGCATGGGGAAAAGGAATCCGTACATCCCAATTAGAAGACAGAACACAATAAAAGTGATGGATCTCATGTGATGGATGTATGGCATTCCCATCTCCACATGCTCATGCTTACTATTGATCATCCGCTGTCTGGATCTGAGCAATCGGATTCATTAAATGACAACTGTTTATTTTGACTTTTTGGATGACTTTCGCTTTCTGTTATGAAAGTCAGTGAAATTGAAAAAAAACATACATAAGTCGCACTGGAGTAAAAGTTCCGTTTTTTGCGGGTAATTTATTTTAGAAACTGCTTAACCAAAACAGACATTACGTCATCTTGGAAGGCAAGTTCTAATATTAATAAAAGAATAGAGAACAGGCTGAATAGGTGTAAGATATGCTAACACAATGGTTAATGGATGCTTATATCACCTCGTACTTCGGTACGTGACAAAAAAAAAACAAAAAAAAAACCTTCAACTATATTAGGAAAGCAGGGAGTGAACAAATGTAACAGTTCCTGATTGTAAAAGTACCAGAAGGAGGGGTAGGATTTAATAAGTTTAGCTTCTTCCTACTCCTTTTGGACATGTGGAACTGGGAACTAATTATGTGATGCATTCAATTGTAATCTGATGCATGTTCAAATGAAATAAAACCATTACCATTACCATTTTTCAAGGCACACAGAATATTGTGTCTCATGGCTACATGAAATGGAACCTATCAAAAGATAGATTAGAATCTCGTCTCTCATCAGGAAAAAAAACCATTTTTGATACCTTTTTCCGTGTTTTAGTAATCAGCGGTAAAACATAGGTAAGTTACAGGAAAATATCAGTTCCCAACAAAAAAGTAAGTCGCACTGGAGTATAAGTCGCATTTTTTACAGGTAATTTATTACCAAAACAGACATTACGTCCTCTTAGAAGGCAAGTTCTACCAATAAAAGAATAGAGAACAGGCTGAATAGGTGTAAGATATGCTAACACAATGGTTATTCAGCTACACAAAAAATAAACATGAACACAAAAGGTGTCCAGTGTTTATGGAACATAAACACTTTTTTCATTTATAAGTCGCTCTGGAGTATAAGTCGCAGGAACAGCCAACCTAGGATAAAAAGTGCGACTTACAGTCCGGAAAATACGGTAATTTAACAAGGAAATGAAACCAACAACAGCAAAAATGAAAAAAAAAACTCAATTTTACAAGAATGAAGTGAAAATATAATCTAATTTGTGCCATTTTAGCAGCAGAAAGTTCGATATTAAAGTCCTAATATTATGAAACACAAACAAAACAAGAAATAAAGTTGCAATTTTTGGAATATTAACTGCGGGGAAACGTATATACCGTATTTTCTGGACTATAAGTCGCTCTGGAGTACAAGTCGCACAAGGCCAAAAATGCATAATTAGGTAGAAAAAAACATACATAAGTCACACAGGAGTATAAGTCGCATTTTTTGCAGTTAAACTACTTAACCGAAAGAGACATTACGTCATCTTGGAAGGCAAGTTCTAATATTAATAAAAGAATAGAGAACAGGCTGAATAGGTGTAAGATATGCTAACACAATGGTTATTCAGCTACACAAAAAATAAACATGAACACAAAAGGTGTCCAGTGTTTATGGAACATAAACACTTTTTTCATTTATAAGTCGCTCTGGAGTATAAGTCGCAGGAACAGCCAACCTATGAAAAAAAGTGTGACTTACAGTCCGGAAAATACAGTAATTTAGCAATTTGTATGCTTTAAAATGCTTAATCCATCCATCCATCTTGTTCATCTTATCCGAAACCCAGACTTCCCTCTCTAAGGCTACTTCGTCCACCTCCTCCCGGCAGATCCCGAGGCGTTCCCAGGCCAGTTGACAGACTCGCCAACGTGTCCTGATTCTTCCCCGAGGCCACGCTCTGGTCGGACTTGCCCTGAACACGTCCCCAAGGAGGCGTTCGGGAGGCATCCTGACCAGATGCCGGAGCCGCCTCATCTGGCATTCCTCGATGCTGCCATTCTCCCAGATGACAGTTCTGCTCCTCACCTTGCATCCAAAGGTGAGTGCAGCCACCCGACAGGGAAAAATAATTTCGGCTGCTTGTACCCGTGAGCTTGTCCTTTCGGTCACTACCCAAACAAAGCTCATGACCATCGGTGAGGCTTGGAACGTAGATCGTCTGGTAATTTGGGAGCATTGCTTTTCGGGCCAAGTGAAAATGTATTGCGTACAAAATTTAAGTAATACTACCTTTGATGGCCTTCAAATGTTATTTCTATAGTACTGATCCCTTGGTAGACCACAAAGTATAACTAGTCGTGCTCATTAAGTAGAAATAAATCGAGTGAAGAGACTTTTGAAGACTAAAACAGATTAGTTCTGTTCTGATTAGTTCAAGTTCCAAAGAGTAAAAGATGACAGTTTTGTCTTAGATTTCATCTTTGCCTGTCTTATCACAAAATGATGGTACGTTCAAGGACTGCCAAAAAGAGTGCAAAATCTCATTGCTTGAGCAAAAGCATTATCAGTGAAGCATAAAGACATAGTCATGTAAAACGGCAGACTTTCTGACAGAGATTCTGACAGAAATCACACAACCATGGTGCCTTCAAGGACTGCCGAAGAGAGTGCGAAATCTCATTGCTTGAGCAAAAGCATTATCAGTGACGCATACAGACATAATCATGTAAAACTGCAGACTTTCTGGCAGAGATTCTGACACAAAGGCATGTGTTGCTCTTCTCAACGAGCAGTGGGTGCTGCTCAGAAGCACCCACAGGGTGCTCTGTCTTGTTTGTGACTTGAAACCCCCCCCCCCAAAAAAAACAAACGAGAGAGGAGAGTTGTAAACATATTTTTTGTTCCTTTCATTTTCATTCATTTTCTACTGCTTATCCTCACAAGGGGTGCTGGAGCCTATCCCAGCTGTCTTCGGGCGAGAGGCGGGATACACCCTGGACTGGTGGCCAGCCAATCACAGGGCACATATAGACAAACAACCATTCACACTCACATTCATACCTATGGACAATTTGGAGTCGCCAGTTAACCTAGCATGTTTTTGGAATGTGGGAGGAAACCGGAGTACCCGGAGAAAACCCACGCATGCACGGGGAGAACATGCAAACTCCACACAGAGATGTGGAATCAAACTTGGGTCTCTTAGCTGTGTGGCCTGCACACCAACCACTTCATTCACTGCATTCATTCAAGGTTGCGGGGGTGCTGGAGCCTATCCCAGCTGTCTTTGGGCGCGAGGCGGGGTACACCCTGGACTGGTGGCCAGCCAATCACAGGGCACATATAGACAAACAACCATTCACACTCACATTCATACCTATGGACAATTTGGAGTCGCCGATTCAACTAGCATGTTTTTGGAGTGTATGGGGAGAACATGCAAACTCCACACAGAGGGTGGGATTGAACTCGGGTCTCCTAGCTGCGAGGCCTGTGCGCTAACCACTCGACCGCCGTGCAGCGGCCTTTCATGTTTGTTCATTTTTTTTTGTTAGCCACTTCTAGCTGTACTCACTCTGCATCGCTCCAGCTGCACCTTCAGCGTCTCGGGTTCCGGCGATGGCGGAAGTTGAACCTTGAGCCAGTTTTCGCTGGCGTCCACCGACTGCACACACTGCTCGTACAAGCTGTAAAATGCCAGCACCTGAAAACACACGCATACGAGAGACGTCAGTTGAAATAAAAAGGTAAGACAAGAGTCCCTTGAGACAAGTCAAATCCATGCTCCATCTGTCTCAGCTCACAGGCTATTTCCCTGATATGTCAGCGGGAGCCAACTCAATCTCCGCCTGCGGTAACCTCAGATTGAGTCATGTCACACCTGACCTCTTCAGACGAATACAAATGGAGTCGGTGCAGCGTGAAAGACTCAGAAGATATACTCCCGCTCACAGGACAGTCGCAATCAAAACAAATTTGAAAATGATATCCAGTATAACATGGCAGGTTGTCATACATAATACACTACCGGTACATAATACTACAATTTCTCTGGAGGAAAAACTACATTTTGAAGGGTTAGGATGGTCTGTCTCTTGATTCCATTGCTTTTTTTTGCCATTTTTGTAGCGACTGATAACTTTCTCCAACACAACACGGTTCCAATAATGTTCAAGAAGGTATAGTACCACATTGTGTTCCAAACACAGTTTTTATAAGTAAGTACTCCAGAACTTGATTGAGATTAGTTGTACTAACTGCCAAGGCTTGACCAACCCCCCTTTGTGAAGAACCATTTTGTGTTCAGACCTGGCAATTCAACACTTACCTTTGCACCATTTCTGGTTATTCATTGGACTTTAACAAGTTGAATTTCAATAAATAACTCAATAAAAACTGCAGGGTTCTAACATTTTTCACTTTTAGTGTATACATATGGTAGGACAAAATCATGGCTTCAAGTTCTGTCCCAGTTAGCATGTTTTTGGTCGACATAAGAAGTCAGCGCTGTCGCCTGTCTATGATGTCATCAGTGGTAGACGCTGCAGTTGTTTTCTAACCAACAGAGACAGTGTACTGTATTCCTAACAGAACGACAGAAGACGTGCACCATATTGTATACTAACCCAAAAATGTACGCAAATGGAGGCAACATTTTGGGACAAATTCTCAACGTTAACCAAAATGTGCCCCGCTTTTACTCATGTTTTAACATGTTTTAACATGTTTTAACTGTGCATAAACTAATGAATGTTATGTTTTAACGTATCTTTTACTTTGTTTACTTGCTTTTATTCAACTCCATTTTTCTGTAAAGTGTCTTTGATTATTTTGAAAAAGGGCTATACAAAAAAAAATTATTATTATTATTATTATAAAATACATTGTTGCCCTGTAAATGTAAAACTCTAAAAACCTGTTTTGCGGTAACATCATTACCTTTTTGTGACAGATTAACGGCATTTACATGATTTCTTAAGGGAGGAATTGATTTAGCTGGAGACTGACCTTCTGTAAAGGACTAATGATGCTAACCAAACGCTAACCGTAATTGTAAAACTCTAAAAATGTGTTTTGTGTTAACATTTTTGACAGTCTGGGACAGATTATGATTTCTTATGAGAAAAACTAATTTGGTTAAAGTATGTTTTGGTTAGAATCGGACCTTCTGGAATGGATTAAGGATCTTAAGCAACGTTCTGACGTCCATCAGTGATGACGTTTACATCTCTGATTCTATCATGGGCCAAATGTTGTGTGCCTCCAAAAGACCAGGAGGTGAAAAATCAACTTGTTTGCCTGTGGATGTTTCTCAGCGAAAAGGAGAATGAGAATTAGCAATGCTAACATGCTAATGATAGCATGCTAATGGAATGGAATGGCCTTTTTTGTCAATATACAAGATGTACAACAAGATTGGAGAGCTTCTCCTTTCAGGGCAATAGTTATGTTAAAAAAGTATATAAGAAGTAAAAGTAAAAGTAAAGTAAAATAGATGTATACAAGATACATATTATATTGCACAGGAGCAGATATGTATTACACAGACACCGGAATATGTATTATTATTATTATTATTAATACATAACATGATAGTGGTAAGTGTTTATATGTGCCTGAAAATTTAAATTTTTTTTTAAAAAGTAATGTTAGCATTGAAGGCTAAATGTCACGTAAATGTGTTATATGCACACATGCTGAAAATCAGTTCTTCCATATCACATTTCCGAGAATTCCTGAAAATAATTTTTTAAATTTTTAAAATTTTTAAATTTTATATTATTTTATAATAAGTTATTTTTAACACAATGCGCTTGTGCTGCGCTTGTGCTGCGCTTGTGCTGCGCTTGTGCTGCGCTTGTGCTGCGCTTGTGCTGCGCTTGTGCTGCGCTTGTGCTGCGCTTGTGCTGCGCTTGTGCTGCGCTTGGCGGGGGTAAAAATCACTGGAGTTCCTGGAATGTCGCCTATACTTTAACTACAAAGTAAATGCTGCAAATGTAACATAAAAGTAAATGTAACGGCTTAACTAAATCAGTGATTCCCAACCACTGTGTCACAGAACATGTGTGTGCTACTATTACAGCTGGTCCTCGATTAACATAGTTGCGTGTCACATCGTTTTGTCGTTACGCATGCGCTCCCAATAATTAATCAAAAACCTAATTTTGTTCCTCAAACATGCATAACACAACGCATCAGTTAACTTTTAACATTTCATTAAGTCTCCCAAGTGGCGGTGCGCCAAAGAAATGGAAAATGGAACATCATAAAAAGAAAGAGGAGACACGCGCACCAATATTGGTCCCAAATGCTCAACAGCGGTGACCATCATTAATGCTAATGAATGCTAAAGAGGTCTGGGAGGAGCTTAAAAATGCCTGTATTTTATCTTCTTCTGAAAGTATTTTACTGTATTTGTCCTTCATGTGATGTGTGTACAGTGTGTACAGTAGGGTGCATAAAAAAACACAATTATTTAATTTTGATATGGCTGAGTACCAAAAGTGTTCCAATATATGTAGAAACAACACATACAAAATATTTTTCCAATATATGATTATTTAGGGGTGCCACCATACATCTGTTTTTGTGGAATAAAGTGGTGAACAGTTCAATGGTCGCCATGAATTGTTATTTAAATGTGTTACTATTGCCCCTTGTGTTAACAAAAAATACAAATAAAATAAAAACAAAACTTTATATGTACGTCAAATATCCATCACTGCTACATAAAATTCAGGGTAAGGCCGTGTGAACATGTCCCATTTACTGCCATTCATTTTGTCAATAGGACAAATGAATGGAGAATCTCGAAAGTTGAATTCTGAGAAATACCCAATCTGCCCAAAGAAAAAACAAATATATTTATTTTAATAACCCTATAAAAATTATGTTGTATAGAAGTTCATTGTACTCAACATTTCCAGGTCAACATTTTGGCAATTAGACTAAAAATTGCACATTTTCCGAAATTTTACAGTAAAGTTTATGTTAATCTCAATGGATTTCCTCAAAACTTTGCAGAAGACATTTTTATGTTCATTAGAAAAAAATGAAATGCCAGCCAAATTGATATTATGAAATTAAAATTTCCCATTCAAATTTGATGCACCCTAGTGTACAGTGTACTTGGGAGTTCCTTTAGGTATTTCCAGCATACATTCAAACTCCACTTACATCACAGCCGAGAGGTCCTTCTCGCTCCGGCTTCATTTTGTTCTCTTGTGAATTCATACAACAATTCTTTTTTTTTATGTAGGTGAGAGTGTAAAAGTGTAAGAGTGCAAGAGTGTGTATGTGTGGGTACCTTAGTCTGGTAGGCCAGCCATACCAGCCTGTCTGCTAAAAGAGCACAGAAGCCCACCCAGCGCTGGTTCAACTGCTCGGCGGCCTGGGCAATGTCTTCAGCCCGAGTTCCCTCTGGTGGGGGCAAGGGTGCAGATTCGATAAGGAAAGCGAGAGTCAACACACACACATACGATGGTCATCCATACACACTTCAGGCCAACATATTCGCCATTTCTACTCACATTCATACCTATGGACAATTTGGAGTCGCCAATTAACCTTTTGGAATGTGGGAGGAAACCGGAGTACCCGGAGAAAACCCATGCATGCACGGGGGAGAACATGCAAACTCCACACAGAGATGGCCGAGGGTGGAATCGAACTCGGGTCTGAAATTCAGTATTTATATTCAGTATAGTTATTCCAGACACTGTGCAATATCTGATCAACCTCCACGCGCAATATAATGCAATATATTAAGTTCTATGTGAAGTATTTCTATAAGGACTCATATTAACTCACCAGCAAGATGTCAGTGTATAGACTGGTCATATATTTCATCTCGTTTCATATTATCTGCATACTGTATTTGTATATAACTATGGGAAAAACTGTTGATTTTGTTAATACTTGGGTTGTTTATATTGTTTATTTTTATATATTGTGTATTTTGTACTGTTTAACTGATTCTGTACCCTTGCTGCTCATTCATTCATTCATTTTCTACCGCTTTTCCTCACGAGGGTCGCGGGAGTGCTGGAGTCTATCCCAGCTGTCTTCGGGTGTGCGGCGGGGTACACCCTGGATCACAGGGCACATATAGACAAACAACCATTCACACTCACATTCATACCTATGGACAATTTGGAGTCGCCAATTAACCTAGCATGTTTTTGGAATGTGAGAGGAAACCGGAATACCCGGAGAAAACCCACGCATGCACGGGGAGAACATGCAAACTCCACACAGAGATAGCCGAGGGCGGAATTGAACCCTGGTCTCCTAGCTGTGAGGTCTGCGCGCTAACCACTAGACCGCCGTGCCGCCTACTCTTGCTGCTGTGCAATGCAAATTTCCCCACTGAGGGACGAATAAAGGCATATCTTAATCTTAAATCGGGAGCAGAAATCTTTGCCCTGTTTTATTCCGATTACAATTTATGGAGAAAAATAACAAAAATCATTCGATGATCTTGAAATATTTCAAATAAAAAGTATCAGTATCATCACCGGCAATAATGGAGCCGTGTTTAAATTTGCAGTATTGCCCACCCTTAGCGCGGAAGTCACCGCACACTAATTATCCGAATGCATGGGTATGTGAACATATTGTATAACGTCAACATCATAAAAACCCATCTGCATAAAAACATACTCACGAGGTGTTGAAAGGAAGTGTTTTTGCGTGCAAATAAACAGTCTCGGCGAAAGAGCCTGACTTGTTTTGTTTGGGTGAAGGTTAGCGTGTTGGCGGGAATAAAAGACAGAAATGTGAAAGTACAAACGGGATGAATGTTGGCTTTTCGACGGCCTCAACAAGGGCAGCGAAGAGCGCGGATTAGACTCTCTAGTGGTGTTTCCATGGCAACGGGGAGGGAGGGTAGGACAGGTGGAGGCGTTGCCATGGGGACAGACAGGGTGCCAGTTGAATGGGTGTGAAAGTATGCGAATGACTGTGTGTGTGTGTGTGTGTATACACAATACCTTGCTCAACTAGTGTCTGTGCCGTGCGCGTGGCTTCTTGGAGCTTTCGGTATTTCTCTGGACGCTCCCGTTCGATTAGCTTCAGCAAAGAGTGACAGGAAACTCAGTTTAAGGATGAAGAAACTTTATACAAAAGACAAAAAAATCCCAAATATCTGCAATTATGTGATATATATTGTTTTTACATTACTGTTTCTTTTACAATAAATCTACCGTACCACACATCATACACAAAATCAGCCCTTATGTTCCGAACTGTACTCGACTGTACACAACTTCACTTGAGCAGGGCCCCCAAAATGTGATGGCGAAAGTTCAAACCCAGACAATAATTCATCCCACAGTGTTTTCAATACTTAACCCAATAGGTGCGACAAATTTATGGCTAAATTATAATCTTTGGACATCTTTACTTCGGAACCACTAGTAATCGTTTAAATACTATTCCACTCCCAGGTCCGACTCACAGTGTCATCTTGCAAAGAATTCTAAAATCATCACACAGCAACTTAACACTCAAAAGATAGCTGTGAAATGCAGTACTAGTACTAGTGTGAGTTTAAAATGGAAAACAAACAATTTAAGGTTTTCTCATTATGTATTCATTGGTGTCTCCCGGGGGGCTGCAATGATGTAAGCCTCCCTCTGGGCTTCTCTGGCTCCCTCTGGTGGACAGAGGCAGCATTGCTTAAACCAAAATACTATTCTCAGACAAGATGAATTATGGGATAACATTTTTTTTTTTATTTTAAACTCATATTGGTACTTGTGATGAGTTTCACGTTCTTTGTAAGATGACACCGTGAGATGAAACTGTTTTATTAATTAATGATTTATTAATAATCAACCAATGGGTTGACAAGCTCACAGTGATTTTTTTCCATAGCTCATTATTGGCTCCTGTCAATAAAGAGTCGCCTGGTCGTCACGGACGCGCGTGTGCCACAATATGCTGTTATATGTATGTATATGTATTTAATGGATGCGGATTATACACTGGAATTTACAGTAAGTCAACTGTAAAAACATAGAGGATATCCTGAAGGTCATTTCTCTCATCCACAAAGTGGTTTTACCTGCACTTTGTCATACAGATCCTGAATGCTGCCATCTTTGCGGGACACGGAGAACTCGGGACTCTGCAGGATGGCCTCGCCCCGAGTCATGTAGCTGTGGACCTCTGTGAAGTCCACGTCAAACCTGAAGGATGCGCAAGCTCTTATTAATCAGGATAATATTGCTCCTACTTTCTCTATAATGTTTAAAACATTATTCCTCTCATATTCACATAACCTACATTGACATTATTGTTTTTTTGGATATTTGGATACTAATGGATGCTAAGGAGTTCTATGTATTTAAACAACCACAGCTTTGAATTACAGGTGGCAATGCATATTATTATTATTATTGTTATTATTATTTTTACGCAACATTGAAACTTATTCTCGTTACATTTACGTTTTTTTACGTTCATTTACATATTTTATTGTTTTCTTGTCTAATCGTATTTTGAAAATGTGCCGCGCAGGCAGCAAATGGCCCCGGGGTCGCATATTGAACACACCTGGTTGATGTACTGTACGTATGTATTTCAGTCATTTGTCTAAGTCCTGTCATTGTAGAGCTATTGTGAAAGATATGCCATCATATTTCACAGAAAGTTAATTATCCATTGTGTGCCGAAAGTCTGGCAAAAATGCATCCATTGTACCATTTTTAATATATATGTAATATGAATATTTACCTTACTTTCATTTGCTAATGTTGGCAGATTTTTATCCATTTATTTTATGCATGTTTGTAATTTTAAACACTATTTCATTTCAGTTTTTAAATGATTCATTTATCTATTTAAAATGAGTTCAATTCAACTTTCTTTGGTATAATGTGTGCAAATTCACATATACTACAATTGTTGTAAAATGATAAGATTTTTAAATTTAAAATATATAAATATTTTCTTCATTTCAATGTACTCTAATTTACTAATGTACTTTAATTTTTGTTACACTTGAATTGTTTTTATATTAGAATTGTTGTAGAGTTGAATTGTATTTTTTTAAAAACATTAATTGCAATTATTTACTTATTTATAATTGCACAAATTCAACTTTTTTGGTACGTGTGCAAAAAACTTACAGTTATTAAAAATGAAAATACCCACATATAGTACAAATATTTTCTTTCAGATAATTTATTTGAGGGGCGGCAAGGCGGTTGAGTGGTTAGCGCGCAGACCTCACAGCTAGAAGAGCAGGGTTCGATTCCACCCTTTACCCTCGGCCATCTCTGTGTGGAGTTTGAATGTTCTCCCCGTGCATGCGTGGGTTTTCTCCGGGTACTCCGGTTTCCTCCCACATTCCAAAAACATGCTAGGTTAATTGGCGACTCCAAATTGTCCATAGGTATGAATGTGAGTGTGAATGGTTGTTTGTCTATATGTGCCCTGTGATTGGCTGGCCACCAGTCCAGGGTTTACCCCGCCTCTCGCCCGAAGACAGCTGGGATAGGCTCCAGCACCAACCGCGACCCTCGCGAGGAAAAGCGGCAGAAAATGAATGAATAATTTATTTGAATCATTGTAATTTTAAAATTTATTTCATAAAAAAATTTATTTATTTATTTATAATTGCCTCAATTAAACTTTTTTGGTGTGTGTGTGTAAAAGAAATATATATTATATATATATATATAATATATATTATAATAATATATTACTATATAATCTAAATATGTTCTTAATTGTATTGTATTAATTTAGTATATTTGTTTGTATTTGTTATGTATTATTAGGGTTGAAATCTTTTAAATTAAATTTTTTTATTGGTTTATTTGTAATGAAAATTTTTTGATATAATGCGTGTATATTATATGTCCAGACTAAAATGTTGTATATTTACAGCATACTGTATGTAAGTGTGATATATCTTATCCAGTATATGCTACAGATATACATTATATTTCATCATATACGTCATCCATGCAATCTGTGACTGCTTATCCTCACTATGGTCACAAGGGGTGTGTGTGCTGGAGCCTATCCCAGCTGACTTCAGGCGAGAGTACATATACTGTACAGGAAAGAAGTTAAAGGAGCCAAGGTAATGAAATAAAATCTGGTCATTGTAGTGTGCATAAAAATGTAATCAATGCCAGTGATTAACAGCGACAGGAGCTGTCCTGGCTGGTCCACTAATCTTAAAGTCACTGAAGCAGTGGTTACCATGATAACACTCAGAGATACCGCTCTCCTTACGGCTCTTCAAGCCGCTGGAGCATGTTGACATTTTGAAGCTGTTTGATATTATGGATTTACTTCTACTGTCTACTTTGCTACGCTTGTCTTTCTTAGCACCACATAGCGTGCCGAGTATCATCACCTACCTGCTGAGAAAAGTCAGGAGAAACGGGTGCATGTAACTGAACGACGCACACAGGTTAGACAACACCACAACCTTGAAAGTCGCATCGTGCGGACAATAAGATCTCGAGTGAACTTACCTTTTCCTGAGTTCAGAATCCACCACCACCTGCCTCTTCTTCTGCGGCGGCGGCGACTCTCGTGCTTGGCGCAGTGCCGAAACCTTTTCCCTCGTCGTCACCTTGGTGACACTCGTTGTGACGGAGTGGGACACATCAGATTGTGGGGCCACTGCACCGACGGCCGGCGAGAGCTGAATGTGCACACGGAATTGCATGTTTCAGGGGTGCATACTGAAAAAGGGAACAAAGCTGCCGGCCACTTTGATACATTTTGGACATCAAAACTGCGAGGTCAATATGTGCTGCTTTTGGAGCTCTTTTTCAGGGTTGAGCATGTGACGCAACGTCAACTTGTCAGCAACCACAACTACTTTTGCCAATTGAGTCAATTACTATGTTTCGTTATTAACTCATCATGAATTAAAGTCAACTTCTTTAGTGTATTGTACATATATTGTACAGTTTGTGCTTCAACTTCAACACTAAAAAGATGGTTTGATGATAATAGATTGTCCTTGAACCCAAGTAAAACTAAAATCATGCTGTTTGGTAACAGCAGAAAGGACACGCACCAGCAAATACAAATAGACGGTGTAGACATTGAAATACATTTCTGGGGATCACAATAGATGAAAATATGAGCTGGAAACCTCATATTACAAATATACAACATAAGGTGGCCAGAAATATTTCAATATTGAACAAAGCAAAATTTGTTCTCAATCAGAAATCACTCCACACTCTTTATTGCTCTCTGGTTCTACCATATCTTACTTATTGTGTGGAAATATGGGCTAATAACTATAAAAGTATAATCTTCACTCGCTAAATGTACTGCAAAAAAGGTCAGTAAGGATAATTCATAATGCCGCCTACAGAGAACATACTAACTCAGGGGTGGGCAAACTACGGCCCGGGGGCCACATCCGGCCCGCCAAGTGTTTGAATACGGCCAATCTTTCCAAAGTATGGCATCATGGCCTGAGCCAACCTTTTGATGGTTTTATCAATTTCGTTTTTTGACATGGTCTGTTGTTTACAAAGTGCTCCTGAAAAAAGGGACACAAGCACATAATAATAATAATAATAATTATTATTATTATTATTAGATTATTATAATTATAATATAAGATTATTAGAACTATTACGATTATTATAATTATTATATTAATGCTAATTATTATATTAATTATATATAATGATATTGTTACATTTGTATATTTTACATAATAATAATATAATAATTATTATTTTAATTTTATTGTAATTATTATAATATTTTATTATTTTTAAAATATTTAAATATAAATATAAAATAATAAATAATAATAGCAGATTGCATGACAATTTTACAGATACAATAATACTAGGTGGACTGTTACGTGTAAAATATATAGTCTGCCGCACCACCCCCCCCCCGTAAATTTTGTCATATCAATGCAGCCCGCGAGTCAAAAAGTTTGCCCACCCCTGTACTAACTCCTTATGTCTAAAATCACAAATACTTCAACTTGCTGATGTAGTTCATCTTCAAACAGCTAAAATAATGCATAAGGCTAAAAATAACCAATTAGCTAAAAATGTCATCCAATACTTCTCTACAAGAGAGGAGAAATATGATCTCAGGGAAGAAGTACATTTGAAACACTTATATGCTAGGACTACGTTAGCGTTAGCATAGCATTTCAGTATGTGGAATCAAACTATGGAATGGATTGATTAAGGAAGTCAAACAATGCACAACGATGAGCCAATTCAAGAAACAATACAAGCAGTTACTTCGGTACGGGACAAAAAAAATTTTAAAATTAAAAAAAAAAATTAAAAATAATTTTAAAAAATGGTTCACTCCCTCAAAACCCCCGGCGTAAAAGACCATGCCGCCACCAAGGCCTGCCTCCGCCATCTTGCTGTGAGTCTTCATAACAGTTCAAATCCGCCTTAAAAAGGTTTTTGTAGTCTTGTGTTGCAATTCTGCCCTCATTAATAAATGATCTTAGTCATTAGCAAGTCATTAATAAAAAATATATTACATATTTTGTGCCTACATTTAGCATTTTCCGGCATAAAAATGGCTAAATCAACCATGTGTGAGCGACTTCAGAAGACCAAGCGTCTTCATTCCGGTACCTGTGAGCTGATCACATCCAGACTCTGAACGAGTCGATCCCAGCGTTCGGCAAAGCTTTCCAGTCTGGCCTCCAGCTTGTTGGCCACCTCCTTGTTCTTCACGCTGGACAGCAGGTCCTGACTCATGGAGCAGAGCTTGTCCATGGTGGGGCGCTTGGCGTCCAGGTCCGTCTTTACAGTCTGGTGGAGTACAGACAGAAGCGCAACTTTTATCCAATCTTTATTTTTTGTCACTTCCTGTCAACTTGGTCTTGTGTTTTGGGGCGGAGCAGCAAGGCAGGTGAACACATTCTTGATGGTTTCTCCATGTTTACCTGAGTTGGCATGTGTTACTGGTAGGTTTTTGTTGTTACTTTTCTCCTGGATTGCCTTGTTGCTCTGTTCCTGGCCACTGGTTTGTACTTTGTTTGACGTATTTTGTACTACCATGTATGTACTTGATAACTGGGGGAAACACTGCAATCTGTTCTTGTCATGCAACATTCATTCATTCATTTTTTATTGCTTTTCCTCACAAGGCTCGCGGGGGTGCTGGAGCCTATCCCAGCTGTCTTGGGGCGAGAGGCGGGTTACATTGGCTGGTCACCAGCCAATCACAGGGCACATATAGACAAACAACCATTCACACTCACATTCATACCTATGGACAGTTTGGAGTCGCTAATTAACCTAGCATGTTTTTGGAATGTGGGAGGAAACCGGAGTACCCGGAGAAAACCCACGCATGCACGGGGAGAACATGCAAACTCCACACAGAGATGTGGAATTGAACTTGGGTCTCCTAGCTGTGTGGCCTGCACACCAACCACCTTCTACCGTGCAGCTGAATAAAAATTGATTTTTTTAATGAAACCTATGATTATTCATTCATTCATTCATGCATTCATTCAGGGTCGCGGGGGTGCTGGAGCCTATCCCAGCTGTCTTCGGGCGAGAGGCGGGGTACACCCTGGACTGGTGGCCAGCCAATCACAGGGCACATATAGACAAACAACCATTCACACTCACATTCATACCTATGGACAATTTGGAGTGGCCAAGTAACCTAGCATGTTTTTGGAATGTGGGAGGAAACCGGAGTACCCGGACAAAACCCACGCATGCACGGGGAGAACATGCAAACTCCACACGGAGATGGCCGAGGGCGGAATTGCAACACAAGACTACAAAACCTTTTTACTGCGGATTTGATCTGTTATGAAGACTCACAGCAAGATGGCGGAGGCAGGCCGCGGTGGCGGCATGGTCTTTTACGCCGGGGGTTTTGAGGGAGCGAACCAACTCCTCCTTCTGTGTGAGCCATGAGTCAAATAAACACTGATGGAGGAAAAGAAAGAAGGTGACATGGGGGGAAGAATGGAGGTGCTGGCTCTAATAGTCAGCAATATAAAAATACAATATCCCACTGTGATAAATATTGATGAGGGTGCATGCAGACGGAAGTTATTTGGAATTGAAGAAGAAGAAGAAGAAGAAGGCTGCGTGTTGCACACTGCATGCATGCCCATAATCCTTACTTGCTCATTGGTGAAGTGCTGCCATTTCAATAAAATCTCCTGCAGCAGAATCCAGCGTTCTTCAGTCCATCTACAAATGGCTGCCCAACGGTCGCCCAGAACCTGCACACACACACACACACACACACACATTTCACCCTAAATTCTTAGGGTTCCCCGCTTCAAAGGCCACGTCACATTCTTTTTTTGCTTCGTCCATCACTCCATCCAGTCACTCCGTCACTGTTGATGCATCCTTGGGCAAGACACTTCACCCACCTTGCCTCCAGTGCCGACCACACTAGTGTACGAATGTTTGGCGGTGGTAATGGAGGCTTCAGGTACAAATTGGCAGCCATGTTTCCGTCAGTCTGAACAAAGGCAGCTGTAACCCCAGATATAGTTTACCACCTGCTATTGTGTGAATAAATAATGGATTCACTGAGACGCTTTTGCTCTCTGGTTCGACCATATCTTGGCATTTCAGTATGGGGAATCAAACTATGGAATGGATTGAGTAAGGATCTCAAACAATGCATATATATTGACATTTACTATGGTACCCATTATGTCATTGTATGGTCATATCACCTAATAATATGTATAGTCATATTATATATAAAATAAAATAAAATAAAATAAAATAAAATAAAATAAAATAAAATAAAATAAAATAAAATAAAATAAAATAAAATAAAATAAAATAAAATAAAATAAAATAAAATAAAAAAACAGAAAAGAAAAGAAAAGAAAAGAAAAGAAAAGAAAATAAAAGAAAAGAAATGAAAAAAAAGAAAGAAAAGAAAAGAAAAGAAAAGCAAATATTAGGAAAGCAGGAAGTGAACAAATAAACAAAAAATAAAATAAAATATTAGGAAAGCAGGAAGTGAACAAATAAATAAAACAAAATAAAATATTAAGAAAGCAGGAAGTGAACAAATAAATAAAATAAAAAATATTAGGAAAGCAGGAAGTGAACAAATGTAACAGCTACTGATTGTAAAAGTACCAGATAGAGGGGTAGGATTTAATAAGCTTTGCTTCTTCCTACTCCTTTTGGACATGTGGAACTGGGAACTGATTATGGGATGCACTCAATTGTAATCTGATGCATGTTCAAATGAAATAAAACCATTACCATTATTATTATTTTGTATTTTCCTCCTCAGTTTCCTCATTTTCGTTCTTTTATGTTCCTTGTATTTTGAGGCCTGTAGTTCTTCGTCTGCAGAGGATTGTTTGATGGTTGAGTTTTGTACCTTATGCTTATGGACTATGATGGTGACTATGAAATGCTGCCCCAAGTGGAGAAGTTTAAGTACCATCCATCCATCCGTTTTCTATGCCACTTATCCTCACTAGGGTCGCGGGCGGGGTACACCCTGGACTGGTGGCCAGCCAATCACAGGGCACATATAGACAAACAACCATTCACACTCACATTCATACCTATGGACAATTTGGAATGTGGGAGGAAAACCGAAGAACATGGAAACTCTACACAAAGAATCGAACCCCGGTCGATCCCAAATCTCCTGACTGCGTGGCCAACATGTTAACGTGGGGCCCAAGTTTAAGTACATTTGGGGTCTTAAGTACCTTAGGATTGATTCAGCGTCTGCAGTGATGCAGACTCTGCATCGGCTCGTCGTAGCAAAGAAGGAACTGAGCCGAAAGGCAAAGCTCTCAATTTAGCGGTCGATCTCCATTCCTAGCCTCACTTATGGGCTTTGGAAAGTGACTGACTGGACAGGATCGGTTTCATGACTTTTCTCCGTAGGCTGGCTGGGCTCTCTCTTAAGAGATAAAGTGAAAAGCAATGTCATCCGGGAGAAACTAAGAGTAGAACCACAGCTCCTCTATATTGAGAGGAGCCGGACGAGGTGACTCGGGTCAGGAAGCCTCCCTGGGGAGAACTTCACGGCACATCTGACTTGGAGGAGCTGGAAGAAGCATAGAGGGAAGTCTGGGCGTTCCCTACTTAGGCTGCTGCCACCGTGAAGATGGATGAGCGAATGGCTTATCCAGGGGCCAATCCAAAACCCAAACATCGTCGGCGAAACTCAAGGAAGGTACTTTGGTATGCGGTTTTTGAAGAAATGTGCAGAACAGGCTCATTAAAGCAATTTATGCATCAATAACACCAACTCTTGGTTGTTCATCTTACTAAATTCATTTGGTCTTTTCAAGTTTAGCCATTTCCCATATTGCTCCTATTTTTTCCATTCTGTTTCCCTTCTTTTCCGCCTATTGGGAAATAAGTACAGTATTTGTGTATCTGCTTGCCACTATTTTTCCTGGGCTTACTTCTGATTCCATAACTTGTTACCCTTAATGGGTTGATACAAATCAAATCCAGGAGTACTTTAATAAAATCTTTCACCGTTATAACTGGCCCTCTGATGAAAGCACAGCGGTGGGGGGGTTTGGGGGTTGAACACTGAAGAAGTCAACATGTATTTGCATTTTTACAATCCTTTGTCCTCTGTTCTATTTAGCTCAACTATCCTCCACTCGGCATTAAAATGCGCTGCAAGAGATAAAGCAAGAGCCGCACTTGAAACAAATCACTTGCGCTTAATATCACCACGTGATGATATGCATCACTACTAACGTGTGCTCCGTTTCACGCTGAATTATTTAGCACGCTTGCATCGTTATTGTGTCGTTAGTGGATTCTCTCCGAATCCTTCCCAAGTAAAGACGGGAGATTATCATTTTTAAAGGTCTATTTAAACTTTTAAAACCCCTGGGATTGAGAGGCTTTGAATGCAAATATAAAATACAAAATATTTTAGTGTGCATGTGAAAGGTCTACATCAGTGGTGAAATGAAAGGATGCAAGGGCTGCTTTGATATTTTGTTAAGAGGTTATAAATATTTGAAGAAAAAATACTCTTTCCCCCATCTGTACTGTATTTTTAATTTTCCAAATATTTCAACTTTTTTCTTATATAATATTTGTACATTTTCTTTTTGTCATATTATGCGTCATACCGTCATAGTGTGTACGCTATAAATACTAAAAACTTCATTTTGGTCCCAAAATAAAAAATATAATAAATAATAATGATTTTATAAAAATAAAATAAAATAAAATAAAATAAAATAAAATAAAATAAAATAAAATAAAATAAAATAAAATAAAATAAAATAAAATAAAATAAAATAAAATAAAATAAAATAAAATAAAATTCTAACGCTTATCCTCACGAGGGTCGCGGGGGTACTGGAGCCTATCCCAGCTGTCTTCACCCTGTACACCCTGGACTGGTGGCCAGCCAATCACAGAGCACATATAGACAAACAACCATTCACACTCACATTCATACCTATGGACAATTTGGAGTTGAATATTATGACATAATTCCCATAAACCTAGAACTTTTTCCCCAACCTAAACTTTATTTTATTTTGTTTCTCATAATTTTTGCAATGTACTCATTATACTGCATTTTTCTCTTCATATTTTTACTTTATTCTTCTATAAGTAAAGCTGTTTTTTACATTTCTGCGTTTTGTTTTTAACTCTATTTTAACTCCAACTTTTTTCTAATAACTCTGACTTTTTTACCTGTATATTTTGACTTTATGCTTTTAACTTTTTCCACAGTCTGATTAAAGCCATTATATGAAGCTGTTTTTTTTGTTTTGTTGTTAAAATATATCGTTCATGTGTCAATATATCATGTGCCATGGCCCAATAAAAAACAGCAACAGGACACAAATGGCCCTCGGGTTGCACTTTGGACACCTCTGGTTTCCATGGATGAGTTTGGTATGAATATTAAAAAATGGTTATTGTAGATCTCGCTGTGATATTATAAGTGTAAATGAAGCTGGTTATTCAGTGACTTTTACTAATAGAGGAATGATACCTATTGCTAGTCTTCAAGTTGAACTAAATTTGTTGCATTAGTGTTTTGTTTTATGAAATGATTATGCTGCTTGTTTGTTTTCAACATTTGCTCCATGTAAACACATCTGGTTTGAATTGACTTCTACTTTTCGAAAATGCGATTGTTTGAGCTTTTAGCTGAGATTCTTCCAGTTACATGGATGTATAGCATTTATATATGCAAGTGTCATAAAGTAGTTACCATAGCAACACACGGGTTAACAGGTTCAACATTGATCCGTGACGACGTTTGGAGAAGAGTAAAAAAAAAAAAGGTTGTGGTCCAACTTACCTGAAGTTTACTCTCCAAGGCGGCGGTGGCGCTGTCACC
Source organism: Doryrhamphus excisus (assembly GCF_037039965.1). NCBI lineage: Eukaryota > Metazoa > Chordata > Actinopteri > Syngnathiformes > Syngnathidae > Doryrhamphus > Doryrhamphus excisus. Next base: position 15,260,647 of record NC_136371.1, read on the forward strand.
GCTGGTCTCGTCCACCACCACCACCATGTGGGTGAGCGAGTTGACCCGGACCTGCTCCAGCTCCAGGTCCTCCTGCAAGAGCTGCAGGAAACACTTTATCACATGTTTGTATGGCTTTTCAATGATACTATCATCATAATAATTATATTACTGGAGAAAGCAATTTGTGTCAAATTTGCGTGTGAATGTTGAAGGGCGGAGGCTGGAATACTGTGCAGAAAATTGGCAATTATTTGGAAAGCGGGAATGTAAAAAATAAAGGGAATTTTTGGACATGAAAATGTGGAATGCCAGGAAAATGAATTTAGAATGTGGAAAATACATCCTGAATGTTTTGAGCTGAATGCTGTTGGGTTGGAATGGCTTTAATCGGTTAAGAAATGTGGTAGTCAGAATTCTCAAGATCAAATGGCATTTGGACTATTTGGAAAAATTTAAATTTCGGCAAAAGCTGGAATTTTGAAAAATAGACCAGATTAAACCAAAGATCATTCTGTTGCGTTAGGAATGGAACACCCCCCCCCCCCCCCCAGGTTTCCTTCTTCTTCTTCTTCTTCTCTGTGTCCCTTCTTGCTCCAATCCGGCCACTCCAAATTTGCATAACAAAAACATCAAATAACACCTAAACACACCAGCAAGTCCACCTCTGAAGACTATGGTTTGGCCTGGTCATAGTCCTGACCTTGAGATGCTGTGGCATGACCTTAAAAAGGCGCTTGATGCTGAAAAAGCCTCCAATGTGGCTGAATGACAACAATTCTCCAAAGGGACAAAATTATTCGACAACGCTGGAAGAAACTCATTGCAAGTTATCACAAATGCTTGATTGCAGTTGTTGCCCAACCAGGTTTAGATGCCATGTAGGTTTGGATTTTTTTTCTCACTTAATAATAAACGTTTCCTTTAAAAACTGAATTTCCTGTTCAGTTTGATGTTCTGAAACATTTATTGACTGTATACCTAATGTAGTGTCTGAATGTGCTGTGTTTGTGGAATAAACCGGGTGACCACCTTGTGCTCTTCCACTTGGTGCTTGACGTCCTCCAAGTCAGGACCAAGTGGCTGAGCCTCCATCCTCTTGACCCGTGCTTCGGTCATGTCCAGCCAGTCTGTGAGCTGTTGGAGCTGCTTGTGCTGCAGGTCCATGAGGACCCGATGGAGACTGTGGAGATGGACGGTAAGAGCATCAAAGCCGTGTTAGCCGCAGCACCCGTAGACAAGCAATTTCCTTCCTGTGTTGTATTAGGGTCACTTTGGCTTCTGGATACATTTTCAGCATGGTGACAATTTAACAACATGGCCGACGGGGCGTCAGAATGAACGTCTTTGTCCTTCCTCTTCACATATCTGACAGCAGACACTGATCCCCGAATTTTGCAACGTGTTTACTCTATCCGACTTTTCATGATTCCGCCTGCTGTTGCTGTTTATGCAGGCAGTTTTGTCTACATGCTGGGGGCGGAGCAACACGGCAGGTGGAAGCAATTATTTTTCATAGAATATGACGGTAGGGCAAACACTGCTCATTATTAGCAAATAGCTACAAGCGCACCTGCTCTGTCTCTCCATACTGGCCACCCTCAGGTGCTCCCATCGGGAGTTCAGCAGGTTCATCTGCTCCCTCACTTCGGTGTCTTCCTCCTCGCTCAGGTTCCCCTCGGCCACTAAGGCGGCGCCGGCCCGGAGGACGCGCCCGACGCTGCCCTGGTGCGTGGTGAGCTCCACCATGTAGCCCTTGAGGATGAGAGGCATCGACATGTCACACAGTTGCACTCATAGAGGTGATTGAACCGACGGAGGCCCTTTAACTTTACTTTACTACATGTCTCAATTGAAAGTGGCTTTAAAAAAACACATCATTTCATTTGACTTGAATGAGATGTTACTAAATAGACTGCAATGGTGGGGGTCCAATCTTTTTCCATCCATCCATAAATTATGGTAATGGTAATGGTTTTATTTCATTTGAACATGCATCAGATTACAATTGAGTGCATCCCATAATCAGTTCCCAGTTCCACATGTCCAAAAGGAGTAGGAAGAAGCAAAGCTTATTAAATCCTACCCCCCCATCTGGTACTTTTACAATAAATAACTGGTACATTTGTTCACTTCCTGCTTTCCATAACACAGTTTAAGTTTTTTTTGTTTGTTTGTTTGTTTTTTTTTTGTTTTGTTTTGTTTTTTTAAATAATGTACCTCATACCGAAGTAGGAGGTGATATAAGCATCCAATGCCATAATGGGTACCATAGTAAGTGTCAATATAGTGATATATATAGCACATCATGACTGGTTCAAGACTCTTCATCCTTGTATTTAGCAAACATCAACTGCTTGTATTGTTTCTTGAATTGGCTCATCGTTGTGCATTGTTTGATTTCCTTACTCAATCCATTCCATAGTTTGATTCCACATACTGAAATGCTATGCTAACGCTAACGTAGTCCTAGCATATAAGTGTTTCAAATGTAGTTCTTCCCTGAGATCATATTTCTCCTCTCTTGTAGAGAAGTATTGGATGACATTTTTAGCTAATTGGTTATTTTTAGCCTTATGCATTATTTTAGCTGTTTGAAGATGAACTATATCAGCAAGTTGAAGTATTTGTGATTTTAGAAATAAGGACTTAGTATGTTCTCTGTAGGCGGCATTATGAATTATCCTTACTGACCTTTTTTGCAGTACATTTAGCGAGTGAAGATTGCTAATTAAAAAAAAAAGTGAATTATTTCTAAATAAATACAGAACAGGACAGGACAGGACAGAATAGGCTGCACGGCGGTCGTGTGGTTAGCGCGCAGACCTCACAGGTTCAATTCTTTCGTTTGCGCAAATAAACCGAATGCAATTGGAATATTTGAGTCCTCTTTATGGAGGATGAGTGGCCACCAGTAGACTGCTGGTTCCAAATACTTTTTCTACCCAACTCTGAGGTCTGTTTGCTTTCCATCCAAAAAAAAAGCATATTGCTACTCTTCCAGTCCTCACCTCATGTGTGTGAAACTGCTCCTTCACCTCCTCAACAAGGTCCGAGATGGGAGGCTGAGCCTGGAGCCCGTCTTCAGCCGACAGAAGCCACGTCAGCACCTTGACATCCACGGTTGAAAAACATAACCGTGAAGATGCAGTTTATTTTCGGAAAGATTAACAAAATGACAGTACAGTACATGTGACTGCTGAGGCTGAACTGAAATGGAGTAAAAGTATCCTAAAAATGTGTGGAAATTAAACCAGAATCGAACCAGCAACCATCATGTTGGCAGACAGCCACTCCATAACCTGAGCCATGCCACTTCTCTCAGACAAAGCAGAATGTTACAGGTACGTCATTTAAAATGTAAAATTAATTTCCACCAATAGGGGGCATCATTGAAATTGTCTTGTTTATTTTGTTTAATTGTTTATTTCCACTGTTATTGTTTCCATTAGCTCCTCTGTGTTTTCATTTGAACATCTGAAATAATACTAGCTTAAATCTTTGTGGCCTTACAGATGCCATTTATATATAGGTAAGACAAATACAGTAGCTTTGGTCGCAGTATTGACCCCTGGGGTATGCCGCAAACGACAGTATATTTCTATATAGATAAAACAAATACAGTAGCTATGGTCTCAGTATTGACCCCTGGGGTATGCCACAAACTACAGTATATTCCTATATAAATAAGACAAATACAGTAGCTTTGATCACAGTATTGACCCCTGGGGTATGCCGCAAACTGCAGTATATTTCTATAGAGATAAGACAAATACAGTAGCTATGGTCTCAGTATTGACCCCTGGGGTATGCAACAAACTACAGTATATTTCTATATAGATAAAACAAATACAGTAGCTTTGGTCACAGTATTGATCCCTGGGGTATGCCACAAACTAAAGTATATTTCGATATTGATAAAACAATTACAGTAGCTTTGGTCGCAGTATTGACCCCTGGGTTATGCCACAAACTACAGTATATTTCTATATAGATAAAACAAATACAGTAGCTTTGGTCACAGTATTGATCCCTGGGGTATGCCACAAACTAAAGTATATTTGGATATTGATAAAACAATTACAGTAGCCTTGGTCGCAGTATTGACCCCTGGGGTATGCCACAAACTACAGTATATTTCTATAGAGATGAGACAAATACAGTAGCTTTGGTCGCAGTATTAACCCCTGGTGTATGCCACAAACTACAGTATATTTCTATATAGATAAAACAAATGCAGTAGCTTTGGTCGCAGTATTGACCCCTGGGGTATGCCACACTCTACAGTATATTCCTATATAAATAAGACAAATACAATAGCTTTGGTCACAGTATTAACCCCTGGGGTATGCCACACTCTACAGTATATTCCTAGATAAATATGACAAATACAATAGCTTTGGTCACAGTATTGACCCCTGGGGTATGCCGCAAACTACAGTATATTCCTATATAAATAAGACAAATAAAGTAGCTATGGTCACAGTATTGACCCCTGGGGTATGCCGCAAACTGCAGTATGTTTTTATAGAGATAAGACAAATACAGTAGCTTTGGTCGCAGTATTGACCCCTGGGGTATGCCACGGTATGTTAAATCTCCTTCACAACATTTTCCATCTGATGTTTTAGGTTTGTTTCGGTCATTTAATGACCAGCAACGCCCACAAGGGTATCATCTTTGACGTACCTCCTCCAGGGCCGTTTGATAAGCCTCGAGAGTGGTGGAGCCTGGAGGCAGTGGACTGAGGCCTCGCTGCAGCTCCTCTTGGCTGGGACTCAGGAACTGCAGATCCGAGCAGGCCAAGGACAGAGGTTGCCATGGGGTCAGAGGTCAGATATGGATGAGAAACAGAAAAGAGACGCCAAGATTTTAAAGAAACCGTACATGTGAGGGACTAGAATGCATCACAGCTTTGTTGAAGAAAGCCATGCTCAGATGCCATAAAAACACTTAATACACGCCATCAGAGTATCATACAGAATTTAATACTGTAATGTGTATTATTCCAGAGGAACAATTTTGGAAACTATAAAACTAAGAGGGCACCTTTCACAAAGGTAGTTCTTTTATCTATGTTGTATAAAAAGTATAAAAACACATAGAGGTGGTCCTCGTATTATGAAGGTTCACGTTTCGTGTTATAGCAGTTATGGTGTTTCATTTTATGACATTTTGTGTTACGGCATTTGTGTGTTACATGTTACGGCATTTCGTGATACGGTGCTTTGTTTTATGGAACTTTGGGTTGCGGCATTTACCATGAATGATTAAGTGAGGTCGTAAAATGCCTAGAACGTGGAAAAATGACCGAGATATGCCGCATGCTTGGTTGGTCTAAGCCCGTCAATCATTCATGGGCTGCATTAGGTTAAGGTTTCTCTTGTCACTGTCAAATAATATTAAATCTATCAACTTTTTATTTATATATCAGGATCATTTTTCCCTAACAAATTGGTGGATAGGTTTGAAATCATGTGTCCAAAGACTGTTTGTGTTAAAGTTAAACCTGACCATGATAAGTGAAATTATTTTATTATTATTTTGTAATTAGAGCATAAAAAATCTTTTAATGACTTTGTAAATATGGTTTTTAACATTATTAGAGACCTCGAGACATAAAATAGCACCCTTATAGTCACCTTTATAGTCATATTTCAAGATGAGGCACTTCCACGAAGCACTGCTTCTTCGTTCTTCTTTTCGGACATGGGATAAGTGCAAATGTGTGATGTACTTTTAATGTAACATGTATGTTCAAAATAAAGATTTCCAAAAATTTTGCCAAAAAAAACTATTGCTCATAGTAATGGGTATTTGCATTTGTACTACAATTTTTCAGCCAAAATGAAAAGGAACTCATGCATTTCGGAAGAAGCATAAATAAGTGAGTCCACTGCACATTTTGGCTATCGTGGGGGCCGCCTAAAGTGACATGATGCCAGATTGATTGGATACTTGTGCTCTGAATTGTGTGCCAACAAAATAAAAATCTATTTATTGGAAATCCACATACAGTATGATACCTCCCCAAATATAAATAAAAGTAAAGTTAAAAAAAAACTTAAATTATATTAGGAAAGCAGGAAGTGAACAAATGTAACAGTTACTGATTGTAAAAGTACCAGATGGAGGGGTAGGATTTAATAAGCTTTGCTTCTTCCTACTCCTTTTGGACATGTGGAACTGGGAACTGATTATGGGATGCACTCAATTGTAATCTGATGCATGTTCAAATAAAATAAAACCATTACCATTACCATATCTACATACTGTAACTACATGGATGCTTATTGCTCGTTATAGTGATTCTGATTTTTTTCCTTATGGGTAGGATATGGTGGTACCTCCTATGGGTACTATGTTTTCCCCACCGTCCAAAGTATTAAAAAAAAACACCCATCTGGACTGAGCTGACTATAGAGTGTTGATGCTGGTCTATTAGCACCAACAAGGACTTGAACAGAGACTTGGCTGACGGACATTTGGACACAGCAAACAGCAGCACACACACAGATGGACATGTAGCGTGAGGTGACAGCACGGGGTGACACACAGACCTGCTCGGTAAAGCGTCTCCTCTTTTGCTCAGGCGACTTGACATAGGCCGCCTGGGCGTAGGCGTAGCTTTTATAGCGAGGCTGAGAGGAGGGACTCTGCACTCGGCCCTGAGCCACGCTCACCGTGATCTGAGAGCCAGACAGAGGACACGGTCGCACGGGGACGTGACGGCAAAGGCGTACGGTAGAGGACAGATGGTGAAGAACGCACAACACAATAGGCACGTTGGAGAGGAGAGGAGGAGAGTGCAGACACGAGAGAGAAAAGAGAGGAGAAAAAAAGAAAACATGAATAATAAGACATCAGCTCTGTTTCCATCCAAACGTCTAGCTAGTTTTAAGTGGAAATGCACAGAACATTTTTATACAACTATTTAAAAGACCCAAACAAACTTAGTTGAAGGTTTTTAGTTAACGTTGATGCTACCAGTCGCTGAAATGCAATATATTCTGCAACAAATAACGTAGGAAGAATATGGTAGTATGGTAGGCTCATTTTAACAAAAAGGAACAAAAGGTTTTTTAAAAAAAAATGTTATAAATTATTTTGCATTTGATTGAGAGAAATAAACACACACCAGTTCTGTCCCTTTAAGAAAGTATTCCTCATCTCAACTTGTCATGAGGGTGAAAGACAAGCGTCACACAAACAATCTCTTAGGCACCATGGGCAAGACCAAAGAGCTGTCAAAGGGCCTCAGGGACAAAATACAAGGTAACAAAGGTCAATCGCCCATGCAACATTTCACATGTTGGGGAAAGGATTATTGTGGGAAAGGTGAGGGAGGTGCTAGGGAGGAGCTGGTTAATGATGTCAAGGGTGTTGGGAGCACATTCAGCATTTAAGCGCCTTAATAAGACACTTTGCTGTCACGGATTGAGTCCCGCTACTCAAGAAGAGACATTCACAGACCCGTCTGAATGTTTGACAATTATCACCTGAATGACTCAACAAGGCTTTGGAGAATGTGATGCGTCACATGACACCAAAATGGAGCTCTTTGGCATCCGGGTGTGTTTGGAGGCAGAGAAATGGTGACTAAGAGTCCAACATCACCATCACTACTATCAAAGATGGGGGTGGAATCATCGGGATGGAAATGTGTGCCATTCTGGTAAGCAACTACAAGACCTTGTTGCTTACCAACAAGGCTTTCTTCACCCGCTACTGAACCACCTTTGACTATTGGGATCAAACATTTTCTTCCGTCAATCAAATACAAATTCATTTATCACTGTTTTCCTTCTTCTGTTATTATTTTAAAAAAAAAACTGGATGGAAACGTGGCAGATGTTGCGGACATGAGAGATGGATGGAGACACACGGAGCACAGAATAAAACACACAATCGGACAGAAGTGCAACACATGTAGACGTGCCGTCTTCGGCCATTTGTCATCTAAACGTGGAAAGTTGGAGGCAAAAGACCAGAACCGAGTTGTATTTTGTCGCTAATTAGCGACGCTAAATGAAAATATCTACAGTGACGCCAAGACATTGCAGAGAAAATGATCTACTGCTGATTAATGGCCGAGTTGGCGCCAGAAGGCAATCTGCTGTGCTTAATTAGCTTGGTGTGACTGAATCACATCGTCTTGTTTAATTCTACGTCATGGGGTCGCAGTACACGTTGCAGTTTGCATCACTGCAAACTACGATGAAGTAAACCTATAGTAGGACCGCAATCCATCTATTGAACGCAATCCATCCCATGCCGCTGGTCAGTTTCTAATTTAAGATAAGTATAAGTGAGGCAGTACACGACACGGGATTGGAACCGTGCATTAAGTGCTGTATACCTTGCAATCCAACCTGTATTTTGTGTTCCCAGCTCACGATGTGTGGAGGCTTTCAGCGCCTCTCCATTTGATCAAAGTTACATCAAATTTGTCACATCAAAGCACAATCGCTGCATAAGACTTCCATCAAAACATGTCACAGTAGTGGAAATATGGCCTACTTTGTGTTGTCATGCTGTAAGCATCATAAACATAAAGCATAAACATAAAACTCATCTACTGCAATCTGTTACACTTGTGTGTTTTCATAGCTACCCATCAACATTTTCTTATTTTTTTAAGTTGAGGTGCCGTTTGTTTTTAAATTAATTTTTATTTAATATTACAATTTACAATATTTACCATTGCACTAAATTCCAAAGAATTGATGTATTTTAGTTTATGTATACCTTGTATATTACATACACAGTACTTACTGTACTAAACATGTGTTTAGTACAATTATTGTGTGCTTTTGAATTTAACAAACAACAGTCAGTCCGGTACAGGGGGTGGCGTGGTTGCATTTGTGTTGCTATGGTAACTCCTCATCTGTATTAATTTACACACAAACACAACAAACTTCAAACCACAAGCACTTAAAATGAGCCAGTATAAGTTACAGATAACTGCATACTGATAAAAATTAGGTTGGCACGCAGGCCTCACAGCTAGGGGACCCGAGTTCGATCCCACCCTCGGCCATCTCTGTGTGAAGTTTGCATGTTTCCATGTTTGCATGCATGGGTTTTCTCCGGGTACTCATTCCAAAAACATGCTAGGTTAATTAGCGACTCCAAATTGTCCATAGGTATGAATTTGAGTGTGAATGGTTGTTTGTCTATATGTGCCCTGTGATTGGCTGGCCACCAGTCCAGGGTGTACCCCGCCTCTCGCGGGGAACCCCCAGCGACCCTCGTGAGGATAAGCGGTAAAAAAAATTAATGAATGAATGAAAAAAATTAAGGATGTTGGAGGCAGAGTAAGCCACTAACAAATGGCCCCCAGGCCGCACGGTGGACACCCCTGGCTTGCACAGACCGGCATGCCTCTTTGCATGTTATGAGTCCAGATTGTGAAAGCTGCACAATTCTGCACTGATTAAAGGATGCAAGTTGAAATTGTTACATTGTGCAGTACATCAGCAAGCATTCAAAGACCTTTCTTGGCTTGGTTGGACTATCCATCAGGTTGCCCAAAGGTACCATGATGAGACAAAAACAGTGAAGGATTGGGACAGATATTACGGTGTCCAGACGACCCATTCGGGTGCTTACTCCACAATGGAGCAGTGACACCACAGGCTCTGTGAATGTTTAATGTCTTAGCATCTCCGCTTGCACCTTTGGAGCTATCACTCACCCTCTCTCACCTTGTCCTCGCCGTCGCTTTCCTCTTAACCTGCTAGACTTTCGCTGTCTCTCTTTCCGCTGGCTCTTCCAATGCGGGCACGCCAAGACTAACACACTGCGGCATCACTTGGCTCATGTCAAACTGCTGATTGGTGCAACCTGCTGCAGGCACCACACCAGTGCTCCTGTGCCTGAAATACCTCGGTACCAATGACAGCAAGGCTCTGGCTACATCATCATCACTAGTCATCATCACTATGCTCATGCTGTACATCATTTGGGGGAAAATCTAAACACCAAGAACAAGCAAACTCTCCAATACCAGCATATGTCATTATTCATTCATTCATTCATTCATTTTCTACCGCTTATCCTCACGAGGGTCGCAGGGGGTGCTGGAGCCTATCCTAGCTGTCTTTGGGCGAAAGGCGGGGTACACCCTGGACTGGTGGCCAGTCAATCACAGGGCACATATAGACAAACAACCATTCACACTCACATTCATACCTACCCCTCCATCTGGTACTTTTACAATCAGTAACTGTTACATTTGTTCACTTCCTGCTTTCCTAATATTTTATTTTATTTATTTGTTCACCTCCTGCTTTCCTAATATTTTATTTTAGTTTAGTTTATTCATTCATTTTTTACCGCTTTTTCCTCACAAGGGTCGTGGGGGTGCTGGAGCCTATCCCAGCTGTCAATTTGGAGTGGCCAATTAACCTAGCATGTTTTTGGAATGTGGGAGGAAACCGGAGTACCCGGAGAAAACCCACGCATGCACGGGGAGAACATGCAAACTCCACACTGAAATGGCTGAGGGTGGAATTGAACCTGGGTCGCCAAGCTGTGAGGTCTGTGTGCTAACCACTTGATCGCCGCGCAGCCCCACATGTCATGATTAAAAAGATAATTTTTCATGATTAGAGCCCTCTAGACATGAAATAACACCCCTACAGTCACCAATACACTCATATTACCAATAAAGTAGACATAAGCAAAAATCAGCCATACATAAATAAAACCTGTGCTTACAGTGAAGAAAATAAGTATTTGAACACCCTGCTATTTTGCTATTTCTCCCACTTAGAAATCATGGAGGGGTCTGAAATTTTCATCGTAGGTGCATGTCCACTGTGAGAGAGATAAACTAAAAAGAAAAATCCAGAAATCACAATGCATGATTTTTTAACAATTTATTTGTGTGATACAGCTGCTAATAAGTATTTGAACACCTGTGTATCATCTAGAATTCTGACCCTGAAAGACCTGTTAGTCTGCCCATTAGAAGTCCACCTGCACTCCATGTATCATCCTGAATCAGATGCACCTGTTTGAGGTCGTTAGCTGCATAAAGACACCTGTCCACCCCATACAATCAGTAAGACTTTAACTTGTAACATGGCGAAGACCAAAGAGCTGTCCAAAGACACCAGAGACAAAATTGTACACCTCCACAAGGCTGGAAAGGGCTACGGAGCAATTACCAAGCAGCTTGGTGAAAAAAGGTCCACTGTTGGAGCTATCATTAGAAAATGGAAGAAGCTAAACATGACGGTCAATCTCAATCGGAGTGGAGCCCCATGCAAGATATCACCTCGTGGGGTCTCAATGATTCTAAGAAAGGTGAGGAATCAGCCCAGAACTACACGACAGGACTTGGTCAATGACCTGAAAAGTGCTGGGACCGCCGTTTCCAAGGTTACTGTAGGTAATACACTAAGACGTCATGATGTGAAATCATGCATGGCACGAAAGGTTCCCCTGCTTAAACCAGCACATGTCAAGGCCCGTCTTAAGTTTGCATATGACCATTTGGATGATACAGAGGAGTCATGGGAGAAAGTTTTATGGTCAGATGAGACCAAAATAGAACTTTTTGGTCATAATTCCAATAAGCGTGTTTGGAGGAAGAAGAATGAAGAGTACAATCCGAAGAACACCATCCCTACTGTGAAGCATGGGGGTGGTAGCATCATGCTTTGGGGGTGTTTTTCTGCACATGGGACAGGACGAGTGCACTGCATTAAAGAGAGGATGACTGGGGCCGTGTATTGTGAGATTTTGGGGAACAACCTCCTTCCCTCTGTCAGAGCATTGAAGATGGGTCGTGGCTGGGTCTTCCAACACGACAACGACCCGAAGCACACAGCCAGGAAAACCAAGGAGTGGCTCCGTAAGAAGCATATCAAGGTTCTAGCATGGCCCAGCCAGTCTCCAGACCTGAACCCAATCGAAAATCTTTGGAGGGAGCTCAAACTCCGTGTTTCTCAGCGACAGCCCAGAAACCTGACTGATCTAGAGAAGATCTGTGTGGAGGAGTGGGCCAAGATCCCTCCTGCAGTGTGTGCAAACCTGGTGAAAAACTACAGGAAACGTTTGACCTCTGTAATAGCAAACAAAGGCTACTGTACCAAATATTAACATTCATTTTCTCAGGTGTTCAAATACTTATTAGCAGCTGTATCACACAAATAAATTGTTAAAAAATCATGCATTGTGATTTCTGGATTTTTCTTTTTAGTTTATCTCTCTCACAGTGGACATGCACCTACGATGAAAATTTCAGACCCCTCCATGATTTCTAAGTGGGAGAAATAGCAAAATAGCAGGGTGTTCAAATACTTATTTTCTTCACTGTATGTGTGTCGCTGTAAACGTGTTCCAGTGCTGAGTGCTGAGTGAAAGGGTGGACAGGAAGTGACATCAAGAGTTCAGAGTTGAATTTAAGCCTGATGTGGGTTATGGCCGCAACAATAGCCCGTGCTAGGGATTATTGTGCCTGTTGTGAGATCACTGAAAGCTGCAATTAAAACCTCTTGTTCCACCAATCAAGGTTGGTACTGAATGCATTGTATTTTTGTTCATTCTGCCATTTTTATGCTTGAAAATGCGTAATATAGGCAAAATGTGTAAGATGTATATACATATATTACAGTAGTATTTATTAGCCTTTGTCAGTGTTCACAAACTCATATTAGCTGTACTGCAGACATTTTCTAAAGTCCAAAATTTTGCATGGGTCCAGATGTAAAAAAACAGAACCACCCGTCAACAACCGGCGTTATGGAGTATTTCAAAGTTGTGATGTTTGTTCTGAAAGTCCCTCTGCATGTTCCCTATATTCATATTCATATTTCCTCCAAACAGCTTTTGCTGTTAAAAAGTAGAGAAAAAGTGGAGTTGACTGGCCGGATATGGCCCGCACGCCGACTATTGAGAACCACGAGTGTCGTGCATCAAAAACAGGGTTGCGAGTTCAATCCTCGGTCTTCCCGTGAGCATGTCTAGGCATCACTAGTTAAGGCGGTGCCATCAGTAGATGAACAAGGTGTCAAACTGCATTGAAGATAGCACCGAAAGCCCGTTTTACCACAAAGAAGTTATCAGGAAAAGAAAAGCCAACTTAACAGTTGTCATAAACCTTAAAAGCTGAAGTCTGGGACCTGCTTCCATCCCAGGTGCTGATACAAGGAGGCGGTGACATCTCTGATGGTGACAGATGAGGGGGTAGAGGGATAATAGTAACTCTTCCTCCTCTTCCCTTGACTCTGCTTTTATTGAGTACTTCTCCGCTGTGGCGCTTTATGTCTGCATCGGACATCTTTATTCACCATGCAGGCTGTCGAAGTCGACACCTTTTTTCCTCGCAGGGAGGGCTGATGGCGCCATTAAGCGGAGCGAGGTAATAATATTACCAGTCATTACTCCCAGGAAGCGCTCTCAACCCTGCCGTGATTCAGTGTGATAGCAGGACACTGACCTCAGCATTACTGAGCAGTAAAGGTCACAGCCGGTGGATCTAATTTGCTATTTGAAATTTGATCCTGGCTCCGCCCCACGGCAGCCTCTCCACTCAGAGAAGTCTGTCTCAATTTGCAGTTAATTTCCTTCTCATGCTCATGGCCATTATAGCTACGGAACGTGAAAGAAAATATGGCATTGTTGCCTCATTTGCAGCTAGCATGGCCTCCTCTGTGCTTCCAGGAAGACTTTCGACAAGATTTCCGAGTGCAAGGTGCAGTGTTGTTAACTTCTCAGGAAGGAAATCAGCGGCCGTCCTGAAAGTCTAAATGGTGTCATCATAAAATTTGATGCGTCGTTCAGGCGGTGTACAGTCCACCGTCGGTTTAAAGCGATCCATACTATGGCATTTCATAGTTATGAACATGTCCTGCTAACCGAACTTTGATCCGTAAACACAAGACTTGTTCGAGATAGGCCAGAAGGATACCATGTACAGCTCATGCACTCGACTGTTGCGGATAAAGATATTTTAACGTCTGACAGGGAGGCGGTCCATCAACAATATCAACAAAAGAGGCTACTGTCGAACAGTCAGAAATCACTAAACTCTTTAACACAACACATAAAAGCTTTTCATTTGATTCTTGTATGATTCTGTATTTCATGCTCTTCACGTGTTCTGTGTTACGTATGAGTTCCAACTTACACTACATGTTATAGGAATCGAACTCGTTTATAACCCGAATATCACTTGTGTGCAGATGCAGAGTCCAACTTCAAAGGGGACCTATTATGCTCATTTTTCGGCCCTTTGTATTAAGTTTGTGGACTCTATAGAGCAGCTACACACAATAACCAGCACAGAAAGCTTTCTCGTTCTTCCAGAATCTGCACCTATTCAGCTGTATTTCTTTGGTTTTCGTGGATCCCGCGGAAACGGTCTGTTTTAATGTATTCCACCCACGGCCCACTTTCAGGCACGCCCACTCCACTGTGGTTGGTCACACTCCCGAGTGCATAGAAATAGTTCTGGTTTGTGCCGCTGGCTTTAAAGGAGTTAATAAACGGCGATTTAACTTTTAAGTGTCCGCTTTTAACATACAGCCATATGTGTTGGATTCCGAATCCGATCCGGAAGTAGATACTGGACAGTCCAAAGTTTCTCAAGAAAAGAGGTTACTTCATGACGTCTCTCAGTGGTAAGTAGCTTTAATATTTTAGCGTTTGCTTTTTTATACAGCATCGGTAATGTCTATAGTGTTTTGCGAGACTACCAGTGTGTAAAAAACTTGGGTTTTTCAAGAGCCAAGGCTATGCTAAAGGCTATGCTATAATGCTACACAGACAAGCACTTTTGCCTAATGCCTGATTGTGCGCCTTAGGGAAATGTAAACAAATGTGGAGTTCCCTATTGAGGCAATGCTAGTAAGTTAACAGCGGAGCAGTGCTTGGGAGGGCAGAGAGTTTATATATAAGGAGGTCTGCTCCACTGTGATGTCACAAAGGGGCAGTTTTACCACTCCTCCTGAAACTGAGCGTTTTGAGCCATCCCAAACTTCTTTCAGGGCTCACTTCCAAATGCATAAACCTCATTATTGGAAACTTTGGCATGGTTTAACATAAGAATACGACATTTTAACTCCATTTATAAGTCAGAAAAGTGGAAAAAGCATAATAGTTCCCCTTTAAGAATGATACCGGCTTTCATGTTACAGTCAAATAACGAGAAAAAGTCGCTAGAGGGGTTTGAGTACTCGCTAAACGTAGCGCCAAAGTCGCAAAGTTGGCAACACGGGTTTGTTGGGCTTGGCAGGACCCATGAGAGAATGGCAATCTCAAATCTGGAGTTTGTGACCTGTTACAAATATCACGTCCTTTTCCTTCACCACCCATATCAAGCACCTGCAGTCAAAAGTCAAAGCTCGCTTGAGCTTCCTCTATCGCAATAAGTCCTCTTTCACCCGTTCAGCAAAACATACTCTTGTCAAAATGTCCATCTTGCCCATTTTTGATTATGGTGACACCATCTATAAGATGCATATTCTTCATCACTCTGCCATCCGTTTTGCTACTAGCGCCCCTTCCACCACTCACCACTGTGAATTCTATAAGTTGGTAGACTGGACATCACTCCAGACCAGAGGCTCCGTCACTGGCTCCAGCTCATCTACAAAACCATACTGAGCATCACACCTTTCTATCTCTCTTCCTTCTTACATCTTTCTCACTCTGCTTACAATCTAAGGTCCTGTAATCACATCAAACTCTCCATCCCCAAAGTTCGTACCGTCTTTGGATGCAGCGCTTTCCGGTTTGCTGCAGCTAATGGCTGGAACATCCTACAAAACTCTCAAGAACTTTCAGCCTTCACATCTTTCTCTGTCTTTAAACAAAACTTGCAACTAATTACATCTGATTCATGCACTTGCTGATTAGGCAAGTGCTTTTGCTCTTTGTTCAGGCTGCATTTGTAAGTAATAATTTGTTCTTAAATTGCTTGCCTGGGTAAATAAAGGTAAAATAAAAAATAAAAATAAAATCTAAGCAAGAAAAAAATCAGGCAGCCTTAATCCTGAAGTGTACCTGTTGCCTTTTTTGTGACTTTTCCCACTGGCCTCGTTGCTTCGCTGTAACTTTCTGTTACCAGTTTGTTTCGTCACGATGCTCCTCATTTTCTGTATTGCTATCTCGTCTGTACTTGCGCTATCTTTTCCCCAAAGCTCCTGAAAGTTATGAGTATGTTCTTCTTTTACTCTTCGGAGCAAAAGAATGTGTTGTGATTGTGATGTGGTGGAATGATGTAGGAACAACGATAGATTTCCACTTTAAGTTGAGGCCTTAATTAAAGCTCACCATCAGGCCTCTTCTCACGCTTTTAATCCTCCAATCAATTTTCTCATCAGCTTCAAGGCTGAATCAAGCTGGATGTCTCTGCAAGTTGCACGCTCGTGTCTCTGCTGGCAGCTGGATTTCTATCTCGGGTGGAAGAGACCAACTGCATTAAAGCCGCATCGCTGCCAGGTCATTTTCCACACATTTCAGCCGGTCTGATGGACTCTACATAAAAACATGAATGAATATTTCCTCTTGAAAACGTTAGCATGTCGCCTCCTTGATTATCATTATGTTTTTTTGTCAAGCGTTGAGACCCACACTTTGTTCAGCGGTCCTTGAACGCACCGCAGGGTCTTGCTACAATGTTCACATCTCTTCTTACGTTATCATTCATTCCACGTCTTAGAAATTAATAATGTGTGTGAGGCATATTTAGGGCTTAAAACAGGGTAGTGTCACAAGTGAACAATGGTAATTGAAGAGAGAAGGGGAAGGTTCTGGAGCTGAATCTATTTTTTTTTGCAAGCAGTAAGTAACAATTTATCAGTGTCCTAATATTGTGTGTAAATCATGGACAAAAAGTGCTTGTCTGTGTAGCATTATAGAGTGTGCATAAGGGACCAGGGTTGCCAGTAGCCTTTTAGCACCAAAATGAGTGGCTCTACGGGAGTGTTTTAAACACTAGTTGTCCCGCAAAACACATACAGCTGAATAGGTGCAGATTCTGGAAGAACTAAAAAGCTTTTTTTGCTGATTATCCTGTATAGCTGCTCTACAGCAGTCCACAATTCAATACAAAGGGACGGAAAAGGTTCCCTGTCCAAACGGGAATGCTCCTGTTTTTGTTTTTTTTTGGCTTGTTTATTTTTGTACGTGGGTTAAATTCTGTTGTTTTGTTGTCGGCTTTTTTAGACTTTTTTTTTTTGTTTGTTTGGTTTTTTTTTGGAGCTGAATCTAATTGAATAAATACAACAGTCACTTGGAGGATAATGCCAATGTCAAGCCAGAGGGAGGTTTGTTGGTTGGGGTCATAAGTACAGAAATCATTTTTATTAGCACCGTTCACCGGTGGTCCCGGATTGGGACCCCACGCAATCATAATTTCTAGTCAGGACAAAAAAATTCCCACCCTCAGGAACACACCCAAGTATACTTCTTGAAATGCACTGACTGAGGTATTCCATTTAAGAGACAGCTTCACTTGCCGAGAACACAGAATCATGTTTGACCTTGGCCAACGTCAAATAGACAAAAAAAACATCCCCACAAACCCACCTCTCCTGATGCAAAAGCAGTTTTGGAATGCCCGTGGTAAAAATCTCACTGCAAACTAACCAAATAAATAACACAACACGTGTCTTAGACCATGCATCCGTGTGTTAGACCTGCTGAGAGAAGCGCTGCTGGGTCTGGATCTGGTAGTGTTCCTCGGTCAGCACGCGGGGAGCACCGGCGGCACTACCGGCCCGTGGCAGCGTCTCCACTTCCTGTATGGCCTCCATGGTAATGCTCTGCGGAAGCACCTGGAAGAGCGACGTCACGTACAAGATGATGCTCTTCTTGTCGGGATGAGGCACTGCCACGTCTAAACAGTAAAACAATGACAAAGGGAGAAAAATAGTTTTTACCTGAATATACAGCAATATTCCAAACAACCATTAAAGTGAAATGGGATGTTCATCAGCTGATCAAAAGGCCATAGACAATAGATCAAAAAACCCCAAAACTCCCTAAAAAAAGTTTCCTTGATGCCACTGTGTCCCAGGAGGTTAGTGGAGTTTTGCTCCGTGATGGCTTCACAGAGGACATCCACTGTCTTCCCTTTGCCAATCCATCTCCAAATGTTAAAAATTGGATTTGATTAGGATCAGGGAAACACGTAGGATGGTCCAAAACAGTCATTTCTCTGGAATGCTTTTGTCAGGCAGGCATTGCCACATAGCCACTGCCGTTTGACACCCCTGCACAACCCGAAGCTCAATTGTTCCATTCAAGGAAAAAGCACCCCAGATCATGCTATGTGGTGTGGAAAACATTTGGTCCGATCTCACATTTTTCATGAGGTTTCATTTTTTTTCTCATCAGAGTAATTTTTTCCCACCTTTTAATAACCAATGTATGGAGCTCAATGGGAGGAGTCCCCTCTATGACATCACAAAGGGGCAGTTTTACTCCGCCTTCTGAAACCGAGCATTTTAAGCCATCTCAAATTTCTTTCAGGGCTCACGTCCAAATGCGCAAACCTCATTATCTGAAACTTCGTTTAACACTAACCTACAACATTCTAACTACATTTATAGGTCAGAAAAGTGGAAAAAACATAACAGGTCCCTTTAAAGTCTGTTGTGGAAAAAATTTACCTTACTAAAAGAGAATGCCTGAAATAAAGACAGAGTTGCGCAGTTTATTTCTTTTGCAAAAGAGGTCAGACAGAAACATACATCATGCGTGGCAGTCTGTAGGTGTCTGACAAAGAGTGGCCTCTTGGTGGGAACTTTTATACTCCATAGCATGCAAATGAATTACATTACAAGAGAAAAGAGACATTCATGTCACTCCCCCGATGCCGCCCTCATGTAGGGGGGTTAGCCTACACACCCATTCCTCTGGCACGGTTTGTCACACCCATGTGAGATAACCTCCTAGGGTCAACCATTTGGTGGGACCTCTTGATGTCCCCTGTCCCGTGAAGGTAGAGCTTTGATCAAAGAATGACCTCCTCCGACACTGCCCCTAACCCCAGGTTACAGATAGCCTCCTGCTGTGCCACCATCCTTGAAGGAACAGCAGGATGTGCTCGGATGCAAACGTTGAAGCTCTACAAAAGGCCGTAAAGTAATTCACACAATGTGTAACCTATGTTATACCTGTGAAATATAAAATTTTCCATCACAAGTCCAACAGTGCAAAATGCAAATTCTTGCCATTTTTTTACAGGTCTAAAAAATTCAGAAAAAAAATCAGGCGTGCATTTGTGAAAATAAACATAGAAGAAAATTAAAAAATGTTGATCTCGTTACAGTAGTATTGATCCAATTTTGATAATATCACTATTTGGATTGATCCACCCAACCCCATTGTGGACACTACATAAACAGTCCGTATTTTTAGCGGTCTTTTGCTAACTAAGTACAATAGTGTGAAACATAAAAATGGCCGCAAAACAACTAACTCTGAATTAATTAACTAATTTGATCACTTCCTGTTATTGGACACTCTCAGTTACTAATTATTATTTAGTTTCTAGATTTGTTTCACAGCTCTGTCATCTAAGTACAGTATATACTGGAAGCATAAGTATTGAACATTCCTGGAGAAAACCAACTTCTAAAGACTTTCTTCTAAATCTAGTGATGAATCTAACTGCTTTGGGAAAGTCTGTCTCGTGAGATTTTCCATACCCAAAGGCCGTGCCAAGGATAACCTGTAAAAGTGAAACCAAGCCGCTAACAAGGACATAACAGTAAGTGAAGAAAAGGAAGTCTGGCTAGTATAATCCAGTCGGCACAATGAAGAGTCAGACAAAAAGGAACATGGCCGGCGAAGAAAGACACGCACCAGCGAGTGGAGCGCTAATGAGGTGTGTTAAAGAGGCATCACCGAGGAAATGAGGTCACCAGTGGGCAGGGAGGTGAACCAAAAGCGGGGAGTGTGCACTGACACTTTGCGGTAATGACTTCCAACGGGTCGTTTTTCATGTCTTTGCACATGTTTTGTGTGTTCTTGTTGATTTTGGACATTTTATTTTATTTCTCTATTTAAAAAGTGCAAAGCTTGACAGGCGTTTACCGGCTTGACATATGATGTATGACTTCATTATACAGTCGAACCCGTTTATGTCGACGCCTTTCGGAACAACGGTCGACTGCCATGCAAGGCAAAAATGTCATTGCGATTGTTCCGGCACATATTATGATGTAGATTTGTGATTTTCTTCAGTGCAGTACAGTTAATTTCTGGGAAGTATGAGTTATTGCCTTATTTGTAAATTGAATATATTTAGAGTTACAGCATAGAAAACCTATTTATACTTTTAAAATATGATTTTAACATTATTAGAGCCCTCTAGACATGAACTGACACCCCTATAGTCACCTTTACACGCCTGATGGGAAAATGTATGCAAATTGAGGCAAAATTTTGACGTTAACTGAAAAACATGCTAACATGCTATTACCGGAATTGTGCATATTTTTGGTCTAAATGAAGCTTTTTAAGCATATCACGATGTGATGTGTATTATTCTATTCTGACCACTAGGAGTCAGTGATGTTCCACGAGACACACTTGATCACTGAAACAACAGGCGTTTATTGCAGGTTCGAATGATCTCACAACAGTTACAATAATCTCTAATCCGGGCTACTGTTGAGCCTGTAACCCATGCCAAGCTACGACTCAACTCTGAACCCCGAACGTCACTTCCTGTCCGCCCACCCCTCACCCCCAGATCTCCGATCAGAACACGTTTACAGCAACACACATGAGCACAAGTCTAATTTAAGTCTTATTTTCTCCCATAATGTCTACTGTATTGGGTAATACGAGCATAAAGGCGACGACAGGGATGTCATTTCATGTTTAGAGGGCTTTAACAATGTTGCATTTAGAACATTAAACTGTTTTTCTATGCTCTAACTACTAAAATATTCCACTTATAAATACAGAATTCTACCTTACCAAGGTTCCACTGTTCCATTCATTCATTCATTCATTTTTTACCACTTATCCTCACAAGGGTCGTGGGGGGTGCTGGAGCCTATCCCAGCTGACTTCGGGTGAGAGGCGGGATACACTCTGGACTGGTGGCCAGCCAATCACAGGGCACATATAGACAAACAACCATTCACACTCACATTCATACCTATGGACAATTTGGAGTCGCCAATTAACCTAGCATGTTTTTGGAATGTGGGAGGAAACCGGAGTACCCGGAGAAAACCCACGCATGCACGGGGAGAACAGGGTGGGACGAGGGTGGAATTTAACCCTGGTCTCCCAGCTGTGACTTCGGTTCCACTGTTCCAATCCCCCCCCCCCCTCCCCCAAAAAATGCTAAATAATAATTCACCATCTGGTTTGTTGTGGCAATTTAGCTGTTCTGAAAAATGTATATGTAATCAGACCGGATCAAATACTTACTTTCCGAGGAAAAGGCCCACTGTAAAAAGTTGTCAGTGTGATGCAGTACAGTTGTATACCGCTACTAACTATTACCGGAATAATACACGTATTGCTGCATCCTGTTCAGACTAATTGACATAAAAATCACTTTTTCTATTAATAAAACACTCAAATGCTAAAAAGTGTATGTGTGTGTGTGTGTGTGTGTTGGTTAATTACCTTCTGGGTCCAGCAGTCTGTCAATGCCCAGGTGTCGTTCTGCTGTACTGAAGGCATGTTCCAGTCTGTCAATCACTGACACTTTGGCCTCGACAGAACTCCAGTCGAATAGCTCCGGTCTTGGGTGAGTGAGGGTGGGGTGGGCGGGGGTGGGGGGGGGAACAATGAGATTTTATTGAACAACCTGCTCCTGTCCTCATCATGAATTCTATAGCTTGTGTGGAGCTGATTGAAATCTAACCTAAAAACCGCTACTGGGTCTGACACACAGAATAAAATATTAATTGCCATTAAATATGGCAAAGTTATGATGTCAACTAAGGCTACGGTACCTGTGGCTGTGGATGAGGGCATTGAACGCCAGCCCATCATTCCAGCTGCTGGAGAAGTTGACCACGTTGACCTGAGGGACACATACAAAGGATATTAATCCCGGCTTCTCACTTCCTGTCTCTTCCCCATGGGAAAACTCTTCCCCGTGTTCCCGTCTCTTGACTCCCGTCCGGTGATTGATCTGGTATGATGATACAAACCTGTGGGTACTGGCTTGTGTTCTGACGAACCCAGCTCAGCAGAATCTTCTCACTGTTGGTCTGCTGTAGGCCAGCCATCACCTCCTTCATCACATCCTTTACCTGCAAACGTATAAACATACGCAGAGGGTGGATCATGGATCATGGATCTAGATTTTTCCATTATGGAACCTTTGGTTTAGCCATTGAGTGAGGGACAGAAATGCGTCTTGTGTTATGGGTGTACTTGGATGATTTTACTTGATTTAACGTCATCAGTGAGATCTTTCCTCACTCCATGCTCATTCCCTCAGCTGTCTTTTGGACTCCACTAGTTTATTATTTTCTTTGCAGTGCTCGTTACGCACCAGCGTTTTCTTTTTGTTTTCTATCTGCTTTGTACTTTATATAGTTTTTCCTAATACTCATTCTATGTGAGCACTTAAATAAAACTAAAATAACGTAAAGCAGGGCGGCACGGCGGTCGAGTGGTTAGCGCGCAGACCTCACACCTAGGAGATTAGGGTTCACTTCCACCCTCGGCCATCTCTGTGTGGAGTTTGAAGAGGTTTTTATTGCAGCTTTCAGTGATCTCACAACAGGGACAATAACCTCTAACAGGGGCTACTGTTGCGGCCATAATCCACGTCAAGCTTAAACTCAACTCTTGATGTCACTTCCTGTCCGCCCTTCCACTCAGCACTGGAACATGTTTACAGCGACACACATAAGCACGGGTTTTATTTATGTGTGGCTGATTTTCACTTATGTCTACTTTATTGGTAATATGAGTGTATTGGTGACTGTAGGTGTGTTATTTCAAGCATATATTATATATTATATTTTAAGCATATCATGAAACAATCTTTCAAAAATATTGTGATATGTCATATGTAGTATTCTATTCTGACCACTAGGAGTCAGTAATGTTTCACGAGACACACTTGATCACTGAAACAACAGGCGTTTATTGCAGGTTTGAATGATCTCACAACAGGTACAATAATAATCTCTAATACGGGCGACTGTTGCGCCTGTAACCCATGCCAAGCTACGACTCAACTCTGAACCCCCGAACGTCACTTCCTGTCCGCCCACCCCTCACCCCCAGATCCCCCATCAGAACACGTCTAATTTAAGTCTTATTTTCTCCTATAATGTCTACAGTATTGGGTAATACGAGCATAAAGGTGACGACAAGGATGTCATTTCATGTTTAGACGGCTTTAACAATGTTACATTTAGAACATCAAACTGTTTTTCTAAGCTCTAACTACTAAAATACTTCAATTATAAATACGGAATCCTACTTTGCAGAAATTCACTTGGTCTGGTTCGGTGGTCCACAATTATGAATGAAGTTTGGCTACAAAAGCTCTGGCTTTGTCAGCCATCCATCATCTCACATCATCACTCATTAGTGGTGAGTACCTAATCATTTGGTACTTTGAATGTGCCTAATAAGTATTTGAGGCATATTAAGGGATTAAACATGGTTTGGGGGGCTGGAGATGAATCGAATGTAGCAATTGAAACAGTCACTTTTAATGCAAACCGTGCTGTGTTCGGAGGAAAACGTCAACGTCAACGTCAACGTCCATATCAATTATGTGCAGATTTTGGCCATTCGCTGGTGGTTTTAGTGGCGGATCTACTGTGGTTCCATGACAGTCATTTTGTGACTCCACTATGTGTGTGTGTGTGTGTGTGTGTGTGTGCAGCACTGAGTGACAGTTTTGGAGCACTTGTTCAAGGCTTAAGTGAAGGTGTTATACTTTTCACTGACCAGAATTACTTTTGCATATCTTACCCTCAGTCAGCTATAATAGTATTCACAGCTACACACTGGAAGAGTGTATTAAAAAAACGACAAAAACACACAGAATATTACACCATTTTATGCAGTCACACACACACACACATACACAACGTACGTGCAAATTACCACTACATCTATTAATAGAGTTTGAACTCTTGGGACTCCTGCTGTCTCCCTGACACACACACACACACACACACACACAGTTTGTTAGCCATTCACAATTGAATGTGGTCTAGCAAGACAAAAAAGGGGAGGGGGTACTCATTTTGGAGTAGGTCACTGCATGCATTTCCACTTTAATTGGAGGGGCGCTTTGACAAAGACCGCTGGGTACATTCACTTCCACAGAACACACACAAAGACACTGGGAGACATCATTAAACAACAGTGCCTTTCTATGAAGCCCATAATTAGCGAAGGCAAAGTATGGTTGTAGCTAATGACACTATGAATTAAAGTGAGTCCGTCGTTGTGTAAACATGTTTATGTTGTGTTATATATGCATGATATATGTTATTCTGCACCAAAATTATTCTATTCTTTATTCTTACTCCACTCAGTTATTAACGCTCAATGACGTCCACATTTGGTGATGCGGCTCACGCCGTTCCACGCTTCCTTGGCAATGTCAGCGTTGCCTTTTGTGGAATTATGGTAATGGTTTTATTTCATTTGAACATGCATCAGATTACAATTGAGTGCATCCCATAATCAGTTCCCAGTTCCACATGTCCAAAAGGAGTAGGAAGAAGCAAAGCTTATTAAATCCTACCCCTCCATCTGGTACTTTTACAATCAGTAACTGTTACATTTGTTCACTTCCTGCTTTCCTAATATTTTATTTTTCTACCGCTTTTGTTCCCTTCCTGGGCGGCACGGTGGCAATGGAGTGGTTAGCGCGCAGACCTCACAGCAAGGAGACCAGGGTTCGATTCCACCCTCGGCCATCTCTGTGTGGAGTTTGCATGTTCTCCCCGTGCATGCGTGGGTTTTCTCCGAGTACTTCCTCCCACATTCCAAAAACATGCTAGGTTAATTGGCGACTCCAAATTGTCCATCGGTATGAATGAATGAGTGTGAATGGTTGTTTGTCTATATGTGCCCTGTGATTGGCTGGCGACCAGTCCAGGGTGTACCCTGCCTCTCGGGGGGCTCCAGCACCCCCGCCACCCTTGTGAGGAAAAATGTAGAAAATGAATGAATGAATGAATGTTCACTTCCTGCTTTCCTAATATTTTAGTTTATTTTAGTTTATTTTAGTTTTATTTTAGTTTATTTTAGTCACATACTGAAGTAGGAGGTGATATGAGCATCCAATGCCATAATGGGTACCATAGTAAGTGTCAATATAGTGATATATATAGCACATCATGACTGGTTCAAGACTCTTCATCCTTGTATTTAGCAAACATCAACTGCTTGTATTGTTTCTTGAATTGGCTCATCGTTGTACATTGAACAGACTGATATTATTCCCAGCTAAATGGAACTCTAACAAGGTTGATAGCACCCGAAGGATTGTCGTTGTATCGTAACAACTGATGTTTTGCATCACAAAAGAGTGAAACGATTGCTGCTTGGGCATGGCGCTACCTTAGAGGATAAAAACCTGGATCTCACGCCATCACTTTGGACTAAAGCTGTCCTAGCTAGTCTTGATCAAGAAGTGATGACGCCTCTTTAGATGAGACAGCCCACCAGCAATCGATTCACTGCTCTCACAGATTATTTGCGTGGAGATGTTGCAGGGGGCATCCCTCATGACTGAAGGCCCTGGTCTGTGTGGTAATGACTGGCTTTTTCACCAGGACAACGCTGCAGGTCCCGATGCCTGCCTGACAAAGGACTTCTTCCACAGGAATAACCGCACTCTTTTGGACCCTCCCGTGTGTTCCCCTCATCCAAATCTACTTGATAACACATCAATCCCAGACAGTGGATGCCGTACGTGGAGTCATCTTCACCACCTGGAGCAACATTCCCACATCATTCCTGATGAGTTATTATTAGGGATGTTCTGATCAGGATTTTATGCCCCAAATGTCGCACCAATCTAAGCTTTTTAAAGTATTTTGGAGGCACGCTTTGAATGGTGCAGGAGTTATATCACTCTCACAAAGTCCCACACATGGCAGACATGTTTGTTCTGGGTGCTGAAGTGGAGGCGGAGCTGATCGGTGGAGGGGACTGGCATTTTAAAGGATTGGTCGATATCGATCTATGGCCGATCGATCAGAGCACACCTAGTTATTATGTTTGATTATTGCTGATCATTCATTTATTCATTTTATACCACTTATCCTCACAAGGGTCGCAAGGGGTGCTGGAGCCTATCCCAGCTGTCTTCGGGCGAGAGGCGGGGTCCACCCTGGACTGGTGGCCAGCCAATCACAGGGCACATATAGACAAACAACCATTCACACTCACATTCACACCTATGGACAATTTGGAGTCGCCAATTAACCTAGCATGTTTTTAGAATGCACAGGGGGCAATGGCAGAGGGTGGAATTGAACACGGGTCTCCTTGCTGTGAGGTCTGCACACTAACCACTCGACCACCGTGCAGCCCTATTCCCTATCATGTCTTCTATATTAGGTAATGCAAATATAAAGGTGACCATAGGGGTGTTATTTAATGTCTAGAGAGCTCTTTTCTGTGCTCTAACTTTGAAAAATATTTAATTTCTTAATATTGAATCCTATTTGGTGCAAATTTACTTATCTCGGCTGTGTCTGGAACCAATTAACACCAATAAACGGGGGACGACTGTTTTTTACTGTGTATATTACAATGTCATATTTGTAGTGAATGAAATATATGGACAATGTGTTCTGCATACCTTTAATGCTGTTTGATGTCCTTTCATGTGATGGACTGATCCATTTAACATTCCAGTTCAACCCAGTGTCCTGAATGTTGTGTTTATGTGCCAAATGGCCGTTCAGACTACCCGCCCGTTTTGGAGTCCCTTGAGGCTCCCTCGGGAGATTCTGTGACAGTGACAACCTGAGCCACTGAGCCACAGTTCGATGATTGACTTTGTGGTCATGTCGTCTGACTTGCGGCCACATGTTTTGGTCATGCAGGTGAATAGAAGGGCGGAACTGTCAACCAATCACCACTTAGTGGTGAGTTGGCTGCAGGGGTGGGAGCGGGTTACAGGTCAGACCTGCCAGGCCGAAACTGTGAAGTTGAAATTGTGAGGGTCCACTGGGAACATTTGCATAATCCAATGCCAGAAGGAGTTTCAACTCCCACCTCGGGGGGAGCTTCGACCAAGTCCCAAGGGAGGCAGTAGACATTGAGTCTGTGTGGGCCATGTTCCGTCCCTCCATTATTGAGAGGGCTGATCAGAGATGTGGCCATAAGGTGGTCGGTACCTCAGTGGTAGTTTTCATCCTGGTCATGGAACTGTGGACCAGTTCTACACTCTTGGCAGAGCCGTTGCGGGTGCATGGGAGTTTGCCCAGCCAGTCCACATGTGCTGTGTGGACTCAGAGAAGGCATTTGACCGTGTTCCTCAAGGAATTCTGAAGAGAGTACTATGACAATATGAAGTACCCGACCACCTAATTTAGGCAGTTCATAGTGTACTTTTATAGACAGGATTTCTTGAGGGGTACTGGTTTGGTGGCTGTGGGATTGTGTCTCTGCTTTTTGCAGATGATGTGGTCCTGCCGGCTTCATCCGAGCCGAGTGTGAATGAATGGAGGGAAACAGTTACGGTGATTTGTATGGTCACAAATTTTGTAAATGACCCCAGGCCTTTTTTGGTGTTGTTGCTTTTTTTGCAGAAAAATAGCTGAAGTATGGAAGAAACACACACACTCACCTGCCAGTGGAGAATGATGCTCCAGATGAGCCCAAGAATGAGTTTGTGATTGCCATCAACAATGTCTGTGGCACCAATGTTCACCAACTCCACCTAAACAGGGAAAAATCGTGACTTTAGATCATTACTATAATTAATTATTAATCATTTATAACTATGAAGAACACTATTTAGTGCATAAAACGTCAAAATATTGGATACTTACATTGTTTTTCTGCAAGATCTGCAGAGCTCGGTTGACATTGTTGAGCGAGTGGACACGTGAGCTGCCCTTTTCCAACCTTACCTGCAAACACACACACACACAAATCAGATGATGCAGTGATGATCGTACAAACGGGAATCGTACCAGCTCATGTCCTGCGAGACCCTGCAACAGCTCCAGCAATCGCCGCCCATCACACAGGTCTGAGAAGAGATCCTCCACAGGTGGCTTCCCTGTCTGAAACACACACAGAAGCAATGATATTAGGACAAATTTCAACTATAAATGAATGTGGACGACTACGTTGTAAAACACTCGGCAACCTCTAATTATGTTAATTAACAAAGGGGGAAAGATGGGATAGCTACACAGAACACAAACTATAGCCATGGTGTCAGGATGATGTCATAATTCCAAGACATATAAACAGATAAGTAAATACACACATTGTGATTGGATCCAGTTGGTTCAATTCCTGATTTGAGCAAAAACTACCAATCTGCTCTTACTTTCATTATACGTATTTTTTTTACATATTCCCAGGGCTGAAGCTAGTCGAGCTTCAGCTTCCGAACGGCTCCTGTGTCCATTCTGACATTGCATCATCGAGTTGTTTATAGTGATTATTTGCAACCATTCTGACCAGTTACATGTCCATGAAACACACATATTATTCCTGACCCTTTAGGAAAGTACATGTGGTCCTCGGCTAAGTTTTTATTAAATTATTAAATTATTAAATTATTAAATTATTAAATTATTAAATTATTAAATTATTAAATTATTAAATTATTAAATTATTAAATTATTAAATTATTAAATTATTAAATTATTAAATTATTGTCTTCATTATTATTTATTATTTATCTTATTATTTATTAAATTAAATTAATTCTACATTATTTCTACATTATCTCCGAAATCACCAACATTGTACACAGAAATAGTCATAACACACTAAATACAAAAAAGTCCCTTATTTGTAACTCCAAACCCTCCACTTGCCAACTTCATCCCATTCCCACAGCTCTGGAAAAAGCCTGCCTAGCCTCTCTGCTCCCTCTCATTTCTGCCATCATCCACTCCTCACTGACCTCTGGAATTGTTCCCTCTACGTTCAAAACTGCAGCTGTCACCCCGATACTAAAAAAACCAAAACATGTTTCGACCCCAACAACTACAATAACCATAGGTGTGCCTCAAGGCTCTGTCCTATGACCCCTGCTTTGTATCATCCGTATCTAAATACAACATCCATTTCCATTGCTTTGCGGATGACACCCAGCTCTACCTCTCTAGCAAAGCAAATTCCACCCCCCCCCCCCTCCCTCCCTCACCACTTGCTTAGCTGAAATCAAATCCAAACTCACCTCAAATTTCCTTCAACCAAATTGGTCAGTTCTAAACCTAAACTATCCAAAGTTGACAGTTTTGCCCTCAGCATTGCCAACAGCATACTCTGCTCCTCCCCTCAGGTTCAGAGTCTGGGTGTCATCCTCCATAGCTTGCTGTCATTCGGTTCCCACATCAATAACATTACCCGGTCTGCATACATCCATCAATCGCCCACGCCCCTCCTTCCGCCCCCAAACTATCCCTATTCTTGTTCACATCCAGGTTACCGCCCGTATAGATTACCGCAAATCTCTCCATTTCAGCCTCCCTTACAAATCCCTCCGTAAGCTTCAAATGGTCCAGAATCCAGCATCATCACAAGAACCCCTTCTTTTCATCACATCACCCCTATCCTGCAGCACCTCCACTGGCTCCCCGTCACATCGAGAATTGAAAATACTGCTGTGTACAGTCAAGGCCACCCACAAGCTAACCCCCCCCACCCCTACCCCCCCACCCCAATCTCCACCTCCTCTTGCTCCCTCAGATTATCCTACGCTGTCCACCTCACTATCCCACCATTACCCTCGCCTCAGCACCTTGGATGGCAGAGTTTTCAACCGCTCTGCTCCCAAAACTTTTGAACTCTCCCGGCAAAATACTCTTCCTCTTTTCAAATCCACACTCAACACCAACTTATTCAAGACATCTTATAATTTTATCTTCTCATTTTTTAAAATAATTATTTTATGTGTGCTTTGGTTTGTGTCTATATACATTGTCTTGGTTTCCTTGAAAGTGGCTTGCAGATAAAAAGCATTATTATTATTATTATTATTATAATTATGTTGTTCTGTTCTCAAAATATATGGTTTTTGAATCTTATCTTGTATTTAGCATATTGATTTGTTGACCACCAAAGAGAATAACTTCTATCTGTGATTAATTGAGTTAACAATTGTCAAAATGTGATTAATCACAATTCAATATTTTAATTGATCGACAACCTTAATATAAATACATATAAATGATGAATAAAAGGGATAAATTAATATTTAGGTTACTATTACCTTCATTCAAGACATGATTCTTGTTCCCAAAGACATGATGAGGCAGCAAGACACCACGCGAATGCCACCTTCCTGTTTTGCCATGAGGGCACATATAGACAAACAACCATTCACACTCACATTCATACCTATGGACAATTTGGAGTCGCCAATTAACCTAGCATGTTTTTGGAGTACCCGGAGAAAACCCACGCATGCACGGGGAGAATATGCAGAGATAGTCGTGGTTGGAATCGAACTCAGGTTTCCTAACTGTGTGGCCTGCGCACTAACCACTCGTGCAGCCCTTTGCCATGAGTTATTTCTAGAATTCAATAGTGTTTCTCACCTCAATGACCCACAGAATTTTGATAAAGAAGGTGAAAAATACTATTGAAATAACTCGTAACAAAACAGTAAGATGGTGTCCATGTTGAGTCTCGCTGCCTTCGCTGTCAAGAATCATATTTTCAGTGAATGTAAAAGTAATCTTAGATTTTCATTTATCCCTTTCATTTGTCATGTGTTTGCATTTACAATTGTTTTATGTTTGTAAAACTATAAAAACGTGTTTTGTTGTTGAGCTAAGTAGCTGACTTTCGGTTCCAGTTTCCATTTTATAACCTAGCAGGCTCACGTCATCATAAAAATGCATTAAAAACACAATTAGACTCACACAGTATTAATAACACGACAAGACGTACGCCATATTGTACGCTAACGGGAAAATGTACTTAAACCAAGGCAAAACATTTTGCTATTATTTTTCTCTGTTAACCAAAAAACATGCTAACCGGGGTGTACGCTCATGTAGGTACTCAAGCACAAATTAAACTTTTTTTTTTACACTGTGCAAAATACTTTTATACAGAGACATTTTAACCAGCAACAGTTTTGATGAAAATATCAGACATTTGGTTGCTTTCAAAATTTTAACTTCTGTTTGTCTAATTTGTTAGCAAGCTAATGGGCTGCTAGCAAGAATGTTTTGTGATATAAAAACACTAAGAACATGGCTGCACTCCCGCAGTGTATTATTAACTCCTTCACTGCCAGACATTCAAGACCAAAGAGTTTTTGGACAACACAAACATTGAAACTTCTTTCATCAGAAAAAAAGAGTTTGTTTCTAGCCTTTTTGTGTCTTTATGAATCAGCAGTAGAACATAGGGTGGTTTCTTAAAACACCTGATTTTGACCAAAAAACAGAGAAAAATTTGCTTTTTTTGCAGAGAAGCAAATTTAAACATAACGGTGACTGACGTCAACATTTCTTTGTTTTAGTAGCCACGTCTACATGAGGAGATTTTCCTCTTTCCGAATGGAATCTTTCCGAATGACGTACCAGAAAACAGTGTATACATGGAAAGGGATATTCCAATCTCCCGTCTACATGCACCGCTATAATCAAACGGAATAGTCAATGGGGCATGCGTAGTAAAACGTAAACAACATCACGTGATTCATCGAAGATGGCGGACGTGAGTGTGATTAGCATGGTTGTTGGGGCAGTTGCTACGTTTTTTTAAAGCAGCAACTTGAACGTTCAGTTCTTTTAAAGTTTGTATCAAAAACAAACTTTCCGCTGTAGTCCAGTCAAGACTGCTCGCTGCCATTTTCCAAACCTGAGAGACGTCTGCGTGTTACGTCACAGCTGAGTATTTTCAGCTGATTATATATTCATTTGGATTGGCACTTTTCTTTTGGAATGAGGTGTATAGAAAGGTAAGATTCTTTCCGTTTGGGCAAATAACCCGAATGGAATTGGAATATTTGGGTCCATGTACACGTGCCTAGTGACTCCCATTTCAAAGTTTCATCCTGCTCATGCTGCTAGGAAGCCACTACATTGTCACACATACACACAATCTCACATACAGCGCATCTCAACGTCTTTGTCACCATGGAAACAGCAGACTTCTTACGCCACGTGTAATCAACTTCCAGAACAGGAATACAAGTGATAGCTGGCATGCACCAAATACACACTGCAACCTGATAGTATATACGTACAACGCGGGTCAAGAAATAAATACAAGAGACAAGAAGCAGCGTGCGCAACACGACAATGCCAAATACAGACACACACTTTTTCCTCATCAGTGTCTCATCAGTGAGCGAGCTGCGGAGAGAATGCAGGTAGCAGGTGTGTTTGTGTGTAGCGGTAATAACGCCCTTAAAGATTGCCTTTGTCTCTTGGCGACCAACACAAAGGAAACCTACCAACTATATCTTCTGATAAAGTGGAACCTTGGTTAGCGTCCACCCCGGTTAGCATGTTTTTTGGCATCATAAATTGGCCATGACGCATGTCGATTGTGTGCTTTGTGACGTCCTGATGGTGTTTGGGGTAATGGTGGCCAGCCAATCACAGGGCACATATAGACAAATAACCACTGATGGACAATTTAACCTAGCATGTTTTTGGAATGTGGGAGGAAACCGGAGTACCCAGAGAAAACCCACGCATGCACGGGGAGAACATGCAAACTCCACACAGAAATAGCCAAGGGTGGGATTGAACTCAGGTCTCCTTGCTGTGAGGCGCTAACCACTCGACCACCGTGCAGCCCGGGTAAGATCCAAAAACCATACAAATATTTGCTATTGAATGGCACGATTGAAAGTGTTTTCAGCTTCGATTTGAACATTGCCAAGGTATTGTTGCACATCTTCTGGAAGACTACTCCAGATTTTGGCAAACGAAACATTTGTTTAGTCCTGAATCTGGGCGCCCGCCCGCAGGAGACCTCTACCTGAGCTTCTCAGAGATGGTTTATGTGGCTCTAACATGTCACAGATGTACTTTGACGCAAGACCATGAAAAGACTTGTACACAAGCGGAGCTGTTTTAAAGTCTATCCTCTGAGTGACAGGATACCAGTGCAGAGACCTGAGTACTGGACTTAGTATGGTCATATTTTCTGGTTCTAGTCAGATACACAATCAAGTCTTGAGAGATGGTGAATGTTGTCATGACGGGCTACACACACAGTCCGTAATAGAATTAATTAATATATGACAAAAAAAAAATACAACTTAAACAATATTAGGAAAGCAGGAAGTGAACAAATGCAACAGTTACTGATTGTAAAAGTACCAGATGGAGGGGTAGGATTTAATAAGCTTTGCTTCTTCCTACTCCTTTTGGACATGTGGAACTGGGAACTGATTATGGGATGCACTCAATTGTAATCTGATGCATGTTCAAATGAAATAAACCATTACCATTACCATATTCCAATACCAGAACTCTGTTTGCACTATAAGAACGATGACCCAGCCTGGATGTTTTGTGTGTCTGTAAAGCAGTTCGCTCATACTCTTTCGAAATGTCGAAGCACAATCTGCACCATCCTTAAATACAACATAAAGATATGAGACCAGGAAACTGGATTGGTCCAATCGTTTACATAGTATATGAACAATTTCACCCACTTTTTTTTGTGGCTTGTGAACATCTCTGTCTTCTCTTCTCTGACACCGAAGGGAGACCCGAGACATTAGAGCAAAACACGGGGATCATTGCAGTCCACAGTCTGCAATAGTCTACAGTTTTTTGTGTCTTGCGTGTATGCAAATGAGCATTATCAACGTGATATACAACATCAACTACTGTCCTAAATAATCATCATAAATTAACTGAAAATTAATCTGTGATCATAATCGGCAGCATAAAACCCTGATAGGAGAACCCCTACATTAAATACTTGTAAAGATTTTTTTTTTTAACCAACTCTGGCTCTGTCTCTGGGCCCCAATCCAAAACCCAAAATGTCATAAGCACACCCTAACTGGAGAATATGATATCCCAGAAGTGTGATGAATATGCATTATCAATTTTTAGCAGGGCATTTAACCTTGTTGGTGCAAA
This sequence comes from Doryrhamphus excisus, assembly GCF_037039965.1. Taxonomy (NCBI): domain Eukaryota; kingdom Metazoa; phylum Chordata; class Actinopteri; order Syngnathiformes; family Syngnathidae; genus Doryrhamphus; species Doryrhamphus excisus. The sequence goes on from NC_136371.1 coordinate 15,294,873, forward strand.
AAGGAGGCTTTGAAGAACAGCGTATTTCCAGCGTGTGATCATAATAGCAATCATTTGCCTTACCTTAGACAACTGCGAGTTGACCCATTTTGTGAACGTCTTCTTTTGCACATCTTCTCTTTCATCTGCCAGGTGAGATGAGCACAAATTTGCAATGAGGAAAACAAATAGATGTAACAAGGCAATTGGAAAGAGGCTGAAATCGATGCATGCACATATTGAACGAGATCATCACACACACACACACACACACAAAGTGGTCCTCAGCATGACAGCAGGCTTCTCCAATCTTGCTCAGTGCTAATTGCATTTTCATGTCATCAATCATCACATCGCTCTGGCTGCCACTGTCACCAACACAGCAAACAGCAAAATCTGCTGCTCTTATGAATAATTTTGTTGATAAAATTCACTCACATTTATGGTTTCTTAGTGGGATTTGTTAAGGTGTCTGTGTTTGGCAGCAAAAAACTAAAAAATTGCATCAGAAAAATCCAATAAGACCCATTTCTATTAACCAATAGTCCTTTGTTTGGTGAGGTGGCTACACATCTGATTCAAGGAGGACGAAAATCACCTCAATCCTAGTAAGTAAAGACCACTAAGTTTACCTAGCCACTATACGGAGTTATAGTTTCACTTTCTCTAGTTTCACTTACGTGTTTGTTTACTTATTATTGCTCTGTTGACATATTATTACTTGCTATATTTTCGGGACTGAACACAAAACTTGTGATTGCTTGTTTTGGGGGTTTAGGGACCCCTCCTACCGACATTCAATTCACATGAGAAGAAGACAAAGCCAATGGGGAGGGTTAATGTTTACATCAAAAGGAGAAAAACTAAGGCTTCAGAAGCTGAAATAAGTGAAAAAATGTGTGTATAGAAGGTGTATGGATACAATACAAAAAATGCACCTGATTAATAAATAATAATGTTCTCAAAGAAGACACTTGAAATATGTGACATGACACCTTAATATCTTCGAATCTCCCCTGGGGCATTTCTGTGTGGAGTTTGCATGCTGGCGTGGGTTTCCTCCGAGTACTCCGGCCTCCTCCCACATCCCAAACACAAGTTTGTTAGGTTGCTTGGCAACTCCGAAACGTCCAAGGTATGTATGTGAGCATGAATGATTGTCTACATGTGCCCTGCGATTGGCTGGGGAACAGTCCAGGGTGTACACCGCCTCTCGGTTGAAGTCAGCTGGGATAGGCTCCAGCACACCCTCGCGAAAATGAATGGATGGATGGGCACCTGAATGCATCTCGGTATGTAGAAATATATCGAACAGTTGTATATTAAAACCAAAACTTCAATTTCTAAATACACAGAAAATCTGGTGTGTATTTAGTTAGTACGGCGGACAGTGGTTAGCACGCAGGCCTCACAGTTAGGAGACCTGAGTTCAATTCCACCCTCGGCCTTCTCTGTGTGGAGTTTGCATGTTCTCCCCGTGCATACGTGGGTTTTCTCCAGGAACTCCAATTGTCCATAGGTATGAATGTGAGTGTGAATGCCGCCCAAAGACAGCTGGGATAGGCTCCAGCACACCCCCGCAAAAATGGATGGATGGATGGATGGGCACCTGAATGCATCTCGGTATGTAGAAATATATCGAACAGTCGTATATTAAAACCAAAACTTGTATGAATGCGAGTGTGAATGCCGCCCAAAAGACAGCTGGGATAGGCTCTAGTTTGCATGTTCTCCCAGTGCATGCGATTTTTGTTTGTTGCTTTCTTTCTCTTTTTCCTGATGACGGAGTTGCCACAGCAAACTGCACTTCTGTTTAATTACCATATTTCTCAATCCACACAGGTTTACGGTTACCACCTGGTGCGGCCGGGTGATCATGTCATTCCTCCTCCTTTGCTGCACCAGCTGCTCATCACTGTGGCTGGCGTGCTCAAAGTGACTTCTTACAGCACCAATGTGACCAGGAAAACCGGAGTGTACAGCAGGAGAAGCAGCCCGTCATGAGGCAAAGCACATTCATGTTGGATACGCTATGCCGGCGTGCATCCACAGAGCTGGGGAGAACCCACCCGAAGCCACCCGCTGTGGCTGGGCAAGGCATCAGTGTCGTAGTGCCTATGACGGCATGCATCCACGGAGGTGTACACCTGGAGGAATACGTCGGCCACAATTTTTAAGATTGCGACACACACTCTTCCCATAGTTAATTCACATTTCTCAAAATAATACAAGGTACCGAATCTTGCTTCCTCCAGCTTCCTTCCTCCAGCTTCCTTGCTTGACTTTCATCTTAAACGCGGCGCTAACAACTTGATATCAGTCGGTAGACAGGGAATCACACCGAAGCTGCGCGTAAAAGATGACCTCATCAAACAGCCTCTCAAGCATGTAAACAAACGTGGGTTGGCTAGCAAGTCGGCATCCTCTTCTTATCCTTCCATTTTCTAGATATGCCGCCTATCTGATGTGTGCATGCTCGATTAGGAGAGTCCGTGGGGACGTCTGTGAAATGTTGCTTAATAACATGATATGGGGTGTATTTTCAATCGTGTGGACGTTTGTTAGATGGATTACTTTTCCTCTTCGATTTTGAATCGGATATACACCGAGTATTGGACTCCAATGTTAAGTTCAACTTTAAGGATCGAAGCTTCAGGGCAAGAATATAAATTCAATTTCATATCTATCTGTAGATGAAATGCCATTCAAATCTGATGGTGGGAAATATGTTTATTTTTGCCCGGAATTATTATTGTGTAAATGCAATTTGTAGTGTGATGTAGAAACCAAGACAGCGTGGCGGAGCTACATGGTGGCCAGGGGTGGCCGTGACCCCCCTCACTGTTTAGTATTAGACCAGCCTTGTTTCTTCAATTTCTTGTTGGAATGGTTGGTACCACTACAAGTGTGTTACCTGAAGAATACAATGAAGAAAATGGAATACTGGAATAAAAGCCAGTGATGTAAGACCTTGAGTGATTTTGGTTATTACCAAGTAAACAATGGATGAAACTTATAAGCTACTTTGGTTGTCATTGTTTGTAAAAATGTACCTTTAGTTGTACCAGGTATTAAAGTGAACAAACAACACTGGTCTAATAATTTTTTCCAATACTTCATGCAAGTAATGGTCTCACCTTGGTCACCATGTTGAAAAATGTTAGCTCCGCTACTGCTGGTGCACTAAGAATGCTAGACCTACATGAAAATTATGAAACTTCAGGGCTCTACATTAAAAACAAAGATGACTTGCCCATGGGGAATCCTTAAGTGAGAACTACTTGCCCGGACTTGCCCCATGTAAAATGAAAAGACTGCCATAATGATATCATCTATTTTTTGTGGCATCACATGAGAAGATTAAATGATTATCATTTGTTGTTGATTTCCTACATAGATCATGACGTTGCATGGAAATCTGGATTGTCAAGAGGCTTCTAGGCACTTTGCCTTGATAAATAAAAGTACATTAATGATTGAATAAACATTGTGATTATTAAATAATAAATGATTGATTTTAAAATTGTCACAGTAATGTGATTCACTCACCTGTGCCATCATTTGATTGGCTGCCGCTAATAAAATACTTGTTTAGGAGGCACTGGTTCATCACTTTTTGGTGTTTTCCTTCAGAAGTTTTTGAAGAATTAGACGATGTTGGCAGGGACGCCATGATAGATGTTTTTGTAGTCAAACGATCGCTGATTGTTGATCGCGAACAAGAACGGATGTGGGTAAAGCGCGGACTGTGGACTCCGTGTGGACTTTGTCCATTTCAAGATTTGCAAGGATTGGTTTGCAAATTACCACTGGAATTACGCAGTCTGTGTTTTACCAACTCCCAACGAGAACCGCTTTTAAAAAAAACTCTTCGCAATATGGCATGCCAAAGTGCACTTGCCCGACGGGAATATCACTGATTGGATTTACTTGCCCGAATTTTGTTTTAAACTTGCCCTGGGCCATCGGTACATCGTTATTGTCGAGCCCTGAACTTGATTTCCTTACCTGGACTTTTGGATGATCGAAAAAATGTAAATGACAACTCTGTTGCCTTTTAAAACATACGTATGTCACAGCCCGAGCCTAATGACAAGTATTTCTCAGATGTTTTACAATGTTTACAAAATTGTTTTATAGCCACTTTGACTAGCTAATTTCTGATGCGCTATCCTTTAGCTTTACAATACATGTCATGTCACACATATCGATATCGGCTGATATCGGTATCGGAAAATGGACAAGTCAAAAAGTTGGTTTTGGTTTGAGTCGGACACTTCTGGATTAATGATGTTAACCAAGGCACCACTGTAATGACAAGTTGAGCTGTGGTCTATGGAATTATTATGGCGAGGCCAAGATAATCAAGTACCAAGTATTTCCCCAGTCAAAAATGCAGTATAAAATCTGGTGTCAAATGTCGGTAATGTGGTGCATATATGGCATTATACCCACGCAAATTAATGTGTGACCTCTGATGCGGTTTGTCTGGCAGCGCCTGTCACCAACCTAACGGAGCAAGGCAAAACGTGAGCAAAGAAGTCCCTTGGGGGCAAACAAGTGATTCGTCTCTTTGGTCCGCATGGCAGCGACGTCGTCGTCGTCGGTCACGGGTTGGGCATCAGTTGCCTGGCAACGAGTACGGACGATCCCACGGACCAAAGCATGAGACCAGAATGCAATCAGATGGGATTGTTGCTGAGAAATGTGCTTTAGAAAAAAGTGACTAAGGGGATGGAGGTGTGTCAGAAAGACGAGGCATGGATGACTTTTGAACACATTCGACCTTGGCTTAGCAACATAAATATCCACATAACAGCTCTCTTATGTTCATGGTGACCCCTCAAAGCCTATTTTGGATTTTCTATTACTTTACTTCTCAACTTTTTTTCAGTGAAGGGCAATGCAAAAGAAGACAGTTCATAGTTGATAAGGGTGTCATGCATTGGAGTACGCACAAAAGTACACACAACGAGCACGGTGCTACATACACGTTCACACATAAAGCTATTTAAGCCGACTGATACTCTCCCAGCTTCCACCTGTTCCAGATTAACCCATTACACTCCTTCCCAGGCAGGGATTAACCCGACTGCCACGTCAGTACGCCCAAACCCACACAGGGATAAAATGACAGGCACCGTCTAAAGAAATTTTACTTGTGTTGTCCTTTGTAAACAAACATCCGCTCCGCTTTGCATGAATGCCTCATCTTCAGGGCTGCCGTGACACGGTCCCTTGGATTAGTGTAATGATGTGTATATCACTGGAAAGCACAAACCCTCTCGGCTTCAGAAACCGCTTGAATTATTTGGTTAATGGTTCAATACTTTTGCCGATACACATTTCAGTCGGCTACACTGTGTGCACTGTAAAAAACTGGGACAAAAACACTGGATATTATATTATATATTATATGTATATATTATATTATTACCAGCAATATTGGAAATACAGTCCCTCGCCACTTTGTGCTTCCACTTCTGCAGTTTCACTCAATCATTCATTCATTCATTTTCACGAGGGTCGTGGGGGGGGTCTTCGGGCTAGATGTGGGAGACACCCAGGACTGGACATTGGGAGTCGCCAATTAACCTAGCATGTTTTTGGAATGTGGGAGGAAACCGGAGTACCCAGAGAAAACCCACGCATGCACAGGGAGAACATGCAAACTCCACACAGGAGATGGCCGAGGGCGGAACTGAACTTAAGTCTCCTAGCTGTGAGGTCTGTGAGGTCTCGACCGCCGTGCAGCCCTCACTCAATCATGGTTTTTCAAAAATAGATTAATGAACTCATTCAATCCTAGACATTTTTCAAAAGCCGTCCTTCTTGATATCGACCATTTTTTTATGATTTTGACTGATTTTTCAAAACATACAGAATATTGTGTTCGTGGGCTATGTAGAAGTGGTATAATAAGACATTATGTCTTACATGTATTATTTTCTCATATTATGTATGCTATATTGCGTAATACAAGTGTAAATTGGACTATAGGGGTGTTATTTCATGTCTACATGCTCTAATTATGTTTAAAAAATGTATTTAGAAGATCATAAACAGGTTTTCTGTGCTCTGACTACAAAAATATTCTATTTATAAATAAAGAATCACTCAAATGGACCGTCAGGTCAGGTCTAGAACCAATTCATATCAATAAACGAGTGATTACGATATGTTGATTAACATGTGCACAGGAATGGTCTTGTCTAAAAAATTGCATGTCTTGTCTAAAAAAAGAATATGAAACTTTTTCATAGTGTTTTGTATAAAAAGTGTCTCATTATCAATGTTGGTAACTGAACCGACAGTCGTGGTGCATTACCAAAACCAATATGTACAACAATCTGGATGGGCACTATGAGGAGTTTGATGCACATTTACAGCTGTTGTGTTCAAGTTGATATTGTTCTTGATACAGTTCTTGTTGCATCTTCAGTTTGTAAAGATGGTATCGGACGCTGTGCTGATATGTGACTCATTCTGTGGCCTCCCCGAGTTCCAGCAGATTTAACAGATTGTGGCAGTGACCACAGAGATGCTATTAACCTGCAACCCTGTGACTGCATGGTACCACAAGCCTCTAAGATCTTTGAACCGAGTGACAGCGTGAACTCGTCTATCTGTGTGGGGCAGCTAAAAGAGCTGAATGATGTTCGCCTTATCACGGCAGCATACAAATTAGGGAAGACTTCAAAAGGACTGGCTTCTACATTTGCAGCATTTCAGACTCCTGTATATGTTTAACATCAGGTGGACACAATGTTTTAGCCTGTGAGCTACATTTAAAATGACCAAGTCCCAAAGAGACTATTTTCCTCATCGCTCACCTCCAAACAGGAAGGAAAAGATTCACTCTGCATTGGTTCAACACTTATTCACTTCAAAAGAACAACAGCGAACAGTGTGAGACCTCTTGTCAGTCTTACAGTCGCTTTGTCTCTGTGTTGGAGGCCCAGTTTTCCCATCTTGATGTGTAGAAAAAAACTACACATCGAGATGCAGAGTATAACAAAATGCTGCTCTTTAATACATTTGAAAATCCGGCCTTTCAAGAAATGCTGCAAACGCTTGACAGACAGTACGAATGGCCTCTGGGAATTACAGGTCACAAACGGCAATTCCACAACTATGCCGCTTGTCCTCATTAGGGTCGCGAGTATGCTAGAGCCTATCCCAGCTAACTTCAGGATAATTGTATGGATAAGTTAGAGTTGCTAATTAAGCTAATATGCATGATTGGGGGGATGTAGGAGGTAACCGCTTGAGGGGAGCTGGAGCCAACAGTCGACCACGACCAATCACAACACAGCTGAGGACATCTTTTGAAATGTGAAAATGTAAAAAGAGAGCTCCTCCATTAGCCGGCTTCAGCTCCATTGGCCCAAGCTTCGAGAAAGCATAGTTTGACATTGATTGTGACAAGGACAACGAGGTGCACAGCCAAGGTGAGCAGCCAAGTTGCTGTGTGGATCTGGAGAACACCTGATGGCTTATAACATACGGAAGGTACGCACAGTAGCCTAATTTAACCAGGCATAAACTGGCCCCCTTTTTTAAGACGCCTTTTCCCTCTTCAGTGCGTCGCCATTCCCAGGAGAGATTTACTTCCTGGTTTTCACTTCTTTCAGCCCTAATTGGCTTGAGGGATCAGAGAGGATTTGTGGAGGGGTGGAGCTCAACAAAAAGGTAAAGTCCCGTCACTTCGCAGCAAGGCGTGGACACAAATCACATTAATGCAGCCTCCTATCTGTAACTACACCATGGAGGCCTTTCACCCTATTACTGCCTTTGCTTTGCTTCATTGGACAGCCAAAGCTTTTTGGGAGATACATTTCAAGCATAACTTCCACTTTGACACAAATGTAGCCATATATATTTAGACAAAATATATAAACTATGCCACAACATAAACAACACAAAAATGGTTGTTTTACACAAAGATAACCATGTATTTACAAATATAACCCCATAAACTATTTACAATTTTCACATTTGGATCACAACTGTGTGTGCACGCATGTGTGCGCATGTGAATGCATTTCCCCACAATCTCACTTCCTCACAATTTCAAATTTCAGAATTTCAATTTCACAATTTTCACTTCCTGGTTGCTGTGCAGCTTGTATTACTGAAGGAAAGTTACAGGCAGAGATCTTATAAGAGGCACTTCTGTCATCTTGTGGCCATTTTTCTGGCTTAAAACTGCACCGAATGTGGTCTCTTTTATTGTAGAGTTGCATCATCACCTCTTGTCTCTAGCACAAAAAAACCTAAATACGTCTTTGGTGGTTAATGAGTTAATAAATCATGCTGTTCGATGCTTAAACAAATTGAAAGATGTGATGATATGTAGGCATTCATAAGATATTCAAAAGATGTGTTTTTCCGGCTTAAAACTGCACCCAATGGGGTCTCATTTATTGTAGAGTTGCATCATCACCTCTTGTCTCTAGCACAAAAAAACCTAAACGACGTATAAATACGTCTTTGGTGGTTAATGAGTTAATAAATCATGCTGTTCGATGCTTAAACAAATTGAAAGATGTGATGATATGTAGGCATTCATAAGACATTCAAAAGATGTGTGTAGTTTTCTACACTGGTCACTAGGTGTCACTAATGTTACTGTAATGGGTGGTGAGACACACAAGCACCAGACTTGATCGCCGGAACAACAGGCTTATATTACAGGTTAAAACAAACACAATAAACACTTATGGCCATAACAGACTCCAAGCGAAAACTCAACTCTGAACCCCTGACGTCACTTCCTGTCCGCCCACAACTCAACTCCAACTAGCACCAGAACACATTTACAACAACATATTTGTTCCTAATTGTATAAGCGACTTAATTATCTTTTAAATGTCTTATTTTATCTTATCATATCTATTATATCGGGTAATAAGTATACTTTATGGAAAATTCACTCATCACGGTCGGGTCTGGAACCAATTAATCACCCTCAATGTGAGTGACGTGGGAGTTAATATAAACATAATTTAGATCTTCATTTCATTTTCACCAAAACTCGATTTATATCACATTCTAGGAAGGAAACATACATAAGTACATAAGCCAAGAACCACCTGTAAATATTAGCAAAGTGAACCAGTGGCGCATCGGAAAGAGCAACCTTGATCATAAACTGTCACTAAAATGTCAATCTGCTCAGAAATGGAGGTGGAAACATTCCGCTTTGGGGATGTTCCTCTGCAACGGGTAAAGGAAGATTTCACTGCCTTGAGGGACCGATGAACGGGGTCATGTACCAAGAAGCTCAGGTGAAAATATCCTGGTTGTGGTTAGGTCTTCCATTACGACACATGAATACTGATTTCATGTATGTACACAGCACAAACCAGCGAGAATATAAGTCCAATGTGCCGAAATAAGTAAGGACGACTTCATTAGCAGCAAATTTTTCACAGTGAAATTTGAAATTGGTGTCCCGCAATAGGGAAGGAAATTCTGCATCCCCGGTGATGTAATGGTACACACTTCTGCCTTTTATGGCAGAGGGCATTGGTTCCATTCCCGTTCCCAAGGGATCCAACGTGAAAGCATTCATGCATTCAGCATTCATTACAATTGAAAGCTGAAAAAGGAGACAAAAAATAGTGGAAATTCCACAGACATTACAAAATGAGCACAGAACTAACAGCACTATACCCTTCTGAGAGCCAGCCATTACCTCACAATGAAATGGGTTCTGGGACAGAAATGTGAAGCCAAAAACGACGAGGCTTGTTGGATCAGAGGTGTCGAAAGTGCAGGCCAGCACCTGTGTTTTTTTTTTTATTCACAAATTCTAAAAATATAATTTCACAAGAAAACTAAAAAAAACAGCAGTATAACATTATGCTGACGTTCTCATTGGGAGTGACCAGGATGGATAGGATGTTTTCTCCGAGGACTCCGGTTTCCTCCCACATTCTAAAAACATGCTAGGTTAATTGGCGACTCCAAATTGTCCATAGGTATGAATGTGAGTGTGAATGGTTGTTTGTCTATATGTGCCCTGTGATTGACTGGCCACCAGTCCAGGGTGTACCCCGCCTCTCACCTGAAGACAGCTAGGATAGGCTCCAGCACCCCCAGCGACCCTCGTGAGGAAAAAGTGGTAGAAAATGAATGAATGAATGAATTCACAAATCCTAAAAATATAATTTCTCAAGAAAACTAAAAAACAACTGGAAAAAACAGCAGCATAACATTATGCTGAGGTTCTCATTGGGAGTGACCAGGATGGATAGGATGTTCTCCTCGTGCATGCAAGGGTTTTCTCCGAGGACTCCGGTTTCCTCCCACATTCCAAAAACATGCTAGGTTAATTGGCGACTCCAAATTGTCCATAGGTATGAATGTGAGTGTGAATGGTTGTTTGTCTATATGTGCCCTGTGATTGGCTGGCCACCAGTCCTGGGTGTACTCCACCTCTCGCCTGAAGACAGCTGGGATAGGCTCCAACACCCCTGCGACCCCCGTGAGGAGAAGCGGTAGAAAATGAATGAATGAATAACCTCCATCTTCGTCAAGCAGACACCCGACATGCAGAACTGGGCTACTTTTCTCCAAACTACACCACAAACAAATGCCCTCTGCAGAGGACACATGTATAGGCTGCCTTTCAGGACAATAGATGCTATATCTTTTTTATCTAAGTTTAGTATTCCTGTTTTTGTAAGTGTCTGACCTCTGATTCCTCGTCTTCCCGCCAGCCTCGTTGCACCGTTGCATTGCAACCACTACTCATTAGTTCTTCAGTAACTACTCTTAACGTGGTTAGGTCCTCAGTAATTACTGTATTTTTGTGTACCTTATTGTAAAGTGAGACCGTCATACCTTCACTCCTGCCCTTTGCAGAAACGTACCGAACCATGATTATGGTCGATTACACCCCTACGAAAACCCTACCATCCTGAAAATGACCGATATTACATGTAGCGGACTTAAATGTGGCGTAGTGTGGAGAAAAATGCACATCCAAGAAAGCCATTCCACTATCACAGTAAATAGCAGAAGTAATAGTGAAGTCATGTTCAAGACTGGCAAGCCTGGAGAGGCACACCCTCTCCCAGACAGATGATTATCTACAAGCAAATTGGTGCGGCTCAGGAAGACAGACTAAATTCAACGGACAGGAAATGAAGATTGTTCTACTCAAAACAGGAAAAGGAGGAGGAGCGCTAAATACGCTGCAGAATGTCATCTGTTTGAGAAGGAAGGCTGTGATATTTTACGCATATTTGTGGTAAACAGTAGTAACAAGTGCCTCGTTTGGCTGCTGAATGAACGCATACTCACCTTCCTGCAAAAGTGCTTGAAGGTGATATTGTGCTTTCTAACACTTCCTCATCATTCACCAATAACAGCTATAGCAAGGTGCATTCACAAACACTGGAATTCAGGACATCACCTATATGTGCTAAATAGTATTTATGACTTATTACTTTGTCAGTGTTTTGTTATTCTATTCAACTTGCACATTCATTCATTCATTCATTTTCTGCCACTTTTTCCTCACAAGGGTCGTGGGGGGTGCTGGAGCCAATCCCAGCTGTCTTTGAGCGAGAGGCAGGGTTGCCAGCCAATCACAGGGCACAAATAGACAAACAACCATTCACACTCACATTCATACCTATGGACAATTTGGAGTCGCCAATTAACCTAGCATGTTTTTGGAATGTGGGAAGAAACCGGAGTACCCGGAGAAAACCCACACATGCACGGGAGAACATGCAAACTCCACACAGAGATGGGCGAGGGTGGAATTAAACCCTGGTCTCCTAGCTGTGAGGTCTGCGCGCTTACCACTCGCCCTCAACTTGCACATGACATGCACATGCACATAAAAAAAACATTTTTGGGGGACAAAAAGTACCAATTCAGGCACCATTTCAGCATGCAAAGTGGTGATTTGGCACCTATATCGGATAATATTAAACAACACTCAACCCTAAAAGGTAGGTGAAGCGAGGCTGCTGCGGTAAACAACCTTCAGGATCGACAATTCTTCAGGGGAAATATTGTGGTTTATTTTTCCTTCTAATTAATTCAATACACAAACACCAGAGTGACACTATTTCAGTAAAATAATTGGATTTTATGAGGACGCTGTTTGGTTTGGCCTTTGGTTTTCTGCAGCCGACCTGAACTGAATAGGAAGTAAACTCGTCAATTCACGGGCTGGGATGAGAGCATCATGGCGAGCACAGCTTATAATCAAAGAAGAGCCCATTTGTGTCCTGAAAAAGACATTTTCCCCAAATGCCACAAGTCCAAAGAGCATCTCAGTCACATGTTCTACCTGCCATAAGAACTGTTATCTACATCTCTTACATGCTGTTAAGAGTGTCTAGTGCTTACAGTCACACTGCAGGATATGATGGCCAATTCTGATTTTATGGTAATGGTAATATCGGTTCATATCGTCATTACTACTACAGTAAAGTCGTCGTTATATCGATATTCTCGGGAGTCGGAAAAAATACTGATATAACCGGACTATCCATATATCCGATCCTGCGCCGAACTGCATTAAAAGTGGGCAATAATGCACTCGACATTGTTCTATAGTATAGAACAATGTCGAGCAGCTTAAATCAATCTTTGCTTAAGAATTTCAATACCAAAAAAGAACACGGCGAACGGCTGCTTCCAGTCAACTTTATTTTTCACACTTCCACCACCAGAGCGCAGCACACACACCGATTCCCGCACTTCCTGGTTCACAGGTCATGCTCAACCCGCCCCACATAGCTGCCCAAACACATGCCACGAACGCCAGCATGTACATATGAAAAACAGTGATTATTGCAAGCGATAAAAAGATATCTGAATACAACACAATTAAATACATGTATTTGTACGCTTGTGTCTTCGTTGGAATAGGTGTGTATGCTATGTCAGTTGGTTCTTCTGTTGCAGGCATGTGTTTGGCCAGCTATGTGGGGCGGGTTGAGCATGACCTGTGAACCAGGAAGTGCGGGAATCGGTGTGTGTGCTGCGCTCTGGTGGTGGAAGTGTGAAAAATAAAGTTGACTGGAAGCAGCCGTTCGCCGTGTTCTTTTTTGGTATGGAAATCCTTAAGCAAAGATTGATTTAAGCTGCTTTTGTATCGATATAAGCAGACCAAATTGGCTGGCGGGAGATGAAAAGGGCATCGTAGTAACCGGATTATCATAATAACCGGGTATCGTACTAACGGAGCTAATTATATCATAAGAGACTAGAAATTTGCCGGGAAATGAAAATAGTATCGTAATAGGTAGTAATTCGTTATAACCGATATCGATATAATGAGACTTTACTGTATTACCACTAATATGTTTGACTGTTTCATCTCAGTAATATCAATGTGGCTGTTTAATACTTTGTCCTCTCCATTCTGACTCTTAACTTTATAACCATCATTGACATTTGTTGATGTAATGGTAATGGTAATGGTTTTATTTCATTTGAACATGCATCAGATTACAATTGAGTGCATCCCATAATCAGTTCCCAGTTCCACATGTCCAAAAGGAGTAGGAAGAAGCAAAGCTTATTAAATCCTACCCCTCCATCTGGTACTTTTACAATCAGTAACTGTTACATTTGTTCACTTCCTGCTTTCCTAATATAATTTTTTTAAATTTTTATTTTTATATTACAAAAAAATGTGAACACGAATATACGCATATACACATGGTGCCGTGTGTTTACAGAAGTAAACATTGCCACACTTGGTGCTCTCCTTAGTGCCTTTGTGGCATTGTTTTAACCAAATGATTGCACGTAGGAGATTAAAAAGGACTTTTGGCCATGGCGGTTCATGGCCAGGAACCACTTTTTAAAAAGAATTTTTAGCATCTGTGAATACCTTTATCCAAGTCTTGCACTAGAAAACACACCTTATCGATGACAGTCCCTTGATGATCCATTTTTGATGATTTTGACTGATTTTTCAAGTTACACAGAATATTGTGTCCTAGGGTTATATAAACATGGTGTGTTTGTTTCTATGTTCTTTAGTAATCAGCAGTAGAACGTAGGTAAGTTAAGGTAAGTATTTCTTACCAAAAAAGTGACAAAAAAGGATTTTTGTAAAAAGATACATTTCAAGCTCTTTCAAGATATTGTCATATACACTTTGGCAAAATGTCCAAACAACCGTGCCACAACATAAACAACACAATAATATAATTTCGGTTTACAAATATAACCATTTCCAATTTTCTGAAGTGCATGTGTGCACATGTCAAAATTTCCCTTCAGTGCACAGCCTCTTCTACGCTACACGGCAAGATGCCTTTTCACTTCCTGGTTGCTGCGGTCCATGTATTTGTATGGCAGAGATGCATGGCGAGCTCTTCTAAAATGCAATTCTGCCACCTTGTTTCAGCTTGAAAGTGTACCAAAATACATATGTACCAAAAATGATCTCTTCTATTGTGCAGTTGCATCATCGCCTCTTTGTGCCTCTTGTGCAAAAAAAACATAAAATATGTATAAATAAATCTAAAAGATGTATAAATACATTCTTGGGAGCGAGCAGTCGGGTTGAAAAAAATCGTATGAATGCATCTTTCGTAGCATATGAGTTATGGGAGACTAAAATGGCAGCAACCCATGGCCGCAACAACTACAATTAAGCATTTGCGATAACTCGCAATAAGTCTCTTAAAGCACTGTGGGTGAATTTTGGCCCATTCATCTTTGCGGAATTGTTGTCATTCAGCCACACTGGAGGGTTTTCGAACATGAAGCACCTTTTCAGGTCATGCCACAGATCACAGGTCATTGTGTTCAAGTGAATGTAGTTGCTTCATCGCCATCTTTGTCAAAAATCATGTCTTCCAACAAGGTACACGTAACCTAAAATGTTCATTTATCAATTTTATTCCTCATTTCTATGCATTTCAAGTGTTTTCTGTGTGTAAAATGATAACTGTGAAATTGTAGACATGTGTTTTGTATTAACATTTGTGACTTTCTGAAGCAGATTAATTGGATTTACATTATTTCTTAAGGGGAAAATACATTTTGGTTAGAGTAGGACCTTCTGAAACAGATTGACACTAACCAAGGTTATACTATATTTATAAATTATGACCAACATATGGTGAATGAGATCTTATTTTCTGAGAAACCAATTTTTTGGGACCAAAAGATATGCACATTTTCCAGGCCATGAATGCTAAATGGCGAATGCGTAGGAGTCCACTGCCTTGAAAGAGGTTGTGTGGATTCCAGTTGCATAGTTTATGTGTGTTAATGTGACCTTTAAAAAGTCCAACATGAGTTAATTAAGGTATTTAAATGTGTTTTATGAAGCTACTGGTTGACTTTTCAGCTCTGCTCCCATCTTATAAAGTCACAACAATCTCTTTAAGAATGACACAAATACATCCATTATTTTTCTACCATTTATCCCGTGTCAGCTCAACTCGAAAAATGTCAAGTCGTAGAAAAAACATTTGAATGTTGACACTGAGCTGAAGTACTAGACTTTAATTAATGACACAAGGTATCCCCTGCTAGTGTGCAAATATATAATATCTCCCTCCCAGGAGCAATGAAATAATAGTGCAAGCTGACCGAACACCCTCCATGACATTTTCCCCACGTCTTTTATCTCCTTGCTGAAAAATATTTTCACAATATGAAGTAGGACTGACTGAAGTATTAGCTCGCTTCATTCCCTTCCAGTTCAACGTGAACCGGCTGTGCAATCCAGAAAACCCTTCATTTGGTCAGTTGCTGCGTCTGTCGGGTGTTTCCTTTCCGCCGGTCTGTTTGCAGATAGCCTGATCTGGTGACTAGCGACGGAGCAAGGAGGCAAGTGATCGCAATCGTTAATAAGCCCTGCATCGGGAAAATGCCAGATTATTCCTCGAGGTTCACGACAGTCATCCCTCGCACTTCAAATTTTGTGGCTTTACTCTATTTTGGTTTGTCAAGAATATATCAATGAATAAATCTATAATATTTTGATCTGATTTCTCATTTATTCTACCAGGCAAGATCAGCGGAGAACAGCTCTTCATTTACAATGATGACCTGGCAAGATGCCCAGCATAAGGTAAAACGGCCTTGGCCTGCGTGGGGCGGGGTTTACTGGGTGATAGGAGGCTTTCCTTCTCCTTTCATACATTCTCACTGACAATTACACAGCATATTTATGCGCATATACATGTACATACACGCCAACACAAATACACACGTCCATATACACACTCACAGTACATAAGTACTTCCCTGCACAATCCACCAACTTATCCATGATGTCATTATGCAATTGCTAATATATAATATAATGATGCCAGCAATGAGATTGTAGTTATTACAATTGTGTGTCATTCTGTTTACTATCATGGTTCATATTGTCATTACTACTATTACCACTAATATGTTTGACTGTTTCATCTCAGTAATATCACTCTGGCTGTTTAATACTTTGTCCTCACCATTGTGACTTTTAACTTTATTGTTTGATTTGTTGATATAGTCCTGTTTGTTTCTGTTGTTCTGTTATTGTCATTGCAATTGTTGTTGTTTTTGTCTCTCTCTCTATTGTACCCTTCTGTCCCCGTGCTCCCTACCCTGTTTTCTTTTTTTTTCCTTTCTATCCCCTCCTGCTCCGGACCGACCGCTACAAAATTACATAACAAAAACATCAAATAAAGCCAAATAGTTCTCCATTGAGTGGGGGAGATGGTTCCAAAACATAACATTTATTCATTCATTTTCTATCGCTTTTTCCTCACGAGGGTCGCGGGGGTGCTGGAGCCTATCCCAGCTGTCTTCGGGCGAGAGGCGGGGTACACCCTGGACTAGTCGCCAGCCAATCACAGGGCACATATAGACAAACAACCATTCACACTCACATCTATGGACAATTTGGAGTCGCCTAGCATGTTTTTGGAATGTGGGAGGAAACCGGAGTACCCGGAGAAAACCCAACGGGGAGAACATGCCAACTCCACACAGAGATGGGTTGGAATTGAACCCTGGTCTCCTAGCTGTGAGGTCTGCGCATTAACCACTCGGTCACCGTGCCGCCCCACTAACATAACATAACATAACTAAATGCTCTACCTCCCATTCACTTATATAAGGAATACTACTTAGCGGAAATTTGCTTATCACGGTCGCGTGTGGAACCATAAACGAGGGATTATTATATACATTTTTTCACACAAGGAGCACACCTCTGGTCTCTTTTGACTGTTTTCATTTTTCAAAGAAAAACATCAAACATTTGATCGGAGCTCTATCAAACAACTATCAAATATGTTCTTTAATAATACCCACTTGCAGGACGCATTCTTATATATTTTATATCCGATATTTTGTCAATATTCTTGTATAGCTGTCTTGGACTCACAGGGATGTTAAGTCCAGCCCCCCATGTTGCAACAGAGGGGGTACTTAAATTAGGCGGGAGGATGAGGCAACACTTTGTAACCAGGAACAAGCCTGTCACATCCACGATGGAAGTTATGACTTCCTGCCGGCGGCTCGATGAAGGCACAAGAAGGAAGAAAAATGGTCTTATTTGATGCTGATCTGTAGGTAGCACACAGTACACACCCTCCAGTGCTTATTCACGCTGACCTTGATGGGAGCAAAGCAGCAGTAAGAGGGCTATGTTTTTCTACTACAGTCTCGCACACAAAACACACACACGCCAGAGTCACCGTATAAAATAAATATTATGGCATATGCTGTAAAAATTTATTTTCCATGTAGCTCACTTAGACTTAGATCGCCATCCCCATCCTCACACACACAAAACTGCACAGCCACAAAAAAGCAACAACAAAATCACACGGATGCTACGTACAGTAAAGTCTCGTTATATCGATATCGGTTATATCGAAGTACTGCTTATTACGATACTATTTTCATTTCCCGGCAAATTTCTAGTCTTTTATGATATAATTAGTTCTGGTTAGTACGATACCCGGTTATTACGATAATCTGGTTACTACGATGCCCTTTTCATCTCCCGCCAGCCAATTTGGTCTGCTTATAGCGATACAAAAGCATCTTAAAGCTGAATCAATATTTGCTTAAGGATTTCAATACCACCATTAGCAAAATCTGTAAACGGCGTATTGTTTGATTTTCGGCTAACACCGTTTCAGCTTTTCCACCGACAGACGGTAATTAATATGAGGTAAGTATTAAACAATCTTTTGAAGTAAAGGAGTAAATATTTGTATAATTTAGAGGGAAGATTCAGTGGATAGACTTAGTGTTTTCAGATGTGTTCAATATTCTTGGCACTAGCTTTACTGATAAATTATGAAAGTAAACTTACGGTATTGCTTGATCAAAGAAGCAATCTCTTGTTGTTTGAAATAAATCAATACACTTGTATCTTAAAGATTAATATGAAATGTTAAACAATATTGAATCTTTTGTGTTAAAAGGTGAAACGGGGAAGCAGAAGAAGATGGAAGATTTTTTTAAAGTATTGCAGAATAAGTAATGTAAACATTGCAGTTTTTGTTTTCCATACATGTATTTAATTGTGTTGTATTCAGATATCTTTTTATCGCTTGCAATAATCACTGTTTTTCATATGTACATGCTGGCGTTCGTGGTTTCTCTCGTGTGTATAGAACAATGTCGAGTGCATTATTGAATATTTACTCAGAGTCACTATTGCAAGAGGGCGTTATGAAAATAATAAATGTTGAAAAAAATGTGACCCATCTGACTTTAACCGAATTGTGTTATGTATATGAATGCAATCATTTTTTGCAACAATGTTTATGGTTTTGTCTGCTGAAGCGTGAGGATTTTGCATTGGTTGAATTTTAGAAAAGAAATAGTCATTAAAAAAGTGTAAAGACGTTTTTATTTAATGCATAAGTTTATTTTTCACTTCACTACAGTACAAAAGCATGCTAGATACGCAATCCATGAACTCAAGGAGAAAATTACATGCCATATCAAAGATCCGCCCACTTTTAATGCAGTTCCGCGCAGGATCGGATATATCGATAGTCCGGTTATATCGATATTTTTTCCGACTCCCGAGAATATCGATATAACGAGACTTTACTGTATTTGAAATAAAGGGAGGAGGATCTTGGTGTTTCCCTGAGGTTTACAGCTTTGGCCGGGCGGGGATTTGAGGCTCATCAACTCACACACTGAAAACGTTCATTGTAGTAAGCAACAGAAAGAGTCCCCAATAATCCTCAAAGTTTACTTTGCACTGAACAGGAGTGTCACTGTGTGCAGACTGTGCAGCGATGTTGCTGTTGTATTTTGGGGACTGAACCATCTTCGGTTGACTTCAATGCAGCCGGAGATGGTTCTGTCCCCAAAATAACAACAGCAACATAGTTGCACACAGTGAATAACCATAAAATAAATTAAAAAACAGCAAAAAAACTAAAAAAAAGTGAACAATGATCTGGTGATGGAGATTATGTGTGTGTCCTTATTTCAAAAGAGGATCATGAGGAGAGCTGAGCCGAGCCAGTGTGGCAAATCCCAGCATGCACCTGTGGCCTGAGACGCACCGCACAAACACACACACACGTCCGTCACTCCATCCAGGCCCGGTGGCGCTTTAGCTGTGTTAAGCATTCTCGCTGCGGAGAGTCATTTAAGCACTGCAACACAACTCCAGAGGCGCCTGGGCTGGTCCACAAACATTGCATCGTGATACAGGATCACCACGGCAACACTAGAAACAATATTCAGCAGTCTCTCCTCAAGGTTCACTTTTTTAGTGTCGTGCCTGATCTTTGCTGTGTGTTTCACAAAAGCACTGTACACAAATCGATTGCAGTTTTTCCCTATTTATTTATAGCCGCCCGCCACAAATATATTCGGACCGCTACAGATATATATTTTTTAAACATTTAGTGTCGTGCCTGATCTTTGCTGTGTGTTTCACATAAGCACTGTACACAAATCGATTGCAGTTTTTCCCTAGTT
This sequence comes from Doryrhamphus excisus, assembly GCF_037039965.1. NCBI lineage: Eukaryota > Metazoa > Chordata > Actinopteri > Syngnathiformes > Syngnathidae > Doryrhamphus > Doryrhamphus excisus. The sequence continues at coordinate 15,314,805 of NC_136371.1, forward strand.
ATTTATAGCCGCCCGCCACAAATACATTTGGACCGCCACAGATATATATTTTCTTAACACTTGGCGCTACCCTTGCTCACAATCACATAATAATAGGACTGTTTGTGTCGATTGTTGTAACAATGCCTTACAGTAGATGGCATTGTAACTGGCTGTCAGGCACATTTCAACCAATCAGAAGACGGAAAATTCTAGTTGTAAAGTTTACAGTATATTTTTTTATTTTTATACTGTATTTATACTTACAGTATACAAGAAACAACCATTGAACTTGATTTAATGAGATTACATTTACTCAAGGGATGTCAATTGATGTAGGATTAATCATGATTAAAAACGAAATATAACAATATCAACAACACAACAAAAATAGATATTTTTGAAAATAAAAACATTGGAGATGTGAAAAATTTCGATGACATTATGCTACTATCGATCGGACAATGGTACTACTTTGGTATCGATACTATCGACATGTGAATCGACCTCCCACCCAGTAAATAAGACAGATGACAGACGGTGTAGGCGTACCGCGCACGCGCACGTTCCCGCGCAGCTCATAAAGGTTGAATGACAGGCTCTCGTGAGATGAACGCCTGTTGCAAATAAACCAATCAACATTCCTAACAACATGGAGTTTACCTTGTGAGGAAATCTGCGCACTTGTTGGACTGACAACGACAACACTCACAAACGCACACGTTCCTCTTTTTCCTACCTGAGCAAGGCGCCGCTCCATGCCCGGAACATCTCGACTGATTTAAACCCGATAATCATCAGAAGCGAACTGACCCGAGAGCTGTCGCCTCGAATGGCGCCTTGTGGATAATTTGCTAATCACCTTTATTGGAGACAATGTTCGCGAGGGTGAGAACGGCAGCGAGGGTCTGAAGAGGAGCAAGTGCACAACTAGTACTGCTCAAGTCCTGGTGCCGTTGACTCCTCCTACGGCGGACTGGGATCCTCTCTCTCTTTGGATTGGACAAGAACTCCATCTTGTCCCCGTCCACTACCAACAGATAAAAGTTAAGACAGTGCCCACTCAAAATGCCAATGCTTGTTTAAACGAGGCATTACGGTAAAGAGATGATTGGGCGAGTTTCAAAGTAAGAGCTTCATTATTGGTACAGTACTTTGGTTTCAGAAGAGTATATCCCCCTGTTGTCTAGCAGGATTACCTGCCAGATAATCCCAGAAGGTCACCAAGAAAATTTCACCCAAATGTGATATGCTGAATGCCAACAAAATTATTATTTTTTAATTCTAGTTTGTATTTTATACAAACTTTTATCATATTTCAGAGGGCTTTTATTCTGAAATGTCACGTCAAAATCCTCATCACACAGATGCCTTTTCCGGATATAGCACATCTTGCTAGGTAGTAGCATGCTAGATGTTAGCATCCTATCATTTTAGCCATTATTCTCATATTAAATTGTTTATATTCCGTTGACTTGCTTGCCTCATTGCTTCATCTCAGCTATCTTAAAAAAAATAAACGTAAATGACAGATATAACAGGAAAAATGAAGCTTTCCAAATTGTGTTATTACTAGCATTATTTAGTTGGATTGTTATATGTGACTTTATTATGGGTAACATGTCTTACTTGTTGATAGTAGATATTGTTGTATTGTTTTTCTCACATGGTTGTGTAGGTTTGGATTTCTTGTCTACACTTATAATAAAAAGTTTCATTTAATTTTGTGTTCAGTGGTGTTATCATTGACGAATATTTTTGTGACAAACATGCAAAGCATTAGAAATCAGGAACACTTTTTCCGTGGTTGAATATGACCTATAAGACAAAAACAATGTACATTATAGCAAATGTTATTTAACATATTTTGTGCATATTTTAAGTAATCCCAAGCATAAAAATGGCTAAATTAAGTAAAATACAATTAAAATTGTGAATGCAGTACTCTACATTGGTCACTAGGTGTCAGTAATTGTTCGGTGAGACAAGCACCAGACTCAATCACTGGAGCAACAGGTGTTAATTTCAGATTTAAATAATCACAATGATAACAATAATATAATAATCATAATAAGAGCTTAGTGTTGTGTATGTAATCCAGCTAAAACTAGAGGACTGTAATAATGTTAAAAACTGTAGTTAAAAGATAGTAAACAGGTTTTCTATGCCATAACTATGAAAATATTCTATCTATAAAGAAAGTGCCCTATTTCACTGAAATTCACCTATCTTGTTTGGAACTAATTAACCGTGATAAATGAGGGACTACTGTATTGGATATTTGTAAGAATATCGAGCTTCTCTAACCCCTTATCCCTCAACATTGACCCGTATTTTTAACCCAAAATATATCCAAAATCTGTAATTTTAACGCAAAATATTACCCTAAACCAACTCTATAATCCATAAACATTTTCCATGTGAGTAGGATGACTATGATTTGAAGGTCAGATGACTCCATGTGGTTGCTTTTGGGACTCATTACCCATAGTAGGCTTTTAGCTTAGAGGAAAGTCTTTCGTCCAACATAAAAGGACTGCGAGTAGACAGTCTTTAGGGGTTAATCATGCTATAATTAACCCTCCTCACATAGGAGTACATTATGGTTAAAGATCGCAATGTACTGTATGTGCCAACCTCCTTGTTTTCATGAGAAGCAACTGCCTCGTCCATCATCTCCAGCAGCTGAGTAAGTCTCAGTCGGGCACAAGCTAACATATGTCGTTATTTACCACAATCACAAGCGTCATTAAAGTGCCTCCATTTGTCAAGCAGCTCTGAGAATGCCAGGGTTCCATGCCCACTCACTGGCTACAGGATCCCATTGTGAGGCAGGGATTGGTTTGTTTCCTCCACCAATGTGTGTGTGTGTTCATTAGCGGGCTTGACAGATAGTAACATGACCAGACCAGCTGGCACAAAGTAACCACAATCTGCTGCTTCCTTTTGCTGACACAAACATACACACATAAATACTTGCAATGTTAATGCGGGTTGTCCGGGATACGCTGACTGGCCATTTTATTACATACATGTCAAAGATAATAGCAATACTCACTTCTCACTGTCATTTTGTTTATTGATCATGTTTTTAGGTTACTTTATTTATCTATACATAATAACTAATACAGTAGATAGTAGTAAACACTTTTTTTTAATCAATTAAGGATAAGTTTTGAATGTAAAGCAAAATATTACAGAATGTTTGATGAATTTAATGTAGGCCATTCTGGATGAAACATTTCAGTCTGTTTTTTGGGTAAATAAAGGTCGATATCCGAGTCAACATGATGTGCAGCATTTGACCCAAGGGTAGATCAGGGCTGTCCAAATGTGCCTCAGCGGCAATTTTCAGCCTTTCTTTGTCACCTACAAAGCTACAAAGCTAAGATGTGGTTGTTTTATTCAGATAGCTTAGCATATATTAACTCGGTTGACTTGACTCGGTTTTAGCATTTTTTAAGTAGAAAATGTATTAAAAGCCCAACTTTTCCTCAGGCTTTTAAAAAGTCCCACTATTAAAATTACTGGGTAAAACATTTTCTCCTAGAAAGGAGATATAAACTGGATTGTGGTGTTCCCCAAGGTTACGTTGTAAGTCCAGTACATTTTCATCTGTATATGCTGCCACATGGCAACGTCCCCAGGAGACACGGAATACATGTTTACCGTTATGATACTTTGATAATTCTAAGCTCGACATTGTGTCTCCTGGTGATCCAGGATCAGGATCTTCTTTTTAAGTGTATTTTTCAGACTCAGAGAGGGTATAATGCTGCCGGATGGCTGGTACAGTTTATCAAACTTGTGGTATGTGACTTCGAACCTCCAACTTTCATCCTCGATTAATAATGCAAGATGAACAAAAAAGATGAACGGAGCAGAATTATGTTTGTAATTATGTTTGAATGTAGCCCAAAAGAGATTGTTGTGTGTGGATAGTTGTGGGACATAGAGGTATAAAAAGTGACATCACTTAGCACTCCACTGCTTCCATAGAAGTGTCTCCTTCATGACTCCTGACAACTCAACTATGATAAGTGAATTTTAATTAAGGCAATATTGAGAATTGTAATAAATTATTTTAATGGCCTGCAAATGGGTTTGGTTCTCCATGGTGAGAACGACTGAGAGAGAGTGAATGTACTGTATGCAAGTGTGTGTGTGTGCCAGCTGTCAATTAAAGTCAAATGATGATCTCATGAAGTCATCACACCTTCTCCACAAATATTCTTAACCAATACATTTTTGCCAAGGTAATAATCTGAATAACAAAAACAAACGTGAATACCAAATATCACTTTTACTTTATCAGCTTTGTCATATAAAACCTGCAGAGGTAGGAGGTAGTCTCAAGTAAGTCTCAAGTCTTGAATCCCAAATCTTGAGTCAAGTCTCAAGTAAAGATATGCAAGTCCAATTCAAGTCTCAAGACTTGACTTAACATGACTGGTCAAATTTTCACAGGTGTGAAATTTTTGAGTCCTTACAAACCAAAAGCACTGTTTAGCGTTTACCAAATAAATTGACCATTGACAAAGCAGAGTGCTGACATAAAGTATCATTCAGGATTTAGTCAGTGTAAACTAGTTCGACAACAAATGAACGTTTGAAGACATTCACGTTATATTAATTAACTCGTCTGATTGATGTCAATAGATGCAATCTTTGAATGGGCAAACATTTTACTCAACACACTCACTGACAATCTCAAGTATTGTCAAGTCATCAGATAAAGTCCGAGTCAGGTCTTGAGTCATTGATGTTGAAGTCCACGTCAAGTCAGGTCATCAAAATTTGGACTCATCTTCTCTGAGCTGCTCTGACAGTCCCTTGGCATACCGTAATGGCACAGAAGTTTCAGAAAGTAATTATTGATCTGCCCAAACAGTTTGTGACTTATGGTAGTTCCTAAGTCCTTTGAAAAGCAGGGCAGGCTGGATTAAAAAGTGGAAGTGGAGCCGTAGTTTGTCATCTCATGAAACTCACTCAGCTCATGAACATTGAATATGGTCGTTGAATACTAAGACAGTGGATATTACACAAAGCTTTATTCATCATAACTTCATGAACTATGAGAAGCAACATAAACATGAATTCTGTCTGCGGATACATTGTGGATTTGCTGCATTTCTGAGTGCAATTTTGCATGTTTTTTTAACGGTGTATGAACGCGGTAGTCGAGTGGTTAGCACGCAGACCTCACAACTAGGAGACCAGGGTTCAATTCCACCCTCGGCCATCCCTGTGTGGAGTTTGCATGTTCTCCCCGTGCATTCGTGGGTTTTCTCCGGGTACTCCGGTTTCCTCCCACATTCCAAAAACATGCTAGGTCAGGGGTGGGCAAACTTTTTGACTCGCGGGCCGCATTGATATGACAAAATTTACGGGGGGGGGCAGACTATATATTTTACACGTAACAGTCCACCTGGTATTATTGTATCTGTAAAATTGTCATGCAATCTGCTATTATTATTTATTATTTTATATTTATATTTAAATATTTAAAAATAATAAAATATTATAATAATTACAATAAAATTAAAATAATAATTATTATATTATTATTATGTAAAATATGCAAATATAACAATAATATTATAAATAATTAAAATAATAATGAGCATTAATATAATAATTATAATAATCATAATAGTTCTAATAATAATTATAATAATCTAATAATAATCTAATAATAATCTAATAATAATAATAATAATAATAATAATAATAATAATAATAATAATAATAATAATAATAATAATAATAATAATAATAATAATAATAATAATAATAATAATAATAATAATAATAATTATTATTATTATGAATGGTTGTTTGTCTATATGTGCCCTGTGATGGGCTGGCCACCAGTCCAGGGTGTACCCCGCCTCTTGCCCAAAGACAGCTGGGATAGGCTCCAACACCCCCCACGACCCTTGTGAAGAAAAAGCAGTAGAAAATGAATGAATGAATGAATGAATGAATGAACGTGAATTGTGTTCTGTGTCCTTGTGGTGTATTAGAGCATTCTACAGGTGCTCTGCAGTATGTTTGTTATTGTATTTTATATTGCTAACCAGTAAAGCGGGATGTGTACTCATATGAGAGTTGAAGAGTGTCCAGACATGTCCAGTTCGTCTAAGTATGTGTAGCCAGCCACAACAACAGTCCTGATTTGCTGATGAACCCGCTTGTGTTCTGAGTCCCATCTCCTTTATACACCACTGCCATGTTTTCTCTTTGTTAGCGATCAAAGTTGCATGAACCCTAGGGTGCCCTTAGAGAATACTGTAGATGAATCATCAACTCATGGAGGACTATGAGAAGAAGAAGAAGTAACAGTAACACTGCAAGAGGAGCAATGTGTTTTAACAAGGATACAAAAACACTACAGTCAAACGGCACTGGGACCAGGCACGTCGAAGGAGTGAATGTCCCTTGATCCTGAGGCATCCCCAGGCCAGCTGAGATACATAGTCTCTCCAGCGTGTCCTGGGTCTTTCCCCGGGGCCTCTGACAGTTTGGCCAGGCCCTGAACACCTCCCCACGGAGGTGTCCGAGAGGCATCCTAACCAGATGCCCGAGCCACCTCATCTGGCTCCTCTCAATGCGGAGGTCCAGCAGCTCTACTCCAAGTTCTTCCAGGTTCTTCCAAGTTCTTTCACCCAGCCACCCTACAGAAGAAACTAATTTCGGCTGCTTGTACCCGAAATCTTGTCCTCTCGGTCATTACCATAAGCTCATGACCAATGGTGAGGGTAGAAAAGTAGATGGAGCGCTAAATTGAGAACGTTCCCTTTCGGCTCAGCTCCCCCCTCACCACAACGAACCGATGCAGAGTCTATATCCTTCCTTAGGTACTTAACATTCTCCACTTGCGACAGAATCTCATCCCTGATCCACAGATGGCACTGGACCCTTTTCCGGGCGGGAACCATGGACTTGGAGGTGCTGATTCTCGGCTTAGCTGCTTCACACTCCGCTTCAAACGTGGTACTCGGTGTCACAAAAATCAAGATGTGTCATTTAGTTCATGTGATCACTCCTCTACAGATACATTTGGAGGTAGGAGGAGGAACATTGACATTCCAAACAGTCCTTGCTCCTAAAAATACAATAAACAAAATGAACGTGACCTGTGCATGCCCTGCTCATGGACGGAGAAGGACTGCATGTAGAACCAGTAAGAAAATGTCCATCCTTGGGGGCGATTAAGGGATTATCATCATGGTCTTCTTTTTACAACCGTAAAAAACTTCAACTCCTTTGGTTGCATTTATCAAGCCTTATCATTTGGTCCCTTTTGACTGTAAAATGAGGGATTAGAACAGCTTAATTGTAGTCGGTAAAATGTTCTCCATTTTGTCTGACACTGTTCAAAAAAGCTTTTTTCCTCCAAAGAGGTCGTCCCAAACACCAGAATGGACTTCTCTTGTAGTCCTATTTGTGGAGACAAGAAGAAGATGGCACCTTGCCATTCAACATTCAACGGGGGAGTCCTGGTCTTTCAGGAGATCCCCACATGGAGGAACGGATGGTGCAGTGGTGGTGCTAGGATTTAATTTAGATGCTAATTATAACACAGCGTAGACGCGGCTAAACCTAGAGGCTGGCAGGAATTAGCATAGTGGAGTGATTATGATTAGACCCGCCCTGGACGTGAACAGCAATTAACCGCAATCAGAGCCCGTCCCTTTACTCCCCCACCACTCCCTATTAACTCCCCCCCCCCCCTCAGCCTGATTACACTTAGAGTCCATTCAAAAATAGTCAGAGAGATTCGGTTTTGGTGAGGAACGGTCTAATACTATTCCGTCACGTTACAACAAGTGCTCAGTTGAGAGTGCAAGTGATAGTATTGGTATTAGCGCTGTCAAATCATTAAAAATTAAATTAAATTAAATTAAATTAAAAATTTAATTAATCAATTTTATAATTCAGTAATTATGATAAATCAACATTTTTTACTATGTGTGAAATGTGAAATATGCAAATTTTTGCTGTATTTTATGAACATTTCAGCAGGAAGCACAAATCCAAAGAAATACAGCTTTAATAGGTGCAGATTCTGGGAGATCTAGAAAGTTTTCTGTGCTGGTTATTGTGTGTAACTGCTCTATAGGAGTCCACAAATCAATACAAAGGGTAAAAAAATGAGATAAGACCAAAACAATAAAAGAGGGTGGACAAGCAATGTGTTGCATTGTTGTTGTTGTTGTTGTTGTTGTTGCTGTTGTTGTTGTTGTTGGGAGATCTAGAAAGTTTTCTGTGCTGGTTATTGTGTGTAACTGCTCTATAGGAGTCCACAACTCAATACAAAGGGTAAGAAAAAAATGAGATAAGACCAAAACAGTAAAAGAAGGTGGACAACCAATGTGTTGCATTGTTGTTGGGAGATCTAGAAAGTTTTCTGTGCTGGTTATTGTGTGTAACTGCTCTATAGGAGTCCACAACTCAATACAAAGGCTAAAGAAAAATGAGATAAGACCAAAACAGTAAAAGAAGGTGGACAAGCAATGTGTTGCATTGTTGTTGTGAGATCTAGAAAGTTTTCTGTGCTGGTTATTGTGTGTAACTGCTCTATAGGAGTTCACAACTCAATACAAAGGCTAAAAAAATTAGATAAGACCAAAACAGTAAAATAAGGTGGACAAGCAATGTGTTGCATTGTTGTTGTTTTTTTATTTCTAACTTCCATCCCTGAGGCAGGCAATTTATCCCGGAACCATACCATGTTCCTAGCCTGCCTGTTAATATTCTCCTTTATCCAGGACATTGTATTCAACAGTCATTGAATCGATCGTAACCATACTGTTGTAGAAGACATTTCACCTCACATCTGAGCAGCTTGTGAGGAGATAAAAAAATTATGTGGCATATAATTATACAAAAAAGTAAATAAGACATATTTCATGTTCATTGTATACGATGCACCACTAGACAATGATTTAAAATGTCTTTTTAAAACTGCCAGACCCCAGTCCACCAGTACACCAGTACACCAGTCCACCAGTACACCAGTACACCAGTACACCAGTACACCAGTACACCAGTACACCAGTACACCAGTACACCAGTACAGGGTGTACATCTTCTAAATAGCCAAAACTGGCACATCGCGACATGGTTTAAAAGTTGACTTTTTAAGTCTGCTTTTTAGGCTTTCCTCATGAATTCCACACAGTCGGCGGAGGGACTCTGCTGCCATCTTCTGGCCGTAAATTAAACTACTCATGTCTCATGCAATTTGAAGCCTTGAGCATTTTTTTATTTTATGTTCCATCTGTTCATGCTAGCTCGTGGTATCATATGCTAGTTCCCGGATGTCCCTGTTCCCTTTATGGAGTAGTTGTTGCACGTGACAGTCATGTGACTATTCCAGAATATGGCTGCCCTAAAATGTGTCAAATAAGCTAGCTCCTTATTTTAAGCTAATTCTCACAGCATTTAACAATTGTAATGTTTTAATAGGGTGGCAGATGTTACCAGTCAACTGTTGTATTATATTTCTTTAATTAATTCATACAATACAATCTAGGAAAATATCAACATAGGGCTTGAGACCTGGTAAAAATGTTCATAAAGTACTCAATGGAAACACTGCAATACATATTGTTATTTTGTAAAGCAACACATGTAAATATGCTAAAAAGTTATGCAGAATTTATATATATATATATATATTTCAAAGATATGGTGAAAAACTGAATTATTAGTATGAAGTTCTGCCTTGGCTCTTTTCCCCATTTTTTCTGTCTTATTGAAAATAAGTTTTTTCTTCAATAATCTTATTTTTTTTATTGTTTAAAAATTTTAATTTTGCAATATTATGACTTTCTTTCTTTAATATTTTTACTTTGTTTGCATAATATTATAACTCTTCACCAACCTAATTTTCCAAAAATTATAAATGTTTTTTTTTTGTTGTTTCTTGTAAAAATTTGATTTTTTTTAAAATGACATCTCGTTAGATTACAACTTTTTTCTCTTTATATTTTTATGCATGTAAAATTACTGCTGATTTTTCAATTTTTGCTTCTGTTATTATATTTTTGTTGTCTTGATAATTAATCATTATTAGGTCATTCAATCCCAGATATTTCTCAAAAGACAACCCGTTCTGTATCGGCTGTTTTTGACCATTTTGAAATATTATGTTCAATGGCGATATAAACTTGGAACATACCAAATTAAAAAGATTAGACTCCCGTCTTTCATCAAGAAAAAAAAAAACATTTAATTTTAGCTTTTCCCGTTCTTTAGTAATCAACAGCATGTTGAGTGCTATAAATTTGTACATATTGGTAGATCTGCATTAAAATGAAAGCCTCTTGCAACCCCCCCGGGGGGCCGGCTCCACAAACTCAGAAGCACTGGATTATCTAACTATCAAGCTAACTATCAAAAAAGCTAATATTTGAATATAGGTTCTTTATGTAATCAAATTATGACTGTGTTGTCAAGAAATGACATCACATGATGTACCAGACATTATCTTGCAATGTGGAATGTGAAATGTCTGCTTGATGGGGGGGGGCGCTGGGGGGTACGCTTGATTTAGCAACCAAGCGACGAGAGCCGACTTGGGTGGTCAAAGATTAAACAGGGAGGGGCAGACGACACCACAAATCAAAAAAGAAATGACATTTTTCTCATGACAAAGCGGCCAGAGCAACATGAGACAAAAAAAGGACACACGGGACCCGAAGGAGGCATGAATAAAACGATGGAGGCAAGGTGGCAAACTCCCAATAAGCTATCTGACACCACACACCAGCAGTCCCACAGGCCAGCTGACTGCTATTTCCAGCGTGAGATGACCCACCAGCTGTAGCCGTGGAGGTCGGCGTTGGAGGAAAGAGAGAGTGAGACAGTCTGTCTACTTTTTACCAGGACGCCATTCAAGGACGGCCACCATTTACAAGTTCTAAAAGAGGATGGCGTACCTCACCGCAACATGCCGCCATGGATTGAGTATCTACATCGCATAAACCTGACTTCACCAGCATCACTCATGCTTGTGTCAAAAACTAGACATTTTCCTGATGTGTCATGCAAAACGTTTCCAATCCAGCATTGGGTAATTAGCATAACGCCATTGTCACGGTTGGGGATGTACCATTTTATGTACTGTACACTTTTACACTTTGCAACCAAACTCCTTGAAAGGGGTTGGACCTCGTTCTGCGTTCTGCTCTGGAGTTTCAGCAGGGGCGAGGCAGCGGTCTGGTGTGTACTTACTACTACCCCCCACCCCCCAGACGGGTGTTGGAGAGCATCCACACTAGTGACTCCATAACAGGGAGACTGGGAGACTCCAGTCTCCAATATCGGCAGGAATATTCCCACCTGGAGGGGCGTGATTGGGAGAATCGGCCTCTCCAATCTAAACCTGAGCCGTGTTATGTGGTTGGATTTCTGCACCATTTTTGAACACAAGGATGTCCGTAAGTGGACCAATGGGACCCTAGACCAGATCATCAAAGTTGCGTCTTCATGTTTTGGACAAAGGGAGGAGGAGAGGGCATAGCTATCAACTGATCACCACTTGGTAATAAAGCTCATTAGATGTCAGGGTAAGGACGGGGTAAGGACGAGGTTAGGACGGGGTAAGGATGCGGTAAGGATGAGGCAAGGATGGGATAAGGACAGGGTAAGGATGGGATAAGGATGGGGTAAGGACAGGGTAAGGACAAGGTTAGGACGGGGTAAGGATGGGGTAAGGACAGGATAAGGATGGGATAAGGATGAGGTAAGGATGGGGTAAGGGCGGGGTAAGGATGGGGTAAGGACAGGATAAGGATGGGATAAGGATGGGGTAAGGATGGGGTAAGGAGGGGTAAGGACGGGGTAAGGACAAGGTTAGGACGAGGTAAGGACGGGGTAAGGATGAGGTAAGGACGGGATAAGGATGGGGTAAGGACAGGGTAAGGACGAGGTTAGGACCGGGTAAGGACAGGGTAAGGATGGGATAGGAATGGGGTAAGGAGGGGATAAGGATGGTGTAAAGACAGGGCAAGGATGGAGTAAGGATGGGATAAGGAGGGGATAGGGATGGTGTAAGGACAGGGCAAGGATGGAGTAAGGATGGTATAAGGATGGGATAAGGATATGGGGTAAGGATGGGGTAAGGATGGGGTAAGGATGGGGTAAGGATGAGGTAAGGACGGGGTAAGGATGGGATAAGGATGGGGTAAGGATGGGGTAAGGATGGGGTAAGGATGAGGTAAGGACGGGGTAAAAACGGGATAAGGATGGGATAAAGATGGGATAAGGATGGGATAAGGATGGGATAAGGATGGGGTAAGGATGGGGTAAGGATGGGGTAAGGATGAGGTAAGGACGGGGTAAGGACGAGGTAAGGACGGGGTAAGGATGGCTCTCACAGATACACATTTTAAAATATCTGGCCTTCATGGCTCTCTTAGCCAAAAAGGTTCCCGACCCCTGGGGTAGGGTAAGGTAAAGTAAGGTAAGGATGAGGCAAGGATGGGGTAAGGATGGGGTAAGGATGGGGTAAGGATGGGGTAAGGATGGGATAAGGATGGGATAAGGATGGGATAAGGATGGGGTAAGGATGGGGTAAGGATGAGGTAAGGATGGGATAAGGATGGGGTAAGGATGGGGTAAGGATGGGGTAAGGATGGGGTAAGGATGAGGTAAGGACGGGGTAAAAACGGGATAAGGATGGGATAAAGATGGGATAAGGATGGGATAAGGATGGGATAAGGATGGGGTAAGGATGGGGTAAGGATGGGGTAAGGATGAGGTAAGGACGGGGTAAGGACGAGGTAAGGACGGGGTAAGGACGGGATAAGGATGGGATAAGGATGGGGTAAGGATGAGGTAAGGACGGGGTAAGGACGAGGTAAGGACGGGGTAAGGACGGGATAAGGATGGGATAAGGATGGGGTAAGGATGGGATAAGGATGGGATAAGGATGGGGTAAGGATGGGGTAAAAAAGGGATAAGGACGGGATAAGGATGGGGTAAGGACGGGATAAGGACGGGGTAAGGATGGGGTAAGGATGGGGTAAGGATGGGGTAAGGAAGTTTGTCATGAGTTAACCACAGAGCGCCTGGAGTCCAAAAGGGGCCAATGATGTCACAGGAATGTGATGTCATCAAGGTCATACCACTCAAGCAAAACAAAGCCAAGTGCATTGTGGGATTTGTAGGATGCTGTTCAAGGCAAGCGCCAAAGTCAGAGGTGCCCAAACTTTTTTCCAACGAGGGCCATGAATGGGAGATAATATATGTGTGTTTATATACAATGTAACACCATAACACCATAACACCATAACACCATAACACCATAACACCATAACACCATAACACCATAACACCATAACACCATAACACCATAACACATAGAGGGCCATACTTTATATTTATATCATTTACATTTGAAATAAGGTTCATTAATGTGTTGATGTTATTTTTTCCATCAGAAATGATAACAATTGTAATATAATTGCAATATAGTTCCTAATTATCATAATGGATAGATAAGTCAAAGCAAAGCCAAATATGATAAATATGATATTTATTAGAGTCAGTTAAAGGGCAATTATGAATGATGGACTGATGAAGTTGATTCATTTGCAATTTTAGTTCAATAATTTGTGTATATGCACACTGATTTTTTTTCAAACATCTTTCTCTTATCTTTTAATAATATGTCACGGTCCCCAAATGGCCCCTGGGCCGCACTTTGGACACCCCTGCTTTAGCGTCTTAACAAGTTTCTAAACAAACACAAACACAATGAAAGTGATCTTGGTCTACCTGATCGACACTTGATGATCTCCCCGAACTCGTCCTCCACCGCCTCGTCGCAGTAGTCCTCGGGGCGCACAGCCTCCGCCATGGGTCTACAAGGAAACCGGGTCTAAAAGGCCCCCTTTGGGTCACACAGCCGGGTAGACCGAGTGAAGGTTGGACGGGTCGGATACACCGAACACTCCGGAACTGACAGCCACAGACTGGAATGGAACGGGAAGCGCGCGTAAAGGAGGGGAGCTCCGCGGAGAAGACGGGGACGAGGAGGAGGTGGACCCGGTTTAGTCTGTCAGACCCGAGCAGATGGAGGCGAGCAGGTGTACGGACCGGAGGGGCAGGGGGTTGTCGCAGCATTCCCATCTCGAAATAGTAAGTTGCCTGACGGTTCTGGTCTGCAGACGCCATGCGTAAAAGCCGCGCCAGACGCGTCACGGGAATTCTCTTTCCCGTATTTTAAACGGGAAGGGGCTGCTCACCTGTCAATATTTGTACTTTCTGGGGGAAAAAGGAAATTGCGGTGTTCCCGGCAGAAAAGAGGGGAGAGAGTTGATGGTGTAAACACCCAGCTGCCGACAGTGGTGTCACCTATTGCTGTGCTTTTATTGTGAAGTCCTGATATGACCTACAGGATGTTATGCCGGTGAAAATCACGGCTTGGCTGGTATACCTGTCATGTGAAATAAAATAATCATTTCAACTAAATACGTCTGTCCTCTGGTTTGTGCTACAATGTATTCATTTTTTTCAATTTACGCTACATTTCTAAACTGATTTTTTATTTTTTAAAATTTTCAATTTAATTTTTTTAATGTACTTCACTGTTCCATTTGTGCTAAATGTTGGAATTTGGCTGCATTTTTCAATTCAGTTACATTTTTCAATGCAATTTGTGCTAAACTTACACATTTTGCTACATTTTTAAACCTGCACTAATTTTTCAAAGTCATTTTAGAAATGTTGCTACATTTTACAATTTGGCTGCATTTTTAATTTTGCAAAATTTCTCAACGCGCTTTTAAAAGTTGTGCTAAAAGTTTTCAATTTTTTAAAATGTGTATTAATTTTTTCAATTTTAATAAAGTATTTTTAAAATTTAGCAAAATGTTTTAATTTGGTTGTATTTTTGTACAATTTGTCAATGCACTTTTAAAAGTTGTGCTAAAAGTTTTCAAATTTTTAAATGTGTATACATTTTTTCAATTTGAATAAAGTATTTTTGAAATTTAGCAAAATCTTTTAATGTTGTTGTATTTTTGTAATTTTGGACAATTTGTCAATGCACTTTTCAAATGTGCTAAAAGTATTTTTTTCATTTCATTTTTCATTAATTTTTAAATTTTGTAAAACATTTGAATGTGGCTGCTTTTTCCATTTTTTCAAAATTTTTATAGCACTTTTTAAATTTGTGCAAGTTTTTATTGTGCTTGATTGTGTGTAAAAATGTTTTATTTTTGCAAAATTTTAGAATTTGGCTTCATTTTTCAATTTTGCTAAATTCTCTAAAGCACTGTTAAGACTAGCGCTATATTAATTTTGCTAGTCAGGGTGGACGCCACAAATATTAATATCAAGTCGATACCAAGTAAACAAAGGGCCAGCGGATATAATATTGCATTGTGGACATAGCGGGGATGCACTTACTCGATACAACCAGCAGTGGGCAGTATTGCTACAGTTTTCAACGCTGCACTTAAGACACACATTTTTAAGTGTGAATCATGTTAATATTGTATGAGTTTGTTTTTTTAGAAAAATAATTTTTATAAGACTAATGCAACAAAGTAAAGCTATTTTTATACGGTTAAACAAGTACATTAAACAGTATATATTATATATCTTTACATATACTGCATACATTTGTTTTTACAGATTCTCCTCTAATTTCAAGTCCATCATTGACTTGATTTTGTGCTTTTAGGTAAAAAGTGGGCCAAAACCAATTTAAAAAAAACAATAAAAGACAAGCGTGAGTCTGTACAGATCTTTAATGTGTCAGTGTACAAAGAAATGCTAATTGATGACATCTCTACAAAGGCATCTAAAACATGCCAACGCACACACATGCACACGCATGCACACACTCCGCCGTCACTCAAGCCCACTCCCACACACGCCTCCTAAATCCCTGGGCACATCATTAGACAGTGTTACTCCCCAGCCGATGGGGAGTTTCTGCATAAAAGCATAATCCTCGCTCACAATTTCAAACCATATTCATTACCAAATGATCAAATGACCTGAGCTAAAACATACAAGATGTCGGCATCTTTCATACTGCCTTTTTGCATCTGAGGAACGTGACACAGTTCCAAATCAAAAGTGATGGGTTCAGACACCTTATTTCTGCCAGAACCTTTTTGAAGTGTGTAATTAAAAATCAAAGCATGTAGGTCATTCTTAACCCGTAGGAACCCACGGTGACACACTTGATGTCCTAAAAAGTAACTATTACACCGTGAATGTAGTATCCCTCCCCAAAAATACTGGTGCAATACAACCCAAAACTGCACCACGTAGACAATTCGGGTGTCAAAAGACCCAGAACCCGCATCGGTTTGAGTGTCAAAGGCTGATCTACGGCGCTGCTCAAGTACGCGTCTCTAGCAGGCTCACTGAGCTGTGACCAAATGCATCACTGTCATGGTGTCAGGAGAGTGTGTCTATCAGGTGATGCCGTCTTTATCCGTGACCCCCCCCCCCCATCCCACCCCCTCCAAGGCATCTGCGGCATGTGTCAAAGTGATGAAGGTTAGATGAGAAAAACAACATGATGATTGGACTTACGACTAACTGAAGGTTGACTGCCATCAATCACGGTAGGATTCGTACCTTGAGACTCCCATAAAAATGCTGTGGTGGGACTCCACTGTGGTACAGAATCCCTCCAAATGTCCTTGTCTGTGTCATGGTCTCCCGAATCCCGCTCCATCCTCCCAACAAGACCCGGAGTTATTTAAACCCCTCCACTTCTCCAGGATCTCAATCCCAATCCAGAGACAGCACTGAATTTCCCGGGTAAGAATCATGGACTTGGACATGGAGGTACTGAATGTTGGCTGTGTCCATGTCCATCTCGGACTAACTCTAAACCATACCTTGAGGGACCGTCCCAATCCACATACCCGGCGGGGTTGCCAAGATTGACAGACCCATTAATCGATAATCCCTCCAAATGTCCTGGTCTGCACCAAGGACGCCTCCCAGGAAGTATCCGGACAAGATAGGAACCGGGAAGGAGCATCGACTTGACTCAGACCTCCCCAACAATGACTTGACAACAAGATCCCAAGATACTTTATCGGGGTGAAACCTCACGCCCAATCCAAAAGGTTCAGTCCACCCATTTCTGTCTGAGAACCAGGACCTCATATTTGGAGATGCTGAGTCTCATCCCAGAAGTTTCACACTCGGCTCCAAACCGCCCTTGGTCTACAAATTCTGCCCAATTAATGAACAGAATCTGCGACACAACCAACATTCATTGGGTCATCAATATAGTCATCCATCTTGGATCCGATGTTGAGTCATGGGGGCGGCAGAGTAGCCCAGACTTCACTGTTCCCGGGTACTTCCCGATGGATCCCGAGGTATTCCCCGGCCAGTTGAGAGACACAAGCCACGTTTACATGGACCCAAACGGAAAGAATCTAACCTATGTATACACCTCATTCCGAAAGAAAAGTGCCAATTCGAATTAATATATAATCGGATTCACAAGGGTGGAATATTCCTTTCCCCAATCCGATTGAGGTATCTTGTACCCGTTCAAAAAAAAGTTCGTTTTTTATATGAAAATATAGTAAATAAATATTTATAATTATTTTTATAATGCATACATTTTAATATTTTTAAATAAAAATTATTTTATTAATTCATAATTTTATTTTATTCATTCAACAATGATGATTATGATAATTATTATGATTATTTTATACATTTTTGTATATTTCAAATGTTAAAATTGTCAAACTAATATACGTATATATTCTAATATAGATATGTAATTAATATTGACATTGACATATTGACATATAATATTAATGTTAATGTTAATGTTAATGTTGATATTGATGTTAATGTTAATGTTAATGTTAATGTTAATGTTAATGTTAATGCTAATGTTAATGTTAATGTTAATGTTAATGTTAATGTTAATGTTAATGTTAATGTTAATGTTAATGTTAATGTTAATGTTAATGTTAATATTATTAATATTAATATTAATATTAATTTTATTTATATATTTTTATTTAATTTTATTTATATTTTTTTTTACATTTTTTATTTATATTCCAATGTAATTTTAAATCATGTAATCATCATAATTTACTTGGAATTATTCTTTGAAAAAAATTCATTAAATATTTTAGGGATGCCCAATAATTATCGGTATAAAATGTGATATCGGTCGATATCGCTTTCAGATTTTTTCCAGATCATGAAAAACAATATTTGTGTTCATTCCACCACGTGACAACATGATATATGTCATGTTACACATATCGGTATCGGCTGATATCGGTATCAGAAATTTAGAGTTTTGGGCAAAAAAGCCAGTATCGGACATCCCTAATATGCCCAATGGCGGAAACTCATATCGGTCGCTTAAACCAAAGCATCGGTGAGGGTAGGAACATGAAAGCTTTGCCTTCCGACTCGGCTCCCGAATCCCACTCCATCCTTCCAACAAGACCCGGAGGTATTTAAACTCCTCCACTTCTCCAGGATCTCAATCACGACCCAGAGACAGCACTGAATTTCCCGGGTAAGAATCATGGACTTGGACATGGAAGTACTGAATGTTGGTTGTGTCCATGTCCATCTCGGACCAACTCTAAACCAGACCTTGAGGGACCGTCCCAATCCACGTACCCGACAGGGTTGCCAAGATTGACAGACCCATTAATCGATAGCAGAGATAGCGATCTGACCCTGATGATGGTGGAACCATAGCACGTTGCCCCCCCCCCCCCCCCCCCTCCCGCGGTAAAAATGACGGTACGATGAAAGTTTGTCACATGACTATGCAGTAAGAATTGGTGTGTGCCACCATGACGCACCCCACCCCCGGGCCCCAATGCTGGGAAAACACGGCGTTCAATAAATACATCAGAGTCTGAAGTCTTCTTCAAGGATCGATTGGTTTCTTTCGGCCTGCATGGCAGCACGGACGCAGACGTGTCAATTTGATGCAACAATGCTTGAGTTCAAGCCCCAAACCCTAATCCCACCACCCCCGATCCCCACCCTAGTAGTATTCCTCATAGCTCTTTGGGTTGAGGCAGTAAAGAACGCCGGCGCCGAAGGAGAAGATGGTCCCGCCCCAGGCCAGGCCGTAGCCCCAGTTGAACTCGTGATAAATCTTCAGATTGCTGCTCTCGATGAACTTGACGGGGTACAGGACCAGGCCGCAAGTCTGCAGGACCACTAGGGAAGGAAAACAGGTTCCTGTCAATATCGGATCAACCGTTACATAACCGGGCGTTCAGACCGGGACCTGGTAGGTAGGCACTGCAGGATCTCAATCAATGCCGACTGCGCTCCCAACTCCCTTGACATCATTAACCAACCTGTCATTCCGGGCTGGAGCAGGACTAATGACTAAATACTATCTACATATACCTGTATACAAACCTGTGGCTAACAGCATGAACGCGACGGGGCCGTAGAATCGCCACCTGGTGCCGATGCACACGGCCACCAGCGCCACCAGGAACGACATCAGCACCAGGGCGGCGCCCCCTAACAACAGCGCCAATGTGACCAGCTGCCAGTCTGGAAAAGACACACAAGGAAATAACAGTTTGTGGGAATTGCTTAAACACTAAAACATAAACAAAAACAGTACAGTAGTACATTTAAATACTTATACTTCATCTATGGGATCGGTATCGATCGGTATTGGTATCGATTTCACTCATGGTGGATATAAAACATGGTATCGGGATCGGCAGCATCAAACTCTATACACTGTATAAATATTTTTTAAATTATTTCATGCGGTAGTCCCGACACAAGATGCTCATACTGTAGTGTACATTTAGATTTATAGACGTTTTTATTATATAAAAATATAGTAAAAAAATTTATTATTATTATTATTTTTATAATGCAGAATTTTTTTTATATTTTTAAATAAAAATAATTTTATTAATTCAGAATTTTATTTTATTCATTAAACAGTGATGATAATAATTATTATGATTATTATAATTATTTTATACATATTTGTATATTTCAAATTATTGTATATTTATACAATTGTATATTGTATATTTAAAATTGTCAAACTAATATATATATATATTATAATATAGATATGTAATTAATTAATATTAATATATCTATTAATATTAATATTGTTATATTAATGTTAATTTTATTTATATTTTTTATTTAATTTTATTTATATATATTTGATATTTTTTATTTATATTAAAATGTCATTTTAAATCATTTAAATCATAATTTAATTGGAATTATTCTTTGAAAAAAATGCCATTATATATTTTAGGGCTGTCCGATAATTATCGGCTCGATATCAGTATAAAATGTGATAATGGTCGATATCGCTTTCAGATTTTTTCCAGATCATGAAAAACAATATTTTTAAAAATGCTGTATACAACACACACGTGTTAATTCCACCACATGATAACATGATATATGTCATGTTACACATATCGGTATGGGCTGATATCGGTATCGGAAATTGAGAGTTTTTGGGGAAAAAGCCATTATCGGGCATGTATTATTATTATTATTATCCCTAATATGTTGTATTATGAGGCGGGGTCCACCCCAGACTGATGGCCAGCCAATCACAGGGCACATATAGACAAATGTATTAGATTATTATTAAATATAGTCTATATTTGTCAACACAGGATAACTGAGTTTTTTACTTCATTTTTTTTCATTTTTGCTGAAGGTTTTGAGAAAAGCGACATCGGTTTCGAGAAATGTTGTTCAAACAATCTGGGGAGGAAAATAAATGTAAGTTGCTTCTTGAAGAACATTATGAAATTGGTCCAAAATAGATCATCGCTGCTCTAAAAATAAAACAACGAATCCACACATGATCCAAAGATATCTCATACCTGCAACACGGATGCGCATCAAAAGCAATAAAGCGGCAGCCGCTTCAAAAATAGAATTGATGTCGGGAAAGAAGTGGACAAAAGTGCACGGAGGCGAGGAAATGACAGCAGGAATGAGGAGGGAATGGAGGATTCTTTTGATGGCGAGGAGGCTGCAGCATGGAAAGCTGAAAATGAAAGCGGCAGTGAAGTAAGAAGAAAATAAAAGAGTGGATGAAGCTGAGTAAAAGTGAAAGTGAAAATGAAGAGCGGCTGCACTTAGTACACCCAAGTTGACAAAAAGCCTGCACTAAGAAAAAAGCTGTGCTTGCCATATTTATAGATAGTAGCAGTGTAGATGTGCACTTAAATAGCACTTGTCCCACATTGCTACATCCTTTTTGCTCCCTCTTTTCTCCGCCCGCATCGAAGCAAACGCTGGACGTCAGTTGAGAAGAAAACAATCATCTCTACGGTCTGCGTATCGCAATTTCTCATTTTTCATATCATTTTGGAATCTTTCCTTCAATGAGATCGTTCTCTTATTCATGCCAACTTCCCTTTAAGGCCGCCGCCTGGTTGGGTCTGAGTAATAGCCCCCCTGCTGGTTGCAGCCAAGCAGTTCATTCATTCATTCATTTTCTACCGCTTTTTCCTCACGAGGGTCGCAGGGGGTGCTGGAGCCTATCCCAGCTGTCTTCGGGCGAGAGGCGGGGTAGACCCTGGACTGGTGGCCAGCCAATCACAGGGCACATATAGACAAACAACCATTCACACTCACATTCATACCTATGGACAATTTGGAGTCACCAATTAACCTAGCATGTTTTTGGAATGTGGGAGGAAACCGGAGTAGCCGGAGAAAACCCACGCATGCACGGGGAGAACATGCAAACTCCACACAGAGCTGAGTGGTGGTAGTGTGATGGTATGGGGCTGTTTTACTACTTCAGGACCTGGAAACTATTTCTAAAGCTTTGGGACTCCAGCAAACCACAGCGAGAGTCATTATCCACAAAAGGTAAAAACATGGAAGAGTGGTGAATCTTCCCTAGGGGTGGCCGGCCAACCAAAATGACCCTTAGAGCGCAGTGACCACTCATCCAAGAGGTCACAAAAGACCCCACAACAACATCCAAAGAACTGCCGGCCCACACTTGCCACAGTTCTACCAACAGTAAAATATGATTGTGGTAGTGTGATGGTCTAGGTTTGTTTTGCTGCTTCAGGACCTGGAAGACTTGCTGTGTTAAATGGACGCCATTTCTAAAGCTTTGGGACTCCAGCAAACCACAGCGAGAGTCATTATCCACAAAAGGTAAAAACGTGGAACAGTGGTGAATCTTCCCTAGTAGTGGCCGGCCAACCAAATTGACCCAGAGAGTGCAGTGACAATTAGGATAAGAGGTCACAAAAGATCCCACAACAACATCCAAAGAAATGCCGGCCCACACTTGCCACAGTTATACCAACAGTAAAATACGGTGGTGGTAGTGTGATGGTCTGGGGCTGTTTTGCTGCTTCAGGACCTGGAAGACTTGCTGTGATAAATTGAACCATTAATCCTTCTGAAGGAGAATGTCCGGCCATCTGTTGGTGACCTCAAACTGAAACCAACTTGGGTTCTTCAGCAGGACAATGATCCTAAACACACCAGCAAGTCCACCTCTGAATGGCTGAAGAAAAACCAAATGAAGACTTTGGAGTGGCCTAGTCCGAGTCCTGAGATGCTGTACCATGACCTTAAAAAGGCTTCATGCAGGAAAAGCCTCCAATGTGGCTGAATGACAACAATTCTGCAAAGTTGAGTGGGCCAAAAACGCTGGAAGAGACTCAATGCAAGTTATCACTTGATTGCAGTTGCTGCTGCTAAGGGTGGCCCAACCAGGTATTAGCTTTAGGGGGGATCACTTTTCCACACAGGGCCATGCAGGTTTTGATCTTTTAAAATAAAGATGGATGGCACAGGAGTCTGATAAGGAAAGATTAGAAGCAGAGGAAGCTGGAAATGACAAAAAAGAGCCTTATTTTGAAATGCACACGGTGACAGGTATGGCTTGAAATATAGTTCATGTACCACTTTGATGGTGAGAGGGAGAACGTACTCATATTTACTTCATTTGCGCATAGCAAAATGAGAGATCTTGGGTTGTTTCAGCACCATCAGATGCTGAATGTAATCTGAATGTTCCTCGCTAGTTCCCTTTCCTGTTTGCCACAACTGAATGCAGCCTCATTTCCCATACAAACAAATACAAACACCCATCTCTGGGGACTTGGGAGGGAGGGGGTTTCTGATGGAAATGGCAGGGATGGGGCGTGACCTAAGGGATGCGGAGAGGAAAGGAGAAGAGGGATTGGATTGGTGGCCCTAAAGTGTGGACACATGACCAAAAAGGCATACATGATAGTTTTTAATTATTTTGTATTAAAAACATAGATCATACATTAATACATTTTTGTATAATTGTTTTATTGTTGCCCTGTGATTGGCTGGCGACCAGTCCAGGGTGTACCCCGCCTCTTGCCCGAAGACAGCTGGGATAGGCTCCAGCACCCTCGCAAACCTCGTGAGGATAAGCGGTAGAAAATGAATAAATGTTTTGTTTTAGGCTGCACTGTGGTCTAGTGGTTAGCACGCAGACCTCACAGCTAGAAGACCCGAGTTCAATCCCACCCTCAGCCATCTCTGTGTGGAGTTTTCCATGTTCTCCCCGGTGCATGTGTGGGTTTTCTCCGGGTACTCCGGTTTCCTCCCACATTCCAAAAAACATGCTAGGTTAATTGGCGACTCCAAATTGTCCATAGGTATGAATGTGAGTGTGAATGGTTGTTTGTCTATATGTGCCCTGTGATTGGCTGGCCACCAGTCCAGGGTGTACTCCGCCTCTCGCCCGAAGACAGCTGGGATAGGCTCCAGCACCCCCGCGACCCTTGTGAGAATAAGCGTTAGAAATTAATGAATGAGTATTAATATTTTGATCTTTTTCATTGAAATGTTCTAATATAGATCTATTCTTATTTATATTGTTGCATATTGTATTATCTGTGTGTATGCTTGGGAATAATTGAACAGATCGTGCGTGTGCAACGACAGACATAAGAGTGCGACATGAAATATTCACATGGCCCTCAGAAGAGACTGTCCGCAAATAGGTCAGCTCTAAGTGGTCACACACACACACACACACACACACACACACACACACACACACACACACACACACACACACACGTAGGATGCCAGCAGTAGACAGTGTTGACATATCTTGCGTGAAGTGTGCTTGTGAGTGAAATGCCTCCTAAAATGAACTTTATGGTGTCCTTGTAATTAGCCCCCAGTGTGCAGTGGCAGTAAATTAAGGCTGTAACTAAAAAGGCTCACAAACTCCAGATGAAGCATCTCTCAACCAATCACAGAAGAATTAGGGGGAAAATATGCAGTGGAAGTCATCCCAAAATGAATCCTTATGATATTATCCATCCATTTTCTATGTCGCTTATCCTCACGAGGGTCGTCGGGGTATGCTGGAGCCTATCCCAGCCAATCACAGGGCACATAAAGATAAACAACCATTCATACCTATGGACAATTTGGAGTCGCCAATTAACCTAACATGTTAGACTACCTGGAAAAAAAACATGCAAACTCCACTCAGAGATGCCAGGCAAGGAATCGAACCCGATATCCTGACTGTATGACCTGCATATTAACCACGATGCGGGGATATAGTATCAATAAATAATAATTAGAATGATCTGAAGTTCTCATGCAACCAATAATCCAATCAGTCGGACCCGCTGCTCGTTGAGAAGAGCCATACATGCTTTCGTAGCAAACTCGTTTTCACCGTGGGTCACATCGAGGGTGGCCTGTAACTCGGAATCGCCTCGTGATATTAGACATTTGTTTATTATTATTATTATTACATTAGACATTTGTTTTTATTATTATTATTATTATTATTATTATTATTATTATTATTATTATTATTATTATTATTATTATTATTATTATTATTATTATTACATTAGACATTTGTTTTTATTATTATTATTACATTAGACATTTGCTTTTTTATTATTATATTAGAAATTTGACTATTTTGGGGTGGCACGGCGGTCTAGTGGTTAGCGCGCAGACCTCACAGCTAGGAGACCAGGGTTCAATTCCCTGGTACTCCGGTTTCCTCCCACATTCCAAAAACATGCTAGGTTAATTGGCGACTCCAAATTGTCCATAGGTATGAATGTGAGTGTGAATGGTTGTTTGTCTATATGTGCCCTGTGATTGGCTGGCCACCAGTCCAGGGTGTACCCCACCTCTCGCCCGAAGACAGCTGGGATAGGCTCCAGCAACCCTCGTGAGGAAAATGAATGAATGACTATTTTGATTGTCTATTTTGTTTCAGTTTCATGTAAATATATTTTTAAATGTAAATAAAATCAAATGAATAATAATTATGAAATGAGGTGCAAGTGTGGGTATAAATGTCTATGCATGCATAGTTGAGCACGTGTGTCAGGTTTATAATATTTATATAATATTTATGTTTAAACATTACAAAAACAAATATATATAAATATAGATTTTGTAATAATTTCATGTGAAAGGTGCCCTTTTTTTGCCCCTCTTTTAAATGTTCGTGCACGTGCCTGTGTTAAGTGTGCACGTATAAGTGTGTAAGTGCGCAAAATTAAGTGTTAAAATGTTCGTTCACGTGCCCGTGTTAAGTGTGCAAGTGCGCAAAATGAAGTGTCCTTCCTTACCTGAGCCGAGCGTGCTGCTGCACTGCCACTTGTCGGTACCGGTCGGCTTCCAGCAGGACTCCCACAGGGACAGGTAGTACTGGTCGTCCGCCGTCACCCACGCAGGACTCATTACGGCGCCGATGTCCAGGCACAACGCCAGGAAGACGCACACCAGCCCGACCAGCTTGATCGGCGTCAGCGTGGAGCGGCGCGCCGACTGCTCGGTGTCGGTGACAGCAGAGGACATGTCCGGGCCGGAGAGGCGAGGAGGTGAAGAAAAGTGTTGTTTTGTTTTGGGGGGGTTGTCTTCCTCCGCTGGGTGACGCCGCACCCGCCTTGCCTTGCGCGCCGGACGGCAGCTATGCCTTGTGGGCACGCCTGGAGCCGAGCACAGGGGTGCTCCGGAACAGAAGCCGCTGACGTCACACGTCCTCGGGGACCAGCAGGTAGCACTGGGTCCTAGAGGGAGAAAAGACTAATTATCAGCCAATGGGATCTTTCACGGATCTTTACGTCACGTTTCGGAAACTTTTCATGTAAACCGCATACATAAATATAGATTTGCCTGTAATTTTGGCCACTTTTTCCCCGTTTAAGTGGCAATAGACATAACCATGTTTATGTACCACTCCCCCCCAAAAATTATTATGATTACCTAAGAAGTCAATCATCTTAAGGCTTTTACTGTAATAAAGAACATTAAGTACCATTTCATATAGTTTACCACTTTAATACTCACATCTCGGCTGCACAGTGGACGAGTGGTTAGAACACAGGCCTCACAGCTAGGAGACCTGAGTTCAATTCCACCCTCAGCCATCTCTGTGTGGAGTTTGCATGTTCTCCCTGTGCATGCGTGGGTTTTCTCCGGGTACTCCGGTTTCCTCCCACATTCCAAAAACATACAACTCCAAATTGTCCATAGGTATGAATGTGAGTGTGAATGGTTGTTTGTCTATATGTGCCCTGTGATTGGCTGGCCACCAGGCCAGGGTGTACCCCGCCTCTCGGCCAAAGACAGCTGGGATAGGCTCCAGCATCCCCGCAACCCTGAATGAATGAATGAATAACAGGTTTAATTAAAAAACAGCATTTTTATTGAGCTGCACGGCAAAAAGTGGTTGGTGTGCAGGCCACACAGCTCGATTCCACATCTCTGTGTGGAGTTTGCATGTTCTCCCCGTGCATGCGTGGGTTTTCTCCGGGCACTCCGGTTTCCTCCCACATTCCAAAAACATGCTAGGTTAATTGGCGACTCCAAATTGTCCATAGGTATGAATGTGAGTGTGAATGGTTGTTTGTCTATATGTGCCCTGTGATTGGCTGGCCACCAGTCCAGGGTGTACCCTGCCTCTCGCCCAAAGACATCTGGGATAGGCTCCAGCACCCCCTAATGATGAACAAATCCATGAACAGATGAAATAAGTGCCCTGTAAGTTTGACTTTTGTGTCTATGATGCATTCAAAAACCATGGAACAAAGTGCGAAATCTTAACACTGATGAAAAACACGGTCAGTGAAGCATAAAGATGTAAACATGTAAGTGTACGTATTCTATACATTTTACCCTTAGGAATTACGACCGAATTACATGGTGAGTTTTTTTCTGTGATATCAAAGGAAAAAAAATGCTGAATCGCTAACGTGAGGGGGATCCACTCTATAGTCGTCCATCGCCATGTTGCCTTTCTTGGCACCTTCACTCGATCACGGGAATGAATAAAAACCATGGTTGAATACTAGTTCACATACTATTACTAGTAAAAAAAATATATTTTTGGCCTATATTGAAAATTTTCAAGTATAAAAATGGTTAAATGAAGTAAAATAATGCATGAATTTCTACTGTCAGGAAAATATAGTTTGTTATTAGTGTAAAAGTGATTATGGGGTTGTTATTTCATGTCTAGAGGGCTCTAATGATGATTTGTAAACAGCTTCCGTCAATGCGGACACTTCGGACACCCCAGCTGCGGCTGCTAACTTCCATCCGCGGACGTCGAACATGAAAAAAGGCTTTTATTCATTTCCATCAAAGAATATGAGCACCCTCTGCATACTAACGCAAACATGAAGCAGGGAGACGAGGCCAAGGAGGAGAGCGGGTTTAATCAAATGCTGTTTGTTTATTCATCCAGAAACAAAAGGAAGGATGGAGAGACTTGATGGAGGAGGGTTTGTTTACTCCGCTTAGGGATAATAATGAGCCGTGATGAGAGAGCGGCATGGGGGTGATGCCAGGAAGGTGAAAAAAAAATGTCCTTTTCATAACACTCGCTGAATGATGCTCATCCACGTGTTAATGACTCATGCAAATGTTTCCGCTGTCCTTCTTGGGATGGAAGAAATACGCTTTATTGCCTCAAACACGACAATATAAAACCCGTCAAGGACATAAGTTGTCCCCTGTCCTCCTTTTATGGCCCAGTCATCCTGTCCTGTCTAGCGCCTGTCACACTGTATGCTAAGTTGGGTATGTATGTGTGTGGTGTACCACGGGATTAAAGTGTGCTCACCTTAGCCAAACCATCGAACTCCGGGTCTGAAGTACGGTAACTTCAGGGACGGTACGATTGGCCTGGTAAGAAGTAACATTTTTAGCAATATTAAAAGCTCCACAAGTGTAAAAAGTTACTTCTTTACAGTCAAACTTACCTTGGATGAGTGACTGGTGAGTCTCTGGGGTCAGATGTTTCTTGTATACACATCTCAGGACCCCAAATACTGAACACTTTGAGGCTGTCGCTTGGCAACTCAACGTGTCTGCATGGGATTAATGTGCTTAACGTGCTACTTCTTGAACCACTCCTTTCTGCCTCGATCATATGATTTGGGTCACCCAGGCATAGTCAATAAATAGTGCTGAATGTCTACTCCATTTAAAGGTGAAAACAACATGAAAACCAGGGATGCTGTATGAATCAAACATACCTGAAGATCACTTAGAAAGTTGGGAGTCAGGGTCAAATCCGTAGATACCCATGTGCACTTAAGTGTCATTCTCAATCTACTGTATATCGGGGGGTGTCCAAAGTGTGGCCCAGTGGCTGCGGCCATTCTAAAAGTATGATTTAACAAGAAAACTAAACTAAAAAAAAAGTTTCAAATTGAAAAATCCACAGTAATTTTACAAGAATAAAATCAAAGCACTAACAAAAAAGTTCTAATATAATGAGAAAAAAACAAATAATATAACATTGTAATTTTATGAGGAAAATGAAAGTCATTATAGTAGCATAAAGTTGAAATAATAAAAAAAATACTAGAGAAAAGTCGTAATATGAAAAAAAAAATTACTTTTCGGGAAAATTAGGTTGGCGAAAACATTATCATATTAAGAAAACAAAATTTCCAAGAATGAAGTTGAAAAAGTTGGAATTTTCTAAAAATAAAAAAAAAAACACTAAAATTGAAAAAATCAGTCGGAGTTTGACAAGAATAAAATTCAGCACGCTGATTTCAGCGGTGGTGCCCAGCTGACGCACGACTGCCGGCATTTTGTCTCTTCTCCGGGATGCCGAGGGCACAGAAGACGAAGCCGGCTGCATCTGCGCTTCAGAAGGCAGCGGATGCGGCTGGAGGGACCCATCAGAGGCGGGCAAACCTGCTTTTCATTCAGATTTTCAGTGAATAATGTAAGAAGCCTAGAAATAAATGCATTGTGAAATAGAAAAGGTGAGTTGTGGATACCAGCATTTTGTTTATGTTCTGGTAAAACAAGCATATTAGCTTGTTTTAAGCTATGAAAATAAATATAATAATAATATAATAATAAAGGCATACCTTAACCTACACCAAATGACACCCAACACAACAGGTCAGAAGTGACCGGGGTTAAGTTAGAGGACGTTTCATTTTAACTGATGAGTGTTTTCCAGTTACATGGCTACATAGCATGTGTATACTGATAACAGCATAGCATAGCAGTCCCCAGAGGAACAAAAAAAAACGTCCTGATGAGCTATGTCGGAATCAAGAGACAAATTATTTGCGAGCTTTCAATGGAGATGAATTGGCCAGCGCCGGGACTCGCAGATTCCTTGCTACAAAGTTGGTCTGACGTCCACCGGGCGTTCGTACCGGACGGCTAACATTGGCGGGTGAGACACTGAGGGGCGGGGTTGTGCCAATGATGTAATACGTCCACTGCATGCCTGACGCCTGCGTCGATAAAAGTAACAGCACTTGTACAGACCAGCATCAAACACCGTGTGACGACTTCTGCCTTAGCGTACCTTGATGCTAAGTCTGGCGTTGTGTCTCTTATTGGCGACGTTGGGGGTGAAGAACACGTTGATGAGGGCACCGCTCGAATCAACAGGCGGCAACATTCCCGAGGCGGGGGTCACAGTGAACTCATTGCTGCTGCCCGGCTGGAATGTTGCCACGAACGGCTCAGGCCTTCTGAAAATTTGCACACATTTTTTGGGGGAAAATGTCTCATTTGTTCATTGTTATTCTTACCTTGTTAAAAAAACAACACACACCTGGTGGTGCTGGTAAGGTAGAAGCCTACTGCTGACGTTTTACCAAACTCAGTGGTTTCCGTGTCGATGACATCATCAACATGAGGCTCGTTGGCGATCACGTGGAGGGGAAACTCCCAAATGTGTCCAGACACATGCTGGACCACCAGGTCTGCAGAGTACCTACACACACACACACACACACACTTTGGTTGATACATCTTGGCCTCCTTGCCTCGTCAGTGCCAATATGGCAGGATAGTATTGGATATGGAGTGGGCAGTGTTCTTCAAGCAGAAGACATTAACTCTGCCAGGTATTGATTCTGCATCATGAATGGACTCTGAGCAGGAAATCAAATACAATGTACAATCAGCAAGACTAACCAAGGTTAACTAAGGTTAAATTAGATATACAGAACCAATTTAAAAGTAGTTCATAATAAAACATATTTATATGTACAATTTATTTTTTATTTAATTGTAAACTTCCTCTGTAATTTTAAATGAGTAAATTATTAAAAGGCCCCATCAAAAACATTACAAAGGGTGTAGAGAGTGATACTGAAAACATATATATCAAAAAGTTGATGCGAAATCCATTTTCTACTATTATTTTCCTCTTTGTGCCCCCCCCCAAAAAGGGTAAAAAGTAGAAAAAAATACATTGGCCTATAAAATATTTTGATAGTATTTCAATAATCAAGAAATTTATGAATAAAATGATGAAATTATGGAAAATTTGTACTAACTACTTTAACTACTAACTACTAATGTTACTAACACATTTTTTAATCAAGAAATGTACTAATTAAAATTTTAGACAAGGAAAATAAATAATTGAGAAAAAGCAATTGGACTGTAAAATATTTTATAATATTTGAATAATCAAGATATTTATTAATTATTATTAAGTATTTCAATAATCATAATAAAAATTATTAAGATGCATCCCTTTGGATTTGCGCTAAAAGGAATTTCGTCATCACTTGTTTCGTAGTCAGACATGTTTACTTTCACTATCCCAGCAATAAAAGCAAATGCGCATAACAATGGACAGGCGGGATTGTGAAGTGATACGACGTCAGAAAAAATAATGCCAAGTGATTTGTGAGGTCTATTTTATGATGCAAATATATTCTGCTTTTGAAGGCATATTGTCTTGGGAAGCCAAAACCCCAGCAACTACCTGGAACTACTTTCCTCAGCACCAAAATCCCACCAGAACCCGGCTCAGGACACAAATTGGGGAGCGAGTGACTGTTGACGGACTTCACTGCTTATGGGGGTGTCATACAACTTAATGCCAAAAAAATCCCAACTATCCCTTTAACTGCCCACCCCTGGTCTTGCTCCCCACCTCCCCACTGTCAGTGTACATAGAACCTCATCCTTTGTTGGCTTACCTGGTTTTCTTGACCGGGTTGTGGATCAGCCTCATGGTGAGCGTTACGACACCGGTCTTGGGATCCCTCCGCCCTGCCTCGATGGAGGTAGTCAGGCAGTCGTCTTCGCTGTCTGTACGCACCTCACATTGGAAGTCTTCGACAAGCACTGTGGAAACTGAACAAGTCAAACATAAAAAAGCCATTGTATGTGTATGTGTATATAGTGTATGTGTGTATATATAAAAATACATTTAATTGGGTAAATATTGTAAAATTGTATTCTATAATAACCTACTAATACACAATTTTGCTACTTAATGTAATTTTTGACATGTTTGATTAATGATTAAAATTGATTTCTTTAGGCTTTTTTGTGATTGTCTCATATCATAGGGTTGATGCTCATACCTGTTGAACCCCCACTCTTCTTTGTATCAGAGCATGCTTTTCAAATCTCACAATATTAAGATGTTTTTTTTATATTTAATATTAAGATGGGGCTGCACGGTAATCGAGTGGTTAACATGCAGGTTACACAGATAGGAGAACCAAGTTCGATTCCCTCCTCGGGCATATCTTTGTGGCGTTTGCATGTTCTCCCTGTGCATGCGTGGGTTTTCTCCGGGTACTCCGATTTCCTCCCATATTCCAAAAACATGCTAGGTTAATTAGCGACTCCAAATTGTCCATAAGTATGAATGTGAGTGTGAATGGTTGTTTGTCTATATGTGCCCTGTGATTGGGTGGCCACCAGTCCAGGGTGGCTAAATTTGTGTCAAAGTGTTGAAATGCATCTTTTCACAAAAAAGCTTTTTCCTCCTATTTTTGTTGAGAACTGATATTTTCCTGAAACTTACCGATGTTCCACTGCTGATTACTAAAGAACAGAAAAAGGTAGACACAATTTTTTTTCTGATATAAGATGAGACGCTAATCTGTCTTTTGGTACATACAATGTCTATACAGCCAATGAACATAATATTCTGTGTGCCCTGAAAAATCAGTCAAAATCATCAAAAATGTCCGGTACCAAGAGGGGCGGCTTTTGAAAAAAGGTTTTCAAAGCGCTGGACTCAATGAGGAAGATCAACAAAGATCCCAGAATGAAGAGTCCATGTGTCCGCACCCCTCTAGAAAGTGAAAGTTAAGCTTGTGTACAAGAAACTGAGTGTTGTGCAACTGTACTTGTGCTATGTGAGCTGGGTTGTCATGGAAACAATCATAAGGGCAGCTATTAGACTGAAGCTAAAAGTATAATAATAATAATATGATTATCTAAGACTAACACATACCTTCATTTCCACTTGAACTCTGGACTCCGGGCATGCATCCAGTGAGCAGCACATCAAGCGTCTTCTCCAGCTGGCAGCCCGCTTCACACTGCAGCACGCAGAGCGGTGAGTTGTCATCAAACGTTTTCACAGGAATCCCGCAGAGAGGATAGATCCAACAGATGGTCGACAGCTTCTGCCCTGACCTGTTTAACACACACGTGTGGAGAATATGTTATATTTCACTACAGTGGAACCCGGAAAAGCTGATATCACTCAGCATGGCTGATTTACATCCATGGAAGTGGTTGTCGAAGTAAATGAAAATTAACACTGACTTGTGACTGTGGCACGGTGGACGAGTGGTTGGACAAAGTATGAATATATATTTAACACAAACACACTATTTTACGCTTATAATTCTAACGGTCCGCCTCGAATTATTAGTCTAATTTTATTTGTAAAAGTGTAATGCTATCGGCTAAATGTTCTCATTTCCTTTTTTTCAGGAGCACTTTAAACAAGTACAAAATTGAAATTTATATATATATATATATATTACTGAATAAGACATCATGTTAAAAGTTGAAATACTGCAAAAGTAACTGGCGGGCCGGATTCAAATGCTTGGTGGGCCACATGTGGCCCCCGGGCCGTAGTTTGTCCACCCCTGTAATAGTGGTTTGATTACAGTGGCATTAAGTGTATTTTTTTTTTTCAGAAATCTATTCAACAGCGGGCGAGTGGTTAGCGCACAGGCCTAACAGCTAGGAGACCCGAGTTCAATTCCACCCTCGGCCATCTCTGTGTGGAGTTTGCATGTTCTCCCTGTGCATGCGTGGGTTTTCTCCGAGTACTCCGGTTTCCTCCCACATTCCAAAAACATGCTAGGTTAATTGGCGACTCCAAATTGTCCATAGGTATGAATGTGAGTGTGAATGGTTGTTTGTCTATATGTGCCCTGTGATTGGCTGGCCACCAGTCCGGGGTGTACCGCCTCTCGCCTCAAGACAGCTGGGATAGGCTCCAGCACCCCCCGCAACCCTTGTGAGGATAAGCGGTAGAAAATGAATGAATGAATGTACTGTTTTAAAGCAGCACACAATGCACAATTCTGCAGGGATTACAAACAAGACACCGTTTCTTGCTAGTCGGGACGTGGAGGGGCTTCATCGTGATACACAGCCAGGCTTGTTGGGGGTCCATGGACTTGGGCGCGAACACCACTGGCACATCCAGACAGTCCCCGCCGCTGATCTGTACACCTGCAGCAAAGATCATAGCGCCATCTTTTACAAATACACACTACTTGATAAATCATGTGGTTTTGTGTTGTGTTGATATGTTAAAACATAGTCATAGTATTTAAGCAGATGTTATATATTTTTACCATAAAAATGGTTACATTAATTAAAACTAAAAAATATATGTCTTTCAAGAGAAAGATTCAAAGGTATTGTGATGATCTACACTGGTCACTAGGTGTCAGTGATGTGACTGTAATGTTCGGAGAGACACACAAGCACCAGACTCGGTCGCCGGGAAAACAGGGTTTTATTGCAGGTTTGAATTATCTCACAACAGGTACAAAAATCTCTCATTAAAAAAAAACCCTCAAAAAAACACGGGCTCTTGTTATGGGCGTAACCCACGCCAAGCTGAAACATAACTCTGAACCACCGACATCACTTCCTGTCTCAACTGTTTCTTATTTACCGTTATTATGGCTACTATATTGGGTAATAAGAGTGTAAAGGTGACTATAGGGGTGTTATTTCATGTCTAGAGGGCTCTAATAATATCATAGCCTGTATTTAGAAGGTTATAAAAACAATTCTATGCTATACCTATGAAAATATTCAATTTATAAAATATTTGGCGGAAATTCACTTATCACGGTCAGGTGAAGAACCAGTTAACCGTGATAAAGGTGATTACTGTACTGAAAACATATTTTTTGGTTTCAACAAATGTTCATCTCAAGCCAGATTCCAGTTTTTAGCCGTACGATTGCTACTGAAAGTCTAACAATCATAACGATAAATTGTCGGTAATTGTTCATATGCTAGTACGCAAGTAGTAGTACTTCCTTCGGCATCAATCCTTCGGTGTCTACCTACCTACCTTACCATCATTCACTGACAAATGTGTCGATGTGGGAGAGGTCTGTGTTTTGTTTTTTTTTGGTATTAAATTGCATAGTCAGTGAACGCGACCAGTCCAGGGTGTACCCCGCCTCTCGCCCAAAGACAGCTGGGATGGGCTTCAGCACCCCCCGCGACCCTCGTGAGGAAAAAGTGGTAGAAAATGAATGAATGAATGAGTCAGTGAACGCACCTTCAGCTTGGCTCAAAGACAGAGAGAACACGCCCTTGTCAGGAGTCACTGGGCGGCAGTCAGGCGCCCCACTTGGATCCTTTTCTATGACACACAAAGACACAGCAGGAAGTCAGAATTATGTGTGCGTTTGCATGAAGGAGATGTAACATTCAATTTATATACTGTATCTATAGTCACACAGTGGTACCTCTTTAAGTCTGACTGGCGTCAACATAACAATAGAAATTTTTGTCCAGAGACATTCGGAGGCTGAGTGATAATAAAGAGTGTTTGCTTGTTTACATGGTTTTCTTCTATTTGTGAGTGTAGGTGCGATATTTTGTCTTGGCTAGAATGAACAATTAACAATTTATATATGCGCAAAAGAGACGCTCATTAAAATATCTACTCTGGCAGCCTCCACAACTCACGGTGCAACCAAAAATAACACATGTGGAATACACAAAATAGACATTAGTGATGTCGGATATCAGCAAAAAAAAATGCGATATCGTTCGATATCAGTATTGGATTCCCGATCATGAAAACCGAAAAATGCTGTATACAACACATATGTGTTAATTCCACCACAGGCGATATGTCATGTTACACTTATAGGTTATCACATGGTTTGTCTGGTATCAGGCCAGGTATCATGCCCCCAAGTGTCAGTATCGAAGGTCTCGGGCTGATACTGGCACAAACCATGTGATCTTATTATCACATACTATTTAATCATGGGCTTATTATCACGTACTATTTAATCAAAAGACCATTTTGTTTCCAGAAAATTTTCAGTTTATTACATGTATTATATCTAAACAGTGTAAACTGTGTGTTCATGCTCGTGCGCTGTTCTCTGATTGGTTGTTTCACGGGCACGATACCAGAGCAGCACGCTCTAAGTGGACAGCTACGTATGGGGGCTGATACTGGACATGGTTAAACTCTATATTTTATCAGTATCACTGCCCTGGGCTTTGACACAGTATCATTTCGGCCTTTTCCCGTATCACTCATGGGCGGCTTCTAGGGTACAGGGCCAATTAATACTGTAGTATGTGATAAATATCGGTATCGGCTGATATCAGTATCAAAAATCGAGAGTTAAACAAAATCGGCATATTTAACAAAAAAGTCAATATTGAACATCCCTTATTGACACACGCAAAACAATATTATGCTTGTTTATAACCCGCAAGGCATGCTGGGAAGCCCACATGCACAGGTACTCAACAGGAGGACTTTGGGGGTAATAAATGAGCATGACATAACATTGTTTTTCATGTACGTATATTAGTGTGCAAGTGTATTTTTTTACTGACATCTTGTGTTTTCACACAAATTAAGAGAAAATGTTTTCATAAAATGCGTGAATTTGCAGGTATCCACTGTATATATACTATACATGACACGGTCCTGGCTGGACCACACATTTAAACCACACATTGTGACCTGTGAGCGTGATGCGGAGTGTCGCCACGTCCTGGGTGGGGTTTCTGAAGGGAATAGTGATGGACTCGCTGGAACCAACTATGCAGGAAATGCTCACAGGTTCCTCCCGGCTCGGCATGAGACCGCAGCCAAACAACAACATGCACCATTCTTGCATCTGCAGTAAAAGCAGACACATGGGGCGGGGGGGGCGGAGAATAGCAATGTTATTGAGCCAAGATCGGTGGGAATAAAGACAAATAAAAACAGTAAAGCTGCTGTTAAGACAGTGAGCTATGTGTATCTTTGTCAACACCTGAGGGCACGTGAACGTTATCTTGGCGACGTGGTTACCCTGTCCTATGGATGATGGAGTGAAACGGACCCCGAGTTGAGTGGCGGAGTGGGGCTCCACAATAAGCTGAAACACACACACGCAGAATAAACCAAAAGAGCACCAAAATCCTACATTGATACCCTTACTAACCTCAGTCATTAAGTGTGGAAAATCATGGAAAAATCATTTGATTACAATTTTACAATTACAACTTTTGCACTACAGGATCTTAAAGGGAACCTATTACACTTTTTCCACTTTTCTGACCAATAAATGTAATTAGAATGTTGTATTGTCGTGTTAAACAATGCTAAAGTTTGTGGAAGTGAGCCCTGAAAGATGTTTTGGATGGTTCTGAACACTCGCATTCAGAGAGCGTTCTAACACTGGCGATGTGTGATGTCACAGATTGGCAAGCTTCCTTATATGGGCATATGCTGTAGGCTAGATACGCTCTCTGTACTCCCCCAAGCGCTGCTTCTCTGTTTACGGTGTTAGCAAAGGCTCCCAGGAAATGTTTCTTTGGGTGTAAGGGAAAGCTACTGTTTTCGCAGGATGTTATGCGCGTTATGGGCAGAAACATAACTCTGAATCACAGACATCACTTCCTGTCTCATTTGTCTCATCTTATTTACCGTCATTATGTCTACTATATTATAGGAGTGGAAAGGTGACTATGGGGGTGTTATTTCTTGTCTAGAGGGCTCTAATAATATCATAACCTGTATTTAGAAGTTTATAAACAGGTTTTCTATGTATGCTATACCTATGAAAATATCCCATCGATAAAATATTTTGCAGAAATTCACTTATCACGGTCGGGTTAAGAAGCAGTTAACAGTGATAAACGTGATTACTGTACTGAAAACATATGCTATATTTTTTGGTTTCAACAAATGTTCATCTCAAGCCAATTTCCAGTTTTTTTTCCAGCCGTACGATTGCTACTGAAATTGATTGCTACTTTTGTAAGATTTCTTCTGTACTTAGAACCTCCTTGAGACCCAACAAGTGCAAGATGTAAATTCTTGCATTTTTTCAACTGGTCTTAAATTTTTCATCAAGAGTGTATTGGGTATATTCCATTGAGGATAAAGGCTAAGGTTAACCATAGACCAGGGGTCTCAAACACGCGGCATTTGGCCCGCAGGCCACTAGTTTGAGGCCCCCGCCTTGATATGAAAGTTTAATGTTAGTGCGGCCCGCGCAAGTTTGATATGGATGCTGTATGGTATCATGTACCCAGAAAAAAATATTACGTTTGATTAATGTTCATGTTAAAGGTTAAATAACTGTTAATAGTTATCCTCCCTATCCGTGTGGAAGTGGTAAGTTTTTAAAGTTATTTAAGTTTAAAGGAAATAACTTGAAGGCTACCGTTTAGGTCGCTAGCTCTCTAGTTTGCGAGTTAGCATGTGTCTCAAGACCCTGCAGTTGCGCAATATGTTGTAAAGAGTATAAATGTGACTATAGTCATGTTTTGTCATGTCTACAGGGCTCTAATAATGCTTTGTTCATTTTAATCTGAAAAAAATCATTTGTCTACCCACCAACTACATGTGCTTTCTTAAGTTTTTATTATTTGCTGTTTTATTATTATTATTATTATTATATTTATTTATTTATTACTGATTGATTTTCTTTATTCTTGATTTGTTTATTTATTTTTCATGTTATTTTGTGTAGAAAAATAAAAAGTAAGATATTTGAGAACAGTGGAATGTTTTATCTGAGTTTTTCTTGTAGAAAAGTGGAACCAAAGCGAAGTTTCTTAAATTTTTTGGGTTTTAATAAATGCGTTTTTTTGTTTTGTTTATTTTGGAAAAACCTGATGCGGCCCAGTCTCACCCAGACCCGAGCTCCAGTGGCCCCCAAGTAAATTGAGTTTGAGACCCCTGCCCTTGACAGTTTGTCTATGGAGCATTATGAGCAGTAAAGCACAGGGTTTCGGTTTGGATGAGAAAAATGAAGGCTTACAGTATTTCCTGAGTCCATTTCCAGCGTATAGTTCCTGGGGTTACTGTTGGTTACCATCAGCTCCACCTTCTCTGCCGTTGGGTTGACCACGGGAATGGACTGTCTGGTCCATCTGAGACATAACACACTTCTTGATAAACCCCCAGAAAGTACAATTCCCTTCTAAGTGAATTTGAATGTTGAGAAATGATAAAGCCAAGGCACTGTGGGCAGCATACAGTAGATGTCAATGGATATTTTAGGTGTGTAATGTGTATCATTTTTTTGGTCTTGTGTGTCCTTGAGTCACTCACTCAGTCGCTCAAATACTTCTGATATTGACATAGATTCTATGTGCATATTGCCTCTGTAATCACCTAATTATGGTCAACACTATTCACGACTAGCAACATAAGCAATGTGAGGCGTGGCTGCGTTGGTACCTACTTGCCCAACTGACAGCAGACTTGTGGTAGCGTAACAACTGGGGAGGGAATGGCATAGAACTCCAGCTGGTACCAAAATTCTCCGCTCAACTCCGACTGGAATATCACGCTGAAACAACAAAAAAACACCACCACCAAACCAAACACCGTAAAATAATATTTATAATGCATGTTAAAATTGAATTTATAACAATATTAAAACTTCAAATTGACCACAAGGTTAGTTTTGTAAAAGTAAGGAAATATTTCTTGTTTTAGGTCAGAAGTGCATTTTGCTGTATTGTCGGCGTTATGTGTGTTTTATGCACTTTAAGAGTGCTACTCCTGTAGAACCTGCTAGCCGGGGACACTTTGTTTACATGCCATGTGCATGGCCTGTTCTACAAACCTGCTGACTATCAATCTGACAAGGGAGTCAAACTTTATAATTGATGTACACATCAAGTGTATTTTTTTGCAGTGTTTAATCCCCTGCACATCATAAAAACATGTAAAAAGATAGCTGTACAATGTAAAAGTAAAGGACAAAACACTTATGTCATTGATAACAGTCATGATGATTGGACACCACATGATATTTTAGATACATATTTAACGTGTGGTGTTATACTGAAGAAGCTGATGTGTGTTAAGAAGCAAAGCAAAAGGCATTAATTAACGCGTGTGATGGCGGAGGACACCAAAGGTAATGGCTGTTATTAGATTTCAGTATTATCTGTGTTACAGAAATTGTATGAGCGAAAAAGAGAGAAATTCTCACCTGCCTGTGCTCTTCCCTATTTTGCCAGGAGAAAAGGTGACTTTGTAGGCCAGGGTCTCCTGCGGCGGCACTGAAACCCAGTCGGGTCCTTGCAAGTTGTCTCCTTCCAGGGCTACGCTTAGAATGAGCAGTTCTTCTCCTGGGTTCGTGACGGGGATCTCTATGACGACTGACCTCTGTAAAGGGGTAACGTTGCACAGAAAGAAAAAACGTTTAAAAAATTAAAAAAATATTTTTTTTTTACTATGATTGATGTGATGGACAGCAGTTTGTTGAGCTTACATGAACAGTGCATTGCACAGTGAAGGTGCTCACAGGTGCTGCAGGTTCACAAAGGATCTCCAGCGTGTAGAACACCTCATAGCGTCCGACGACATCACCTACAAGGCATATGCACATACTGTGGATGTATGCTGTATATCAAATAGTCTGAAAAGAAAAAATTATTTTAAATGTTTACCTTTGTCACCGTCTGACTTATCCTCACCCTCAATGAATGATACGCAACCTGTGAGAAACATTCGACTTTTTATTTATTTTTATTTAACTGCTTGCACCCATAAAATTATAGAACACAGGAATAGTCACATGACAATCACATCATGCATTCAGCAATGACCTGATTGCTGTCCTTGTTTCCGTGGTGACACAGCCATGATGTACACACTGCTTTGGCCAGGTTCAACCTCCAGGAATGAATTGCCACTTACGACTGATAGGTCTGTAACTACCTGCACACACACACACACTCATGCTTATTTAATTTTGCTGACTCGGCGTATGTGGTAGACTGATTGCATGAATGCCAACCTGAAGTGACCGTTTCATTTGACTGTAGTTGGGGACACTGAGTTCCACCATGGTGGTCTTGCCCACGGGGCAGTGCAGTATCACATGATCCACAGGCAGAGGGCGCTCGCCCACCCCTCGAAGGGTAAACACTTGCTCAATCCCGTTGCGGTCATTATGCAAGGACAGCTTGCCCTGCCGGAGTCGATGGCAAGTTAGTGATATCATCAATTACGTGCTTCGTTACTGAGGAGAGGAGTTCATTAGGCACACCTGGGAGCACAATCTAATTAGATCCAATACAACAGGGGTGGGTCGATTTTTATTGGCCCCTGGGGAATATTCCCTACTTAAAATGAAACATAATGAAGGAGGATTAGGGCCCCAAAAAATTAAAATTAGAAAAAAGTTAGAACCGTAGTTGTGTACTCGAGTCAGGACACTTGGTGTCAAGTCAGACTCAAGTCACACTTTTGATGTTTTTGGACTCGACTTGCCAGTATCTTCAAAGACTTGCAACTCGACTTGCACTTTGACATCAAAAACTTGGAACCTTGTTAGTGAATGTGTTGAGTAAAATATGCCCCCATTCAAAATATTCACCTATTTGAATATTGATTGTTATTATGTAAACATATTTTCCCTTTAAATCTGCCTTATTTCTAAAATCACAAATACTTCAACTTGCTGATATACAGTGAAGAAAATAAGTATTTGAACACCCTGCTATTTTGCTATTTCTCCCACTTAGAAATCATGGAGGGGTCTGAAATTTTCATCGTAGGTGCATGTCCACTGTGAGAGAGATAAACTAAAAAGAAAAATCCAGAAATCACAATGCATGATTTTTTAACAATTTATTTGTGTGATACAGCTGCTAATAAGTATTTGAACACCTGAGAAAATGAATGTTAATATTTGGTACAGTAGCCTTTGTTTGCTATTACAGAGGTCAAACGTTTCCTGTAGTTTTTCACCAGGTTTGCACACACTGCAGGAGGGATCTTGGCCCACTCCTCCACACAGATCTTCTCTAGATCAGTCAGGTTTCTGGGCTGTCGCTGAGAAACACGGAGTTTGAGCTCCCTCCAAAGATTTTCGATTGGGTTCAGGTCTGGAGACTGGCTGGGCCATGCTAGAACCTTGATATGCTTCTTACGGAGCCACTCCTTGGTTTTCCTGGCTGTGTGCTTCGGGTCGTTGTCGTGTTGGAAGACCCAGCCACGACCCATCTTCAATGCTCTGACAGAGGGAAGGAGGTTGTTCCCCAAAATCTCACAATACACGGCCCCAGTCATCCTCTCTTTAATGCAGTGCACTCGTCCTGTCCCATGTGCAGAAAAACACCCCCAAAGCATGATGCTACCACCCCCATGCTTCACAGTAGGGATGGTGTTCTTCGGATTGTACTCTTCATTCTTCTTCCTCCAAACACGCTTATTGGAATTATGACCAAAAAGTTCTATTTTGGTCTCATCTGACCATAAAACTTTCTCCCATGACTCCTCTGTATCATCCAAATGGTCATATGCAAACTTAAGACGGGCCTTGACATGTGCTGGTTTAAGCAGGGGAACCTTTCGTGCCATGCATGATTTCACATCATGACGTCTTAGTGTATTACCTACAGTAACCTTGGAAACGGTGGTCCCAGCTCTTTTCAGGTCATTGACCAAGTCCTGTCGTGTAGTTCTGGGCTGATTCCTCACCTTTCTTAGAATCATTGAGACCCCACGAGGTGATATCTTGCATGGGGCTCCACTCCGATTGAGATTGACCGTCATGTTTAGCTTCTTCCATTTTCTAATGATAGCTCCAACAGTGGACCTTTTTTCACCAAGCTGCTTGGTAATTGCTCCGTAGCCCTTTCCAGCCTTGTGGAGGTGTACAATTTTGTCTCTGGTGTCTTTGGACAGCTCTTTGGTCTTCGCCATGTTACAAGTTAAAGTCTTACTGATTGTATGGGGTGGACAGGTGTCTTTATGCAGCTAACGACCTCAAACAGGTGCATCTGATTCAGGATGATACATGGAGTGCAGGTGGACTTCTAATGGGCAGACTAACAGGTCTTTCAGGGTCAGAATTCTAGATGATACACAGGTGTTCAAATACTTATTT
The DNA here is from genome assembly GCF_037039965.1 of Doryrhamphus excisus. Lineage (NCBI taxonomy): Eukaryota > Metazoa > Chordata > Actinopteri > Syngnathiformes > Syngnathidae > Doryrhamphus > Doryrhamphus excisus. The sequence goes on from NC_136371.1 coordinate 15,357,683, forward strand.
GCAGCTGTATCACACAAATAAATTGTTAAAAAATCATGCATTGTGATTTCTGGATTTTTCTTTTTAGTTTATCTCTCTCACAGTGGACATGCACCTACGATGAAAATTTCAGACCCCTCCATGATTTCTAAGTGGGAGAAATAGCAAAATAGCAGGGTGTTCAAATACTTATTTTCTTCACTGTAGTTCATCTTCAAACAGCTAAAATAATTCATAAGGCTAAAAATAACCTAAAATTACCTAAAAATGTCATCCAATACTTCTCTAAAAGAGAGGAGAAATATGATCTCAGGGAAGAACTACATTTGAAACACTTATATGCTAGGACTACGTTAGCATAGCATTTCAGTATGTGGAATCAAACTATGGAATGGATTGAGTAAGGAAATCAAACAATGCACAACGATGAGCCAATTCAAGAAACAATACTAGCAGTTGATGTTTGCTAAATACAAGGATGAAGAGTCTTGAATCAGTCATGATGTGCTATATATATCACTATATTGACACTTACTATGGTACCCATTATGGCATTGGATGCTCATATCACCTCCTACTTCAATATGTGACAAAAAAATAAAAAATAAAAAATAAAAAATAAAAAAAATAAAAAAAAAATAAAAAAAAAAATAAAAAATAAAAAATAAAAAATAAAAAATAAAAAATAAAAAATAAAAAATAAAAAATAAAAAATAAAAAATAAAAAATGAAAAATGAAAAATAAAAAATAAAAAATAAAAAATAAAAAATAAAAAATAAAAAATAAAAAATAAAAAATAAAAAAAGAAAAAAAGAAAAAAGAAAAAAGAAGAAAAGAAAAAATTAAAAATCAATAATTAATAATTCAAATAAAGTAAAAGAAATAAAGTAAAAATTTTAAAAAATAAATTACATTAGGAAAGCAGGACGTGAACAAATGTAACAGTTACTGATTGTAAAAGTACCAAATAGAGGGGTAGGATTTAATAAACTTTGCTTCTTCCTACTCCTTTTGGACATGTGGAACTGGGAACTGATTATGTGATGCACTCAATTGTAATCTGATGCATGTTCAAATGAAATTAAACCATTACAATTACCATTACCATTGAATGCATCTATCAATGACCAACCAGGTTTAAGAACAAACAACAAATGTGAGGATTACATGTCTTTGCAGACTAAATCCTGAATGTTATGTCAGCACTCTTTTTCTGTGACTAAGTCTTTTCACACCGGTCTGGGACTTTAGCTGGAACTTTTTTGTGATAATAAGAACTGGGTAGACTAGGACGGGGTTGGGATCAACTTAAGCAGGTTTCATTGTATAACAAGTGAGTTAAATTGGCAAAGGGACGTGAAAAGACACAGAGAGAAACAACAAAACAAACATTACCATGACGACGCATTGTGAGGTGGGATGAAAAGTCAGAGGGTAACATGTTCTGGTCCCCGCCGGTACAATCAAAACCTCGGGGCCATGGAAGTCTTTACCGCTCAATTCAGCATGCAGGGTCCAGTCTTGGAGCGTCTCATTGTGCTGCGGGATGATGCACAATTGTATGTTGTTGTTTTTCATCTTCTAACATCAATGCAGAATTACTAAAGCAACAACTCACCAGAGGTATGTCTTGTGTGACTGAATGCTGAGCGGGTGAACTAAAGTCTAAGTGGACAGATCCTCCCTGTAGGAACAAATGACATTTTTTTTATATATATTTTGTTTTAGTTCACACAGCAAACCTATTGAACTGTCTTGTGTTAGTAGTGCCATTGCTACTATTGCTATACAAACAAATATATAAATCCTTTGACGTCTGCTCAACTAAGCACTAATGAGTTACGGTGAGCACGACTACTCCACACAGAGATGGCCGAGGGTGGAATTGAACTCGGGTCACTTCACTGCAACTTCATAATTTCTGATTATATACACAAAAATGGACCTGAAAATCTATATTTGAATTCATTCATTCATTTTCTACCGCTTTTTCCTCACGAGGGTCGCAGGGGTGCTGCAGCCTATCCCAGCTGGCGAGAGGCGGGGTACACCCTGGACTGGTGGCCAGCCAATCACAGGGCACATATAGACAAACAACCATTCACACTCACATTCATACCTATGGACAATTTGGAGTACTTTGATGTGGTGTGATGTTTAAAGTGCTCCTGACAAAAGGGAAATGAGAACATTTAGCCAATAGTATAACACTTTTACAAATAAAATTAGACTAATAATTCAAGGCGGACTGATAAGCGTAAAATAGTGTGTGTTAAATAAATATTCTGGCCCCCCGCACAATTTTGTTAACTCAACACGGCCCACGAGTTTGCCCACCCCTGCACTTTTATGTTAAAGCACACAACCACGCCATTGGAGCATCTCTTATTGGCAGACCTTACCTTCATGGGGGCTTTAACATACTGGAGAAAACAGCAACTTCATTACTTAGGGGGCCCATCATGCTCATTTTTCAACCCTTTGTATTGAGTTGTGGTCTCCTATAGAGCAGCTACACACAATAACCCGCAGAATCTGCACCTATTCCAGCTGTATTTCCTTTGATTTGTGCTTCCTGCCAAAACTGTGTTTTAATTTATTTCACCCATGGCCCGCCTCTGGGAATGTCCACTCTGCTGTGATTGGTCACACACCCAAAATGCTTCCTAACTGAACCATATAAGGAAGTCCGTCCCTCTATGACATCCCTAACTACATTTATATATTTATAGGTCGGAAAAGTAAAAAAAGACATGGCACAAAAGCAGCTGTACCAAGCCTACTTTAGGACATTTAAAGATTAATCAAAGTGATCAATTATTGCTTTTCCTGATTAAAACGCTGTCAAGACGTACCGGTGAAGCAACCAGCGCCTCCATCAGGTAGACTCTGGTATCAAAGCAGGACCTCAGAACCATCTTACATGTAAACTGGCCGACACAGTCCGCTCTGAAGCGTAGGGGGAGTTTCACACATTCCTGATCTATGATGGACATAGTCACAAATGAAAAGACGATTTCCATATAAAAAGTATATTACATCCTACTTGTGTGCATACCTGTCGGATTCTTCCATATGTTGACATCTTTCTTCAGAGGGATTGTAACAGTGTTGGGTACACTGAAGTACAGAGGCAACGAAACCTCCACATTGTACTGGATGCCTTTACTGTGGTCAACACCCCTCAGTTGGACCTAGCGGGGGGCAACGCATGAGGACAATAAACTCCATGATATGCAAAAACATTATATGCCTTGACAATGCTATTGTAGTTGCATTTTTTATCATAATTATTTTTATAAAATAATACATTAGTATTTATTAATTTTTATAAATTTGTATTACCCAAATCACTGTAAACTGTATCACTGTATTTTCTGGACTATAAGCCGCTCCAGAGTATAAGTCGCACAAGGTCAAAAATGCATAATTAGGTAGAAAAAAACATATATGAGTCGCACTGGAGTATAAGTCACATTTATTGCTAATTTGGTAATTTTTTGCATTTTTTGGTAATTTATTTTCCAAACTACTTGACCAAAACAGACATTACGTCTTCTTGGAAGGCAAGTTCTAACAATAAAAGAGAATAGGCTGAAAAGGTGTAAGATATGCTAACATAATCGTTATTTAGCTACACAAAAAATAAACATGAACACAAAAGGTGACCAGTGTTTATGGAACAAACAGTTTTTTCATTTATAAGTCGCTCTGGAGTATAAGTGGCAGGAACAGCCAACCTATGAAAAAAAGTGCAACTTATAGTCTGAAAAATACGGTATATTATTTGTATTGATCGCATGGTATACCTGCTTTTTGGAAAGCATACACGCCGCCATGCTAGTCCTCACTGTGCTGCTGTGCAAAGTGTACGTCAGCATCCGCCTCTGAAATTCAGTGGCGCTCATCCTGTGCTGCGCCCACATGGCCAGGCCGTTTTCCCAGGCCATATTGGTCAGGGGCAGACCGATGACCTCGTCACACATCTGGCCCACGGTGCAGCGCAGGCGCAGCACTGACACGCAACCATCCGCGTTTGCTGAAGGGAATAAATACATTACTGCTCAAAAGTTTGGGATCGCTTGCAAATTTCTTTGTTTTTCCAAAGAAAATGTTCATGCATTTCACAACATTTTTTTCAATTCCACAAACAATGAAAATGAATCAGATGATTTTCAAAGAAGGATGTACATTTTTGCATAGAGGCCTACTATCAACAACTGTCAGCCCTCTGCATCAATCTCCTGGTATGGCTGCTAATCCAAGTTCATCATTTTATAAGGCTAATAGATCATTAGAAAACCCATCTAAAAATTGAAACTAAAACTAAAACTTCTTACCATGCTGTTAACTACTCCCTTCAGAGAGCAGCACAAACTGGGTCTAACAAGGACACAAAAACGATGCACAACTTGTGCAAGAAGACAAATATCTGAGAGTGTGTAGTTTAAGACAGAGATGCCTCACAGGTGCTGCACTAAATTGTACCCGTCAAACACCAGTTTCAGTATCAACAGGATGCTGGACTTGATGGCAGGATTGCCAAGAAAAAGCCATATCTCAGACTGGCCAAAAAAAATTCCAAGTGATCCCAAACTTTTGAGCGGTAGTGTACATGGATGCGATTACCTCATCAAAAACAGAGCTCAGAATGATAACAGTGCAATTCTACATCACTGTGATTGATTCTATTGTATTAGATGTGGGCAAGTATCTAATATCATGGCGGGTAAGAGTGCAGCAGGCGTTAGTACAGTAGCATAACAGGGTGTCCAAATTGCTTGTAATAATGCACAGTAAAATAAACCATTAAGTACAAATGCAATTAAACAAAACGTAAAACGTTGAAAAACGTTGTCAGGTTACCTTTAGCCTCTTTAAAAATGTAAACAAATAATTTGACCTGACCCCTGAATCCCAGCAGCCTGTTGGTTCTCTTACCAGAGTTACCGGCGATGTTGAAGATGTTTGCACTGGGCTTGACTATAAAAAGCGAAGGTAGAGGCAAGTCCGCCGTTGCCTTCACCAAGTAGACCACATCACCCAGCTGGAACAAAGAGGAAAAACTGGATCGTCAAACACCTGCATGCCTAATTATCAACCCTACCAGGGGAACTACTTTTTCATCGCCCCCACAACGTTCCCCATACATTTCCAGGATTGCCAACGTCAATACGACTCTTCTTGGGTGACATTTCTAATAGTTCAGGTGAAAATTGATGAACACACACATACGTATAAATACTCGCCTCCGGGCAAACAAGCAACACAGCACAGTATTTAGTTCCTGGACAGAAAGGAAGGAAGTGGACGCTAATAATGTCTGACTGGCCCGGTTTCAGACTGAGGCTGCTCGCTGTGCTGAGGAACTCCCGGCCGTCATCATCTGAAAAAGACGCACAAAAACACACGTGAATCACATTGAAGCACACACACACATAACAGTGTTTCCATCTGTGGCGCTGGGTTACGCAGATTCATAATTTATATATGAAATATTTTCATTGGTACGAGAATAGAAATTACCATATGACCTTGGAAATCTGTACTTTAACATTATTAGAGAATTCAAGACATAAAATAACACCCCTACAGTCGCCTTTACACTTCTATTATCTCAAATAGTTGATGTACTCTGAGGAAATAAACCATTAATAAGCCATAAGCCTGTGTGTGTTGCAATAAATGTCTTCCAGATGTGAGGAGGACAGGAAATGACATCAGCGGTTCAGAGTTGAGTGGACTTTTGCTGCAACATTAGCCCATGTTATTATTAGGATTATTATTATTCATTTTTCATTCATTTCTCTATGCCGTTTATCCTCAATAGGGTCGTAGGGGTGTGCTGGAGCCTATCCCAGCTGGACTGGTCGCCAGCCAATCACAGGGCGCACAGAACAGGATTATTATTTTAATGTTATTATAATGCCTGTTGTCCCTGCAATCAGGTCTGGTGCTTGTGTGTCTCACGATACATTGTAGTAACATTACTGACACCTTGTGACCAGCGTAGAATACAAGCTGCAATTTGAATGAATATTTTTATGCTTGAAAATACCTACATTTTGGCAAAAATATGTACTAGTTGCTTAAATATGGATATTTTTAGTCAAATTTAAAAATATATATATTTTTAAACTAAACATAAGTCAAATTTAAAAATATATATATTTTTAAACTAAAAATAGGTCATATTTAACCACGAACCAGCATTAATTGTTTTGCTATATGTTGCTATACTCTAAATATGTTTTTATATATATTTTTGAAAAAAACGACTGTACAACAACTGCACAAGGGTGACCAAATGTCCTATTTTCCCAGGGCAGAACATGAGAACATAACTTGTTCTGTGAAACCATGCAAAACATGAGTGAGCATATAGCTCCAAATACTTCTGTGGCGGTCCAACATTAATTGCGGCGGGCCGCCACATATAAACGGATGCGGTTGTGTGCTTGCTTGTTCCAGGAAGTGTGTCAAACTACAATGAAACCTTTCCTTCCATCTCCTCCTGACAGCTCATCTCTGAAGTCATCTTCCCATCTTCCCATTCCCTGAAAGAAAGCACAAGAAAGAACGATGCCTTGTGTAAACACGGGTATCAGATTTACGTATATCTGTATTCTTTATTTACTTGACGTCATCCTAGGACGGGGGTGTCCAAATTGTGCCCCAGCTGTCTTTTTTTATTGTCCTGTGGCAAATTCTAAAAATATAATATAAAAACTAATAGCTTTAAATTAACAGGAAAAACTGAAAAAAAAACAGCAAAAAATGGAAAAATCAGCAGAATTTTTACACATACAAATATTAAGACACAAGTTTCAATCTAACAAGAATAGGTTAATATATTGTATTTTTTTTATATTATGAAGAAAAAAAATGTCATTTTTAGCAGCATACAATTTAAATGTTGCAAAAATAAATTTTAAAAGTTGTAATATGAAGATCAAACAAAACAACAAATAAAGAAAATTAGGTTGCAAAAAAAGTTATGTTGCGAGAACAAAATGGAAATATTATGAGAATAAATTCAAAATTACAAAAAGAACAAAAAAAAGCTGAAATAGTTGGAAAATTAAAACCAAACAACTGCAGAAATGGAAAAACGGCCGGAATTTTACAAAAATAAAGTCAAAATATTCACAGAGTCATCAAAAAGTCATCTTCTAATGAGAAAAAGAATCTTAATTTTACAAGAATAAACTCGGAATATAGTGAAGAAAATAATGTCATTTTGGTAGCATAAAATTTAAGTAATAAAGTCGTAATAATATGAGAAACAAAACAATATGGGTAAAGTTCTTTTTTTTTTAGGTTGGGGAAAAAGTTATAATATGATGGGAATAAAGTAACATTATTATGGAATAAAGTCATATTACAAAAAAGACAATAATAATAATATTTTAATATTATATTTAATAATATTAATAGTAATTGTATTAATATTAGTATATTAATATTATTAATACTTAATAATATTAATAGTAATATTATTAATACTACTACAACTAATAATAATAATAATAATCACTTATTGGAAAAAGTTTGGACACCCCTGTCTTAGGAGGCAATGACAAAGCAGAGTCTGTTTTTTTTTTTTAAATAAGCTATTTTGAAGTGATGCTGATATCCAGCTGCTTCCCACAGACTAATATCAGGTCACATCCTACGTACTGAATGAACACATTTCGTGTAATGCATGTCATAAACAGTTTCATAAACAGACCTTGACATTGTGCAAAATAAGACCAACACCAATATGTGAGTGAACTTGAAAATAACTCCAGGCCGCGGATAGACTGAGCGATACCGCTGTGTAAAAACATACGTATAACAATACATTGCAATTTACTAATTGCAGACTCGCCCCGTAAACATGAAATTGAGAGTGTGAGCTTGTGTTGTGCTGGCGTTACTTGGCTTTGGAAGACGCCTGTTGAATGAGACTCTCCATTTCCTTTTCCGATTCCAGCGGGTTGACCGCCATCTCCACCAGCATCACCCTAAACCCACACACACATTTATCATTTATCACGACTCAAATGGACATGATGCTAAACACCTACCTGAAGTTTGCTTCTTTCTCGAACGGGTTTGTGATTGGCAGTTTAATCACTTTAAGCACATAGCATGGAGATATGCATGTGACACTTTTCTAGAAGGATAAGAAAGAGATAACGCAAGGCGCTGTGGTGAGTATGTGCGTTGTGTGTAGACCATGTGTTAAACACTTGTTCATTGTATATACACCATTTGTAACATTCAATTCTAAATGCGTTACGTGTGTTGGAGAAGAGGAGACCTGAGAGAGGACCTGCTGCCTCGCCATCCCAAAAGTGTTTGATATTGATGATGGTTTTTATATTTTGCATTTATGTTTTACAAAATGAACTGAACCGCGACCATTTGAACAATTGAGTGCATCCCATAATCAGTTCCCAGTTCCACATGTCCAAAAGGAGTAGGAAGAAGCAAAGCTTATTAAATCCTACCCCTCCATCTGGTACTTTTACAATCAGTAACTGTTACATTTGTTCACTTCCTGCTTTCCTACAGTTTTTCTCAATTGTTTACACACAATTTGTGATGCCTGAGACACAATGACCACAACATATAACCAATGCACCAACTCCATGAACCAAGTCTGCTAAACTATAAGCACAACTCCTGCTTTACAACACACTTTTTTCAAAACACTACACACAATTCTCTGAGTTTTGGCCCAATTTTCATGAAGTAAACTTCTTGTTTTCACAAAGAGCACAATGCCACTCAAAACAGTAAAATTAATATTCCTATTATTCACACTGACTCATCACATGGGTAAACACCTGTCACACCTTTTTACAATTAGAATAAAACGGCAACAGGTGAGTTTCTCTGTTTTGGAACAATGGATGCCAACATTGAAATTAGAGGGAGAGCCGGAGGTGTGAGAATGAGAGGAGGAGGATGAGGAAGGATGAGGGCCATAATCTGTGATGAGATCAGGGCCACTTTGGTCTAACAATGAGGGAGGCTGGATAAAGTGTCAGTATCCACAAACACACAATCCCCTTCTCCAAGCTATGGAAGATGCATGTGGAGAGATTCCAGCAGATGCTTTCCATGGCTGGATTCGCCATGCTAGACGATATTTGTGCTGTGGCCTGACCCAAACAGAAGACGTGATGCAGGATAGTCTTTTGCTTTGTTATTGATTGATTTTTTGTTTATGATTATTATTATTTTCTTTAACTGAAGCTGTATATATTTAGATGCAGACCACTGTATGGGGAACTTTGTGTTGGCTGTGATGAACACTTTGTACATTGTTTTTCTGTTAAAAATAAAAGATATGTATTTCTGTGTTATTTTCTGTTCAAAAAAAGTCAAAAAAATACAAAAAAACAATTCTAAAATATTTTGCAAGAAGTGTCACACTGAACACAAAAAGGCCCGAGTCATGACGAATATGATGTAATCACAGTGTTTGACACTGAGCACATCAGCGTTCAACTGGTTCATTTAAATGTTTGTTCATATAGTGGTTTGTGTGCGTCATTTGGAGACAAAACACCATTTTGAGAAGAATGAAGACTGTTTTGGATGTAAAGTTTCATTTTGCAGGAGAATTGAGGAGTTTTCAGAAATGTGTGAGTGATTTTTTGATTTGTGTGTAGAGTTCTGAGAATATGAGGCATCCTTTCAGAAAATGTGTTTAAACAATCGAGAAAAACTGTAATAGTTTAAGCTTTTTTTTTTGTTTCTTAATACAATTTTTAACATTAGGGCCCTTATGACTTAAAAGAACACACCTGTAGTACACTCATATGACCCAATATAGTGGATGTATTAACAGAAAATAAGCCATTTAAGACATAAAACCACAAACATAAAACAAAACAATATCATCATTACTGACTACATGTCACTGCAACATCTTTGAATGCCTTATATTTGTATTTTACTTCGATTAATTTGACAATTTAGGCATAAAAGTAAGATTAAATTAAATATGCGTATTTTGGACTAATATGGTAGTTATGACAGCAACATTTATTCAAATATTTTGTGAAGCCACAAAATTTTAAGCACAATGTGGCCATGGATAACTGTATTAATAAAGTATTACTTTTTTTGTCTAATGCACGTTATATGTGTATATGTTATATGTCCAGGGACAACCTGTGTAGAATCATCATAAATGGTTCACTCACTGTGGGTTTGATTTGGCTGACGTGGATGTTCACGTTGAAGACCAAAGTGGCGCCATGCCGGCCAGAAGCTGAGGGTGAGATGAGCAGAAGGACAGCTTCCTTCGTTTGCAGCGAGGAGCAGTAGTGCTGGACTGTCACTTCCGTGCTTGTCCTGTGAAACCAACAACAATCTCTGTGATTAGTGAGTGTCCCTCATCAATGTTAAGGAAGTGACAGTGATAAATTGGTGGTTAGATTCTGCCTAATGGCCTTACCGTCCAAGAAAGGTGAAGCAGTCATACAAATACTTGCGTATTAAAATACTTGCTGTGTAAATGTTTAGTTTTTGCACCATTTTTTGCATGTAAAACTATTTACAGTGCTCAGTTGCTCCTTTGTGGAATATTTTTAGTCCAATTTCAGTGCTGTAAAAAACAGTTTAACGCTGTCACAGGCCAAGCCTGGCAAAAAATTGCATTGTGGGAAGTTGAGTGCTGTCGTCTTCTAGGTCCTGATTGGCTGTAGACCCTTCTGTTGTGGTCTTGGCGTTACAAGGCTAGCAAACTAGCGAACAGTGTGAGCTGTTTGCACTAATATTATAAACAATATCCAAACATGTGACTCAGAATGCTACATGGCTGCAAGTCGTCCCCCACTAACAACAACCATAATGCCGACAAAACACACTGCACCCAAAGTCAGTCGAACCCCCAAGACACGCCAAAGAAAGGTTGAAGCAGCACACCTGGAAGTAATTAACCCTCAGCTCACACAGACGCAACACGCTTCAACAAGGACACAAAAACGCCACAGTCAAGTTAATAATTTTTTGTGTCCAGCCAAGAAGTTTCTTCGTTAAAATTCTAACAAAATGTTTACTTTGAGAGCATTTAAACAAGAGATAAATGTGAGGAAATGTTAATACCTGTCTAAGAAAAGTGTATAAAGTGTATAGTGATGGGTTTTTCAGCCTTATAACATATATACTGCAATGATTGTAAACAAATATAGTTGGCTACTTTTGTGGGATTTCACTTATTGCAGGATATTTTGGGAACCTATACCTCGTAATAAATGAGGGAGCACTGTATTGTATACAAATGTCTTTTGTGTTAACATTTTTGGGTGTCTGGAACGGATTAATTGGATTCACATTATTTTCTGTGGGAAAATTTGCTTTGGTCAGAGTCCGTTTTGGTTTGAGTTTACCTTCTGGAACAGATAAATGCCGTTAACCAAGGCTGTATTTGATACCATCCTTGCACGACCGCTAGCCATGACTCCGGCTACCAAGTACACGCAAGACAGCAAGGTACACTTCCAGTCCGTCACTTTTAATGTGTACTGAATACATGTATTGTTACACCCCATTAGCATTTAATAACAAATGTGATTGGACTCCATTCATGCTTACTTTGAAGGAACGGTGACTGTGGAACCACCAGGCAGAGAAAACAGACATGCATCCACTCCAAGAAAAAATGCCCGGTATTTGACAACGCAAGTAGAGGGGTTTGTCAATTGCACCTGAAACACACACAGCGGGTTACTTCAAGTACACAGCAATAGAGCGAAATGATAATGAAGACAGATAATAGAATTTGTTAGTCTTTGTATTACCTGCTTGCTCAGACTGCTGTGCAGGCTTCCAGTGAGAGTGATGGTGTTTACGGGCCGGTATTGAGGCAGCCTCTCATATAAATGCACACACAGCATCAACATTTGCACAGGGTTGGGATCCGACAAGTCTGTGGGCTGCACACACACACCATCATTTAATATAAGAGTGGCCCATCACAGTAAAGTTGTATACTGTAAATACAGTAATCCTACCTGCAGATCCATGTTGAGAGAAAGTGTGGTTAAGGCCTGGATCACAATGATGTTGTTGTGCAGAATCTGCTCCAGGGTGGAAGTTGTCGTGTACATCCTTTGAAAGTGGCTCAAGATCTAAAAGCAGCAAACATCGATCGATAAAACACAAACTTTACTCAGGAGAATCCAATATTCAGGATCGTACAAAAGCCATGTTTACACTTGCATGCATTTTGTCCCGACAGTGGTGCGCCATTTTGCGTGCCAATGAGTAAAGTGGTAGTATACATGTGCAAAGTATGTGTGAAGTATGTGCAAAGTATGTGTGAAGTATGTGCGAAGTGTGTGCCAAGTGTGTGCGAAGTGTGTGCAAAGTGTGTGCAAAGTGTGTGCAAAGTGTGTGCAAAGTGTGTGCAAAGTGTGTGCAAAGTGTGTGCGAAGTGTGTGCGAAGTGTGTGCGAAGTGTGTGCGAAGTGTGTGCGAAGTGTGTGCGAAGTGTGTGCGAAGTATGTGCGAAGTATGTGCGAAGTATGTGCAAAGTATGTGCAAAGTATGTGCAAAGTATGTGCAAAGTATGTGCAAAGTATGTGCAAAGTATGTGCAAAGTATGTGCAAAGTATGTGCAAACTGTTCAGGGCTGTGCACAATTTTTTTTTAAATGTTCCAAATTTGTGGCACATGTAATTTTTTTTAATTAGTCATGAAAGCACCGTAAAACACACCCTGGCCTATGCAGTTTTTTATAATTTTAGATTTCCATTTAGCTTCAACTTGCCAGTATTTTCTACAAAAATCTTGTTGTACAAGAGTGGTTTATTATCGTCGTCTGCAGTCGCGTACAACTGCAATGTATGGGATCACTGCATTGCGGGAAAAATTTGTTCAGATCAGGATAATGGTGCAAACAGAGGAATTTATTTTCACTTCAGTCAAAGCAGCTCAGAGATTAAATCAATCCCAAATTCATTTATCTACCAAATTCAGAGATGGCCACACACATACTCACCAGGTATGGGCAGTAGGCGGCAAGCGCAGCAGCTAGCACCAATCCATCCGTCAAGTCCAAGTCAAAATTGACGATCCAGCGCACTGGTGGGACACAGCCTGCGAGTAGAAGGAACAAGATAACAAGATAACTTAGCAAACGAATCAACACGACTACTAATCAACCAATCCTGAGCTTTCAGTGCACCAACAATGAACTTGTCAATTTTTTAATCATGGTGTCATCTTACGAAGAACACTTTACTAACCGTACTAAAAACATCACGCAGCAACTAAACACCCCAATTGTATATCTCAGAAATATACAAACAAGTACAAATCATTGCAACGCATTCATTGGGGCACTGCAATGATGTCAGCCTCCCTCTGGGCTCTGGGTCTTCTGGCTCCCTCAGGTGGACAGATGCAGCATTGCAACACCATCCACCATTTTGTTTGCTGCTTGACCTCCAATTAAATATTTTTGCTTTCGGCTTTTTCCTGAATTTAAATGTTTTTTTAAACAAAATGCATTAAGGGAAAACTTTAAAATGTTTTTTGTCATGTTAAACCATATTGTTACATGTTTGTATACTGTTTGTACACCATTTGAGTATTAAGTTGCTGTGTGATGAATGTAGTTTTAGTAACTTTTTCTTCTTAAGTTGACACCTTTAGACTATTATGTTTTTCTATTGTTGATATACTGTTACGACCTCATGTGATTTCCAAATGGGTCGACGAGCGACAGATGTGAGTGCACTGTCAAATAAAGAGCTGCCTGGTCCTCACAAAACTTTTGCACGCCACCATTTTAAGAGGTGGACACAGGAGGTTTATAAACCAACATTTACTGTACAAATGTATCTGTACTGTACACCCTGAACTCTGAAATTGAAACAAGTGAAATGCAACAAAATGGAGAGCACTAATACATGCACACGTAGTCAAGAGTCAAATTTCATGCCGAGTATGTCAAATTCATACATGCTTGCAAGTCTGCACTCATATTGAAAGTTCCCCCGATAGTTCACGGCACCACCAACCAGGGGGACCCACCCCACTATTTGAGAAGCACCGGTATAAAACAAGATTATTTTAAATGCCGATACCTGAAGCCCACACTGTATCCCTCATGCACCGATAGTGCAGGTTGAGCCACGAGAGCAGCTGGAGTTCATGGCGAGAGTAGAGGTTACTGGGGAGTGAGTGGATGTTAAGGATACTGTCGTCGTCTGCACGACATCTCTGCCGGTGTACATTTAGACTGCTCTCCGAAACGCGTGACAACACCAAAACCTGGGGAGAGGAATGTTCAATGCTCCTATTTCCATTAAAACATTATTAAACTAAATATTGCACAAACCTTGTAGATCTGCAGCAGCATTTCAGTCCAGCATCGTTTGCTCAGAGACTCATAGTTGACACAGCGGTAGTCCACACCAGGTTCTTCCACATTAGACTGAAATAAAAGCATGAAATACACCTTATATTACTCTTTACATTTTAATGTTGCCCAGATTAAGAAACAAAAAAATACAGGAAAAAGAAAAAATAACTAAAACAAAATAACACTGTTGATGAAGAGGACTCCCATTGAAATAAGATGAAATTAAGCTGTTGGTTATCTTCATTCATTCATTCATTTTCTACCGCTTATCCTCATGATGTTCACGGGGGTGCTGGAGCCTATCCCAGCTGTCTTATTATTTATTATTTATACATAACTGTCCAAAAAACAAATACTGTATCACATGGAAAAAGACTTGTATTTGGATTATTTTATTATGGATTATGGAATATGGATACTATTGGGCTGCTATTCGAGTGGTTAGCACGCAGGCCTCACAGCTAGGAGACCTGAGTTCAATTCCACCCTCGGCCATCTCTGTGTGGAGTTTGCATGTTCTCCCCGTGCATGCGTGGGTTTTCTCCGGTTTTCTCCCACATTCCAAAATTGTCCATAGGTATGAATGTGAGTGTGAATGGTTGTTTGTCTATATGTGCCCTGTGATTGGCTGGCCACCAGTCCAGGGTGTACCCCACCTCTCACCCGAAAACAGCTGGGATAGGCTCCAGCACCCCCTTCCTCGTGAGGATAACCGGTAGAAATGAAAGAAATGAATGAATGAATGGATTCTATTATTTATTCATTTTAATTTAAAGGGGACCTATTACGCTTTTTCCACTTTTTTGACCTATAAACGGAGCTGGAATGTTGTATTCTTGTGTTAAACGATGCCAAAGTTTCAGGTAATGAGGTTTGCGCATTTGGAAGTGAGCCCTGAAAGAAGTTTGTGATGGCTCTGAACACTCAGTTTCAGAAGGAGCTCTCAAGTAACATGGGTCAGTGTTTATACCTGCAAGGAGCACCAGTAGTTGAACTCGGCCACATCAAGTAGGTACTCAGCTCGGATGTGACCTAAACAAGCCCCCTGGACTCTGAACACACATGTACAAATCTTCTTTGTTTTTCTGTATTTGTCATTATTTCAACTTGCAGCCTTCAAAGGTGACTTAACACCAAGTGTTGCAGCGGGACGTCTACCTGAGAAAAGCAAGTATGACCCCATGTTGGTGGAGCAGCTGCTGGGTGCGCCGGTTTATATCCGTGGAAAAGGTCTGACAATGAGGAACATCGGGAATCCGTCTTCCGGCCAGATAATGAATCATCTCCACTGTAGACCTAGGAAAAGAGTATTAGTGTGCATTATGTGTACTTTATACAATGTTACTTCAGTATTTGGGAGTAACGGCATTAAAAAAGGTGCTATTAAAGCCATTACTGTTTTCTAGTTACAGGTTAGTCATTGAATCAATTTCTATTGTAGGAGTTGTGGTTGCTCACGCTGCCCACATTATTTGTTAGTATTTTATTTCCTCCTATTATTCCCTCAATTCATCTTTTTCCTTTGTTTTATCTTTAATATCTCTTTCATTCAAATGTATTTATATTTAATAATAAATATTTTCTATTTATACTCATTTTATTCACTCGTTATTCTGAACATTTTTTATTTAATATGCTTATGTATTTGAACTTATTTTAGTTTATATTTATCCTAATTGTATTTACTCCTATTGCTCACTTATTCATATTTTTTCTTATACCTTTCATTTTTTGTTATCTTTAATATCTTTATTTATTTGAACTTAGTTCATATTTTTATTTACATTTTACATTCACTAATCTTGTTTAAAATATTTTTTATTTTTGTCTATACAAAATATCTATATTAATATATATTTAATATATTTAATAATATTTATTTTCATTTTATTAATTCATTATGCACTCATTTATCTTTTTCGAGCTTTCCATTATTGTTTCTATTTATTATTATTTATTCTCATTTTATTTACTTCTATTATTGATTCATTCGTCTTTTTTCTTACACTTTAAATTTTTGCTTTGTCTTTAAAATAATTTATATAATATAATTTGAATTTATTTCTTTATTATTATATATTCTAATTTTATGTGCTCTATTGTTTATTCTATTTTTTTGTTTTATTTTTAATATCTATTTATTTTGTTTCTATGTACGCCTATTACTCACTCATTTACTTTTTTATCCTTTTGATTCCTCTTTTCTTTTTTCGTCATCACTGAACAAGCAGTTTTATTACTCCTATTTGCTTATAATTTCTATGTAGCCATTAATATTTATTTCTACTTCATTAACCAGTGCATACCACCTATTATTTTATGAAGGTAACTTTTTCAGCATGTTTGAAACTACTAAACCATGCCCAGAATGTTTTTACCTGGTGTCTTTACTTATGTTGACACGTTTAGTCAGTCCGACGGTGTGACTCAGCTCAACTTTGGACACCGTTCTGAAAATAAAGAACATATCAAAGTGACAAACAGGTGGCATGGCCACATCGAAAGTGACTCTAAAAAAAACCAGCAGATACCTTCTGAGCGTGTGCGGTATGGAGATGGGATGTGTCCCACTCGGCCAGCCAAAGAGGCTGAACCACCTCTCCAGGGCTAGTAAGACGTCCTGGTAATATTGGCCCTCTGGTGAGGTTGAAGAAGGGAATTGTGGGAGTCCAATATCAGCCCGTGGGGTGTCTATGTTCAGACAACTTTGGCTGCTGACCTGACTCCCGCTCTCACTTTGTGGAAAGGAGTCTAAACAAAAACACTTCTTGCAACAATCATTCTATCATCATTTCATTTGTGGCTAGCCGGGACATTTTCTGACCTGATGACGAGTCCTTAAGTGTTGAGCCACTGAGTTCAAACGGTGAGGAGGAGGACGTCGGGCCAGAGGCAAGACTCGGCGTGTGATGTGAGATGGGTTCAATAATTGTGGCCCCTGAGTGTCAAACATGCAAAAACATGTGATTACACCCAAGACAAGATAAGATGACTACACTACCGCTCAAAAGTTTGGGATCACTTGGAATTTTTTTGGGCCGGTCTGAGGTATGGTTTTTTCTTGGCTATCCTGCCATCAAGTCCAGCATCCTGAGGTCGCCGCTTCACTGTCGATACTGACACTGATACACTGGTGTTTGATTGGTACTATTTAATGCAGCTGTGAGGCAATTTTTGTCTTCTTGCACAGTTGTGCATCGTTTTTGTGTCCTTGTTAGACCCAGTTTGTTCTGCTCTCTGAAGGGAGTAGTTAACAGCATGGTAAGAGATTTTAGTTTTAGTTACAATTTTTAGATGGGTTTTCTAATAATCTATTAGCCTTATAAAATGATGAACTTGGATTAGCAGCCATACCAGGAGATTGATGCAGAGGACTGACAGTTGTTGATAGTAGGCCTCTATGCAAAAATGTAGATCTTTCTTTGAAAATCATCTGATTCATTTTAATTGTTTGTGAAATTGAAAAAAATGTTTGTAAAATGCGTGAAATTGTGTTTTTCTTTGGAAAACTACGACATTTGCAAGTGATCCCAAACTTTTGAGCGGTAGTGTATATGATGGTAAATGTGAACCGAGCAATAATAGAATACCGGCCCGAAGAACTATCTGTTGCATGGAGCGCTGAAGAGCCATTTGGGGCCACACAGTCAACAAGCTGTTGTCACTTGTAGCACACAGCTTCATTTTAAACCTGATTTCAAATCAAATTGGTTAGAAAATAACAGCTCGAAATACCTACACATCACTACTATGAAAGGCCTGACTCTGACCCTTGGCTGACCCTGATGATATTCTAGATTGAGGTTTGATTTTTTTTTTAATGGGACATATTATCTGTTAAGCTAATAAGCTAATTTTAAGCATTTTTGCCCAACTTAAATGAACTGGTCATTTGGGGTCAGCAATGTTACTTTGTTGCATTGATGAGCCAATAGTCACTGTGTTGCCGCCTAAGAGGGTTAACATGAGTCAGTCTTGATGACGCTGCTTTATTGCAATGATGAGATTCAATAATGATCAGACCATTCCGGGATAGCAGACGCTTGGTGAAATGGCATATGGCATGCAGCAGTGTAAGGAGCGTGAACAACTGGGGTATAATATGTACAAAAAATGTGTGCCAAAACGGTTATAAAAATTACGGCTTCCTGCCTTTCCTCTTTCCTACCTCCTGCACAAGCAAGTGCGCGCCCTTTATGGCTTCCGTGTGCGTAAGCACGCACACCCACCTGCGCCCATGTGACCACGCCCCATACACCCGTGCAACAAAAAAACTCCTACACACTGCATACGCTTTTCAGTCCTAACATGTGTGAATATATACAGTGAAGAAAATAAGTATTTGAACACCCTGCTATTTTGCTATTTCTCCCACTTAGAAATCATGGAGGGGTCTGAAATTTTCATCGTAGGTGCATGTCCACTGTGAGAGAGATAAACTAAAAAGAAAAATCCAGAAATCACAATGCATGATTTTTTAACAATTTATTTGTGTGATACAGCTGCAAATAAGTATTTGAACACCTGTGTATCATCTAGAATTCTGACCCTGAAAGACCTGTTAGTCTGCCCATTAGAAGTCCACCTGCACTCCATGTATCATCCTGAATCAGATGCACCTGTTTGAGGTCGTTAGCTGCATAAAGACACCTGTCCACCCCATACAATCAGTAAGACTTTAACTTGTAACATGGCGAAGACCAAAGAGCTGTCCAAAGACACCAGAGACAAAATTGTACACCTCCACAAGGCTGGAAAGGGCTACGGAGCAATTACCAAGCAGCTTGGTGAAAAAAGGTCCACTGTTGGAGCTATCATTAGAAAATGGAAGAAGCTAAACATGACGGTCAATCTCAATCGGAGTGGAGCCCCATGCAAGATATCACCTCGTGGGGTCTCAATGATTCTAAGAAAGGTGAGGAATCAGCCCAGAACTACACGACAGGACTTGGTCAATGACCTGAAAAGAGCTGGGACCACCGTTTCCAAGGTTACTGTAGGTAATACACTAAGACGTCATGATGTGAAATCATGCATGGCACGAAAGGTTCCCCTGCTTAAACCAGCACATGTCAAGGCCCGTCTTAAGTTTGCATATGACCATTTGGATGATACAGAGGAGTCATGGGAGAAAGTTTTATGGTCAGATGAGACCAAAATAGAACTTTTTGGTCATAATTCCAATAAGCGTGTTTGGAGGAAGAAGAATGAAGAGTACAATCCGAAGAACACCATCCCTACTGTGAAGCATGGGGGTGGTAGCATCATGCTTTGGGGGTGTTTTTATGCACATGGGACAGGACGAGTGCACTGCATTAAAGAGAGGATGACTGGGGCCGTGTATTGTGAGATTTTGGGGAACAACCTCCTTCCCTCTGTCAGAGCATTGAAGATGGGTCGTGGCTGGGTCTTCCAACACGACAACGACCCGAAGCACACAGCCAGGAAAACCAAGGAGTGGCTCCGTAAGAAGCATATCAAGGTTCTAGCATGGCCCAGCCAGTCTCCAGACCTGAACCCAATCGAAAATCTTTGGAGGGAGCTCAAACTCCGTGTTTCTCAGCGACAGCCCAGAAACCTGACTGATCTAGAGAAGATCTGTGTGGAGGAGTGGGCCAAGATCCCTCCTGCAGTGTGTGCAAACCTGGTGAAAAACTACAGGAAACGTTTGACCTCTGTAATAGCAAACAAAGGCTACTGTACCAAATATTAACATTCATTTTCTCAGGTGTTCAAATACTTATTTGCAGCTGTATCACACAAATAAATTGTTAAAAAATCATGCATTGTGATTTCTGGATTTTTCTTTTTAGTTTATCTCTCTCACAGTGGACATGCACCTACGATGAAAATTTCAGACCCCTCCATGATTTCTAAGTGGGAGAAATAGCAAAATAGCAGGGTGTTCAAATACTTATTTTCTTCACTGTATTATGTCTTATTTTCTATTATCATGTCTACTATATTGGGTAAAAGAAGTGTAAAGGTGACTATAGGGGTGTTATTACATGTCTAGAGGGCTCTAATAATGTTCAAAAACTGTATTTAGAAGGCCATAAATGGGTTTTCTTTGCTCTCACAAGCAAAATATTGAAGAAATTCATCTGCCCCGGTTGGGTCTGGAACCATTTACTGCAATAAAGGTGGTATTACTGAATGTAAAAATAGAAAATACTGTGAGGATGTACTGAAATAAATAAAACTCACCAAAGCCGGATAAACAATTTTTACTTTAAAAAAAATTCAATTTTTTTTGATTGCTTTTAAATGTATTTATATATTTAAAATATATACATTTAATATATATTTATATACATTACATGTATGTATATATTTATATTATTACATTACATTATGTATGATATATATGTATGTGTATATACTGTATGTTGTTCCCCAAAAACAGGCCTTTTATTTCTGTATAAAACATTTCATTCATAATATTTTTATGTGCTAAAAAAAAGAGAAACAAAAGAGGTTACCTGTTGTTCAGGTGGTCAGTGAAGGTGACGCTTGTGCAAATGGAAAGAGAGACGGTAGAAAAGAAAGACACTCTGCAGATCAGCGAAGTCACGGCGGCTGTCTGCTTTCACGGGAGACAAATTGATAATGTCAATGCATCAGTCACACGGATGACATGTCAATCAACATCATGGTCAAAGTCAGTCAACGGTGACCTTGTCCTGAGCGGGGATGGTGTTGCCCTCGGGGAAGGTGACACAGATTGGCTGCACCTTGGTTCCATCCAAAAGTTCCACCTCATCCACATGTGCTGATAAACTGGTTCCACTGCAAAACATACAACATGTATGCTAACATACAACATACTTAGCTGGGTTGTGTACTGTACATACAGTAGATAACATCTCAATGAACAAATTAGAACAATATGGCATCAGGGGTGTCAGAGTGGTTAGCGCGCAGACCTCACAGCTAGGAGACTAGGGTTCAATTCCACCCTCTGCCATTTCTGTGTGGAGTTTGCATGTTCTCCCCATGCATGCGTGGGTTTTCTCCGGGTACTCCGGTTTCCTCCCACATTCCAAAAACATGCTAGGTTAATTGGCCACTCCAAATTGTCCATAGGTATGAATGTTAGCATGAATGGTTGTTTGTCTATATGTGGCCTGTGATTGGCTGGCCACCAGTCCAGGGTGTACCCCGCTTCTCACCCAAAGACAGCTGGGATAGGCTCCAGCACCCCCGCGACCCTCGTGAGGAAAAGTGGTAGAAAATGAATGAATGAATGGCATCAGGGGGATGGTTTCAAAGCTACTTAACCAACACACATCTCCATGTCGAGATACAGGCGGACCTCATGTTATGACAAAAAAACAAGAACAATGTCACTTTTGTTGTTGTTATGCGTCAAAGACACAAAAAGTGCCAAGTGCAATGAAATAAACTTGCCTCATGCTGGCACACATTCTTTCGACATCATGAAATGTTTAAAGTTATTGGCCACCTTGTATATCCTGACAGCAGTAGGTTGAGTCTGGCTGTGATGCTGCTTTCCAGGGGGACTGGGGTCAGGAGCAGTTGGGAGGGCGTGATGGTAACATTGGGCAGCTGGTGGACAACTGTGATTGGCAGCTCTTTGTACGGCTCACGCATCTCGCTTTCGGTGTCTCCCAGATAAAAACTGAGGGTAAGTCTCTTCACTGCACCTACCAGGACAGAAAATTAAAAAAAAAAGAATAAATAAAAGTGACCACAAAGATGAATGTGAATGTGTTTCCCGATCATTTCTCACAAGTTGGGGTAGTCTCAGGCATGACACTGACTGCCAAGCAGATTTCCTGGCCAGGCGCAAGGCAACCCGATGATGGAAACACAAACAGACGAGGCTGGCCCTCCGCGATTTCGTCCGGTGGCGATGTCATTTCAGTGCACTCCAACCGCCAGCCTAAGCGCTTCCCGTGGATGTTGATCCAAGCGACGCTGTCTTCGCACGCCGCTTGCAGCTTCAATGTCTGTGGAAGACAGGACCTTTATTGAGTGGCTGACAAATCACATCAGGCATTCCACAGTTATTTCAAGACTACTTGATACACACACACACTCACATAGCACAATAAAAGTACAACACTTAGATATGACTCATATGACTGGGAGAAACACAATAGATGCATTGGTCTCACTCACACAAGCATATTCCTCACTTGTCCACAAACTTTACTTTCACCTTTTAAACGGGGGGCGTCAGCTGCCATAGACCTGATCAAAATCTTAAGACCAGTCACTAGAATATGAATTATGCAAATTTGGACCTTAATGAGGTTTTAAGTAGAGCCACAATATGATAAAGCAAGAATTCATTCATTTTCTACCGCTTTTCCCCACGAGGGTCGCGGGGGTGCTGGAGCCTATCCCAGCTGTCTTCAGGCAAGAGGCGTGGGACACCCTGGACTGGTCGGCAGCCAATCACAGGGCACATATAGACAAACAACCATTCACACTCACATTCATACCTATGGACAATTTGGAGTCGCCAATTAACCTAGCATGTTTTTGGAATGTGGGAGGAAACCGGAGTACTCGGAGAAAACCCACACATGCACGGGGAGAACATGTAAACGCCACACAGAGATGGCCAAGGGCGGAATTGAACCCTGGTCTCTTAGCTGTGAGGTCTGCGCGCTAACCACTCGACCGCCGTGCCGTGAGACAAAATATTTATTCAAATAAACTGAAATAGGGGCTGCACGGACGATGAGCGGTTAGAACGCAGGCCTCACAGCTAGGAGATCCAGGTTCAATTCCACCCTCAGTGTGAAGTTTGCATGTTCTCCCCGTGCATGCGTGGGTTTTCTGCGGGTACTCCGGTTTCCTCCCACATTCCAAAAACATGCTAGGTTAATTAGCGACTCCAAATTGTCCATAGGTATGAATGTGAGTGTGAATGGTTGTTTGTCTATATGTGCCCTGTGATTGGCCGGCCACCAGTCAAGGGTGTACCCCGCCTCTTGCCCGAAGACAGCTGGGCGCCAGCACCTGAATGAACTTTAAACAAGTCCCACTGTTGTTAGTATGGAAATGTACCTTTGTATAATAGTGAGGCTGTTGCTGAGCAGGCCCCACCAGGAACTGGAGACTTGATGGGGACAATTCCAATGGGGCACACAGCACTATTAAAAAAAATAATAATAAAAGAACTCGGCGATATTGTAAACCTGCATCACAATTGTCATCACCTGAGGGAGCCCACCTGTGGCTTGTATCCGTGGTTGTTGTGTTTTCATGCCGACGGACCAAGGCAGCACTCTCACAATGGTCTTGCTGCATCCCGATGATAAAAAGGTGGAGACGGACGAGGGGGAAGGCGGCGGGGAACCAACAGGCCACATCATTCCACTCACAGTCAACGGCAGGTAAAAGTCATACTCGGCCGGCTGTGGTGAAAAACACTTTATTTTACTATTCTTCACAATTTTTGTGTGTCTGTGTGTCTAGATCGTAGGTCCTAGGTCTAGGTAAAAGTCATTTTGAGCTTTAGTGCAGGTCAGAGCTTTAAAAACTTTAAAAAGTAAGAACTCTACTTTTATCCCTGTGGTTGTTTCGGGAGGAGACCACTATGCTGCTTAGTTATCACTGTCCATTTCATAGGACACATGTTCAAAAATACCACTTTTATCCTTCACAACCGTCCAACGGTTTGGATCAAGATGTGACCAATGTTGGTTGGCATTTTTCCACCGTCTTTGAGCATGTTACGATGTCGAATTTGCACTTTCACTTTACCGAAGAGTCTTCTGCCTGTGTATTCTTCCACCGAATACACGTAACTTGTTGTCCTTTTCTTTTAGTGCAGTATTAATCTTTTATAGGAGTCTCTCGTAACACAAGGACCGCCTGGACTGAGCTTCTTACCTCGGTAGGGGAGAGGACCAGAGAACAGCTGACTGTCTGGTGACCCTGTAGCTCCAGAACACTCACACCGTGAGTCAGCGTCTTTTCTTGTAAAAAAATAAGTACAAGCGCTAAAGAGCCAATGTGAAAAGGCGTCATGTCACGGCGGAGGGTGGATCAGATCGGGGTGCATACTTGCAAGGGACTGAGGAAGACGCAGAGTGAAGTCGGGGTATTGAGACAGGTCGAAGGTGATCCGAGCAGCAGCCGATGAGCGATTCGTCAGCTTGAAGGGCGCCACTCTCTGAGAGCCAACATGGATGCCGTGGAATTGGAACAATGACTAAGGAGAGGTGGGTAGAGTTCCCTTAATATTTTGACTCTATTCTAGAAAAATTACATCTATTTTTTTATACGTTTAGTAGAAGAGAATTTAGTATGAGTGAAAGAGTGAGAGATAGCGAGTGAGTGATAGTGAGTGAGAGATAGAGAGTGAGTGATAGAGAGTGAGTGATAGAGAGTGAGTGAGTGAGTGAGTGAGTGAGTGATAGAGAGTGAGTGATAGAGAGTGAGTGAGTGATAGAGAGTGAGTGATAGAGAGTGAGTGATAGAGAGTGAGTGATAAAGAGTGAGTGATAGAGAGTGAGTGATAAAGAGTGAGTGATAGAGAGTGAGTGATAGAGAGTGAGTGATAGAGAGTGAGTGAGTGAGTGATAGTGAGTGAGTGATAGAGAGTGAGTGATAGAGAGTGAGTGAGTGAGTGATAGTGAGTGAGTGAGTGAGTGAGTGATAGTGAGTGAGTGATAGAGAGTGAGTGATAGAGAGTGAGTGATAGAGAGTGAGTGATAGAGAGTGAGTGAGTGAGTGATAGAGAGTGAGTGAGTGAGCGATAGAGAGTGAGTGAGTGAGTGAGTGACAGTGAGCGATAGAGAGAGTGATAGAGAGTGAGTGAGTGATAGAGAGAGTGATAGAGAGTGAGTGAGTGATAGAGAGAGTGATAGAGAGTGAGTGAGTGATAGAGAGTGAGTGAGTGATAGAGAGTGAGTGAGTGAGTGATAGAGAGTGAGTGAGTGATAGAGAGCGAGTGAGTGATAGAGAGTGAGTGATAGAGAGTGAGTGAGTGATAGAGTGATAGATAGAGTGAGTGATAGATAGAGTGATAGAGTGATAGAGTGAGTGAGTGAGTGAGTGAGTGAGTGAGTGAGTGATAGAGTGAGTGAGTGAGTGAGTGAGTGAGTGAGTGAGTGAGTGAGTGAGTGAGTGAGTGAGTGAGTGAGTGAGTGAGTGAGTGAGTGAGTGAGTGAGAGAGTGAGTGATAGAGTGAGTGAGTGATAGAGTGAGTGATAGAGTGAGTGATAGAGTGAGTGATAGAGTGAGTGATAGAGTGAGTGATAGAGTGAGTGATAGAGTGAGTGATAGAGTGAGTGATAGAGTGAGTGATAGAGTGAGTGATAGAGTGAGTGATAGAGTGAGTGATAGAGTGAGTGATAGAGTGAGTGATAGAGTGAGTGATAGAGCGAGTGAGTGAGTGATAGTGAGTGATAGAGAGTGATAGAGAGTGATAGAGAGTGATAGAGAGTGATAGAGAGTGATAGAGAGTGATAGAGAGTGGTAGAGAGTGGTAGAGAGAGGTAGAGAGAGATAGAGAGATAGAGAGATAGAGAGATAGATAGAGAGATAGAGAGATAGAGAGATAGAGAGATAGATAGATAGATAGATAGATAGATAGATAGATAGATAGATAGATAGATAGATAGATAGATAGATAGATAGATAGATAGATAGATAGATAGATAGATAGATAGATAGATAGATAGATAGATAGATAGATAGACAGATAGATAGACAGATAGACAGATAGACAGATAGACAGATAGACAGATAGACAGATAGACAGATAGACAGATAGACAGATAGACAGATAGACAGATAGATAGATAGATAGATAGATAGATAGATAGATAGATAGATAGATAGATAGATAGATAGAAAATAAGGGAATGCTACTATGCAAAATAGTACAGTAAAATAAAATTATAAAATAAGGTACAAATAGCAAATACAGTAGAGCAAAAATATAATAGCAAAGCAAGCAAAATACAATGCAAAAATATTATGCACTGATATCTACAACGCTTCACTCCCAATTTGTAAATGACTACTACACATCAGAGTTGTGTTTGCTCATGGTCAGGAAACCCTGAAAACTAATTACTTTTTAAAAATGAATTAATTCCAACAATAACAAGAACAATTACAAAACTATTATATTGCATGTTAAGAAACTTGACATAAAACTCACCACGCTGACGTCAACATTGGGAGCCTCCACTGATCCACCGACACGGAACAAAATGGACTTCATGTTCCTGATGGCTATCTGTAATAAATACAACTAATTATTGTGTTGAATAGTATTTTTACTATACTTTAAAAAAAAAGTATTTAATTGTATTGCGGCTGACATTACTTTTTACTTGATAAATTAATAAATTGCCAGCAACTATCCATACATCCATTTCTGGTACAGCAACCGCATTACAGCACTTACTTACGTACTCTGCATTACTAACGAAGCATTGAGCACACTAGCATAACAATCCAGCGATTCTGAAAGGGGACCTATCATGCTCATTTTCAGCACTTTGTGGACTCCTATGGAGCAGCAACATGCGATAAGCGGAACAGAAAGCTTTCTAGATCTTCCAGATTCTGCACCGCTTTCTGCTGTGTTTCCATGGACTTCCTGCTTCCGACCCAAACGGTCTGTTTAATCTACTTCACCCCTGGCCCTCCTCTAGGTAGGCCCACTCCGCTGTGATTGGTCACCATTCCAAGCGCTCCCGAGTACTTCCGGACACATATAGCTCTGTGTTTACTAATTTATTTCAGCTTTTTGCTGTGGCAAAATAAACAGCATAGGCTAATAAGCATAAATTAATTCATTCATTTTCTATACCGCTTATCCTCACGAAGATCACGAAGATCGCGGGCATGCTGGAGCCTATCCCAGCTGTCTTCGGCACCCTGGACGGGTCGCTGGCCAATCACAGGGCACATATAGTCAAACAACCATTCACACCACACTAAAAAGCATAGGTATGACTTTATAATTAATATTGTTCAATCCATGTCATAGTTTTCTTTTAAGTCATTCGGTCATTCATTCTCATTTTTCACCTAAAAAAAATTAAATGAACTGAACTTTGAACTGGGCAGCACGGTGGTCTAGTGGTTAGCGCACAGACCTCACAGCTAGGAGACCAGGGTTCAATTCCACCCTCGGCCATCTCTGTGTGGAGTTTGCATGTTTTCCCCGGTTTCCTCCCACATTCCAAAAACATGCTAAGTTAATTGGCGACTCTAAATTGTCCATAGGTATGAATGTGAGTGTGAATGGTTGTTTGTCTATATGTGCCCTTTGATTGGCTGGCGACCAGTCCAGGGTGTACCCCGCCTCTCGCCCGAAGACAGCTGGGATAGGCTCCAGCACCCCCCGCGACCCTCGTGACGAAAAAGCGGTAGAAAATGAATGAATGAACTTTGAACTAGTTCAATATTGAATTACGAACATGAACTATTCATATGTATACTGTGTGAACTGAAGTTGGAACTCGTTCATGAGAACTAAGAACTTGCACAACACAGCTCCTGGAGTACCTTTGCAGGGACACGGTCAAATGCCTCTTCCAGTCCACAAAGCACAGATCGATCCGTCGGGCAAACTCTCGCACAAACACATTGCACCACTTGTAACCAAGGTTCAAGACTCTGCTTTGTCTCTGGAAGGTATGTCGGTGGGATTGAAAAGAACTTCAAGTATTCCTTCCGCCGCAGGCCTCCGGGCCAGCCACTATATATTCATCTTTTACAAGTGTAGATTATTTTCTCTTCAGTGTAGCCCGGTTCATCCTTTGTAATGTTTCCAATGTTATTTTTTACAAGAATATGCCACAGGCGAACAAAAGAAGTGTCTCCCGTGTCGGACGCTGGGCACCCCACTCTTACCTCAATGCGAGTGTCAAACTTGATGACAGAATCGGGGTTGAGTTGGATCTTTAGGACAGTCTTTCCCCGACTGGGCACCACACCCTCGCACGGGCTGACTAGCATGCATGGCAGAGGACACGCATCGAGGACCTGCAGACAGACAAATCATTTCAATGTACGCACAAACACTATGCCACAACTCCAACAGTGTACTTACTCGGTAGTAGGCATGGTTATTTCCTTTATTGTGTAAGATTGCTGTTCGAATAGAAGGCATATTGAGAGGCACGGATTCAAACATCAGCCGGTCCTCTGATTGCTCGACGCTCGTGGTTCCAATCTAGGAAGACATGATCAAAAGAAAATCATTCAATTCAGGAAAATGTCTCACCCGGAATGATGTCACATACTTAGATAGATCAAAGCACAGTAGTAATAATAAATAATACATGGTCAATTACATATTTATCTTATTAAATTGTTTTTTAAAGTATGTAATGCATAAAAAAATATATTCAATTTTATTTAATTAATTATTTATTAATTATTAAATTGTATTAATTTAATTTAATTATTTATTAAACAATGGGTAGTTCTCTATACTAAATAATTATAATCTTATTAAATTGTTTTTTAAAGTATGTAATGCATAAAAAATATATATTCAATTTTATTTAATTAATTTATTAATTATTAAATGTTATTAATTAAATTTAATAATTATTTATTAAACAATGGGTAGTTCTCTATACTTACATTAATAAAAATAGTAAAAAAAAAAAATAATAAAATATTTCTCATTTTATTTTTATTATTTTGCATAAAATAGTATGTCCATAAAATCATATGTCTATCATATGTTAGGGACACCCTACCCTAATAATTTGTGACTGTGGAATTGCCCCTGACTCCAACCAGTACTGGACAAGCCTTTTTTATACAGAAATTCTGATGGATTCAACCCAAAAACTCAATAATTTGTTTAGATTTCCATCAGTCAGTCACGAAAAAAATCATACTTATAACTTGAAACCCACTGTGATGACTAATTTTGTTGTACGCCATACTTTTTCTTGATTCAGATGAACTTCAGATGAAGAAATGCAAACATTGCTGCAGTGCTAAACCTCTTTTCTGTCCAAAAAAAGTCCATATTTTGCACCTCATACATTGGCTAAGAAATTAAGTACTAATGAAGTAAATGTAAATGAGAAGTTTTCATTTGAGACCTCAGCAATGCAGTGAAGGCGTTGAATGTTGCCATCAACGACAAAGAGGTCAAAGTCTCCTTCCTGAGGGGATGAGAAAGAGCTGTGCCACACCACCTCACATTCGAGTTCCCTGTATGCCTCCACTGTACCTGGAGGAGAGAGAAAGACTGGAAGTAATCCTGTTAGTAATCTGAACAGAAACACGGTCAGAACCTGTGGCTGGTCGAATGGAGAAGAGGATGCCGCTCTCTGGAACAATGGGGCACCATGTGAATTCAGCTGACTGGTTACGTGGGTTCCGAAGGGTAATCCAGCTCCTGTATCCTGATGAGGCCAGCAGGTTCCGGGTGGGACCCAGTATCAGCAGGTGGGTGGACAGTTCCAGGTAATTTCGGACAACCTGGGCTTTGACCAGAATCTGACCAGGATGTTGCTGATTCACTGAGTAGGTCACAGGTCTGCAGATGAAAATAAAATATTAAACCCAACCTGTAAAAAAATGAAATTAAGGTTATACTTGAACCAGCAAAGATTCTGATCCCCAGAGTGGTTATGTATTCATGAAGCTGAAGCCTATCCCAGTCGACTTTAAGCAAGAGGCAGGTTACACTCTGAACTGGTCGGTTAAATCTAATATATATATATAAAACTGAAATCTACATGTTAAATATCAATATTAATGAATCTAAAAATCCTTTTAAAAGATGCTAAATCAAAATGTATGTACTTTATAAATGAAGGTAAATTAAAGGTAAAAATTAACTTGAATTATGAAAAATAGTTAAAAAATATAGTTAAATATAAATCTTAAATGCAAATATAATTTCCATATATAAATGTTAAATTAAATTTTAGAGATTTTTTTAATATAAATAGAAATGTTAAATATACGTATCCAGTTGTCCTTTGCTACATTGAAGTTTGAACACCGGTCCCTGAATCTATCGCTGTTTTTTTCAAAATTTTATAAAAAGTGATCAATGTTTCGCAATTATTCGTAATTAATAATACATGACACTGCATAGAGTCAGTCATGGCATGTCTGACATAATGCAGAACATAATACGTTCTCCTCCCATTTCTTGTGGAAGTGGTAGGTTTTTGTTTTCTTTTTCTTTTGTCCCTAAATGTGTCACAAACTGTCGAGCCAAATATATATATTAAATAGCAACGCCTCTCAGTGTCCACAGATCCACCCACATCACTGACCAAACATCATTTCCTCATTGCTTCATCAAAATGCTCCAAATGTACCAAAGAATACTAAAAAAATATATATTTATTGATATAATGAAAAATGCAAGTGGACACAAAGCTGTTATCTCCTCCCACCTGTAGAAACGACCCAGCCCTTGGCTTTGAAAGGTGAGCGGTATTTGGTTACGGGACCACGGTGGGAGCACATGAGACAGTGGGGATGATCCTTGCAGCTCGGGGCAGTCCACCTCCAACTGGACCCTCACAAACACTGACAGATGATTGATCAGCTCCAGGTTCTGCACACACACAGAATCCACACACACTTCGCCGAAATCCACCAATGCTGGACCTTGTCAGAAGATGAGACAGCATATATAAATATGCATACATATACATATCACTCTCATTACACTTACACCCAAAATAGTGAAAACCTACCGATGACAACCTGGTAAAGCTCCTGAGCTGTCAGAGTCCTGTCACAGTCTGCCACCTCCTGGCTAGTAGCTGGAACTGCATGCGATTCCTCTGACACCTTTATAGGAGATACAATATTAAGTAACATTCATTCATTCATTTTCTACCGCTTTTCCTCACGAGGGTCGCGAGGGGGGGGGTGCTGGAGCCTATCCCAGCTGTCTTCGGTCAAGAGGCGGGGTACACCCTGGCCAGCCAATCACAGGGCACATATAGACAAACAACCATTCACACTCACATTCATACCTATGGACAATTTGGAGTCGCTAATTAACCTAGCATGTTTTTGGAATGTGGGAGGAAACCGGAGTACCCGGAGAAAACCCACGCATGCACGGGGAGAACATGCAAACTCCACACAAAGATGGCCGAGGGTGGAATTGAACCCTGGTCTCCTACGTAGCTGTGAGGTCTGCAATGTAAGCAGGTTGTAGAATGTTTAGAAGGGTTGTTAGAACAAACAAATGCAATTAATGGTGATGTGTGCCAAAACATGTGTGATTAGTTGCAAGGAAATTAGATTACCTGGAAATGTGAAATGTAAAAGTGATGTTAAAGTGATAAGTAATTGAGAACGGAAATGCAAATAACTTGAGTGACTTGAAAGATGTGTATTTTGTATCTGAGTTTGTGTGTGTTAAATAAAGAGACGCAATCTGCAAGGGAACACTATGCAACATCCTCATTTTGCTGTTCTGCCTGCATTTCCATTCAGGCAAATGATCTGCCTTACGGTGCCCACACTACGGACCCGAAACATATAGATGACCATGTGTTATGGCACTGACATGGTCATCTATATGTTAAGATTAAGATTAAGGCATATTCATTCATTCATTCATTCATTTTGTACCGCTTTTCCTCACGAGGGTCGCGGGGGTGCTGGAGCCTATCCCAGCTGTCTTCAGGCGAGAGGCCATTCACACTCACATTCATACCTATGGACAATTTGGAGTCGCCAATTAACCTAGCATGTTTTTGGAATGTGGGAGGAAAACCGGAGTTCCCGGAGAAAACCTACGCATGCACGGGGAGAACATGCAAACTCCACACAGAGATGGCCGAGGGTGGAATTGAACCCTGGTCTCCTAGCTGTGAGGTCTGCGCACTAACCACTCAACCACCGTGAGATTAAGGCATGTCTTAATCTTAATCTTAACATATAGATGACCATGTGTTATGGCACTGACCTGCCCAATGCCGGGCATCACGCCATGGGACGGGCCAAAGGAAGCATGCTTTGGCCTCCTCTTGGACTTCTGATTGGCATCTATGTCACTGAGAAGAATCTTAGGTGGTACAAGGCCTTGAGAGGATATAAGCCCAAAGTTGTCCTCTTGTATATCCTGCCTGTAACCAAATTAAAATCATTAAAATCACAAACTTTCCATATTGAAGTCTATAGGACTATTTTATTGACAACTACTGCAGGTTTAGACACTTTAGACAATAAATTACATTTACAGTAATAGGTGAATAATTATGTATTTGTATTTTACTTGGTCTTGATCTTCTGCAGGCGTGCTTCTCTGAGTTGCCTGAAGAAATCGGCGTAACCCTGTCTATGTTTCTGTCTTTGCGCCAACTCCTTCCAAGTAAAGGCATAGTCTGAATCCACATAGCTATACCGGTGTACTCCAGTGAAGATGGTCCTGTAAGCATAACATCAAGAGGTCATTTTTATGCATCTTGTGTTACTTGTGTGTTGCTAACGTTTACCTGTATTGTTTTTGCGGCGAGGACGGGCGGATGCTGCTGGCTCGATCGTTAGGCAAAGCCATAAAAACCTCACCAGGTGAACTCTGACCCTTCTTTCTGCGATGCATGTGGAAGGATGTCTTGCAGGCATTGAGCACGGCAGCACGCACCATGCCGTAGCAGTAGGGCAGCTCGCTGGATGTAACGTGAGGACGTGAACCGATGGGATTTGTCACTTCTGGTGTGATACCTGAAAAAGCAACAGATTGTTGCAGCGTTTGAACCGCATATAATAATTTAATTAAAATTAAATTAAAATAATTACAGGATTTGTGGAGGAGCATGGCCCAAGTGTTCACAAGGCAGTCTAATACTTTATGTCACCTGTTGTGTTTATTATTTTGCGGGGAAATAATTTCTATACGCAGCCAAAGCGTTGTCCAATTTGGGATGTGGTCCTGATGATCTCATAAAGCCGTGACCTTCAGCATTTACTGGGGTCATTCACAGCTGAAAGTGAATAAAGCACCATGGTTCTCAGGCAGAAATGGGTGAAGTGCACCCTTTGGGCTGGGAGTGGCATCTTTTTGATTGACAGGTGGCTCAGCAAAGCATGCTGTGCTGTGGGAGAGCTTAGCCAGAAGCCAAAGGTCTGGATTTATCCGTGGATCTATATTCCTGCCCTTACCCATATGACCATGAGCTTCGGGTACCCACCAAAAGAGCAAGATCTCAGTTTCATTTGTAGGGTGGCTCACCTCCCTGGTGAGGTGTTCCGGGCATGCCCAGCTGGGAAAAGACCCTGGGGCAGACTTATGACACGCTGGAGTGATTATGTCTCACAGCTGGCCTGGGAACACCTTGGTGTCCTCCCGGTGGAGCTGGGACCGGGAAGTCTGGGCTTCCCTACGGAGACTGCTGCCCCCGCGACCCGGACCCGGATAAGCGGAGGAAAATGGATGGATGGGTGGCTCAACTCACCCTAAGAGGAGCTTAGAGTCGAGCCACTGCTCCTCCACATGGAGAGGAGCAGGTCCATGTGACTCTGTCATCTAACACAGAAGTCTCCTGGATGCCTCCCTGAGGAGGTGTGAGGTGGTACAGGCATGCCCAGCCAGTAGGAGGATGCATTTTGTCTCACAGCTGGCCTGGGGAATGCCTCAGTACGCCCCCCTGGTGGGAGGAGACTGGGATACAGTATATACTCCTGTATACTCCTCATCACAGGGGAACAATGTGGACAAAGGACAAAATTCTTTTGGGTCTAGTTTGCATTTAATGCAATCAAGTAATTACTTACCAGGATTTAATTTAGGCAAAGCCGGTATCATCTCAAGTTTGCAGGTAGCTGATAAATATAGAGCGAGGGTGTAGAAGCTGCCAAACTTGAGCTCAGCATCATCCTCACTGGCGCCTTTATTCCCTCGGGGAATGACGTATCCCAAAACATCAAGTTTCTGACACATTTGGAACTTCCCCTGCTGTCGTGCGCTGAAATACAAAACTATTTCCTGCGGAAGCAACAAACGGCTCGCCAACACTGCGCTCCATTGTGTAAAACAACCGCTGGTCTTACCTGATGCTGCCCAGGGGCGATGGTGCCGGAGGAGGGCTCAGTGCCAAAATGCGCTAACCTCCGAAAGCGGAAGTTGACAGAAAGATGGGGGCATAGGTTCTGCAGCACGCAAAGGCGCTCCGTGCGATGACCCACGTTGCAAGTGGAGAAGTCAAAGCTATCTGACGGACTTGGAAGCAGAGCCACGGGCAGCCCCGAACCTGTCACCGCTAACTCCACAATGCTGTTTCCTGTCAGGAGACAAGCAAAAAGAAAATATTTTGCTCATCAAAACAATTCAGGACCTTGTGCAGATGTTTTTTTTTATTTACAGTGGTTTGAAAAAGTGTTTGCTCCTTCCTAATTTCTTAGTTTTTCACGTTTTAGATAATCAAATTTTAATATTTGTCAGTGACAACACAACTGAACATAAAATGCAGTTTAAAAATAAATGAAAGTTTTTATTATTATCTGAGAAAAAAAATCCAAACCTATGTGGGGCATTTCATGAAAACATGATTGCCCCCCTAACCCAGTTAAAACATAACTGAAATGAACCAATTTACCTGTGAAGCCATTTCTAAAGCTTTGGGACTCCAGTGAACCACAGCGAGAGTCATTATCCAGAAAAGGTAAAAAACAGTGGTGAATCTTCCCTAGGAGTTGCTGGCCAGCCAAAATGACCCCGGGAGCGCAGTTACAACTCATCCAAGAGGTCACAAAAGACCCCACAACAACATCCAAAGAACTGCCGGCCCACACTTGCCACAGTTATACCAGCAATGAAATATAGTGGTGGTAGTGTGATGGTCTGAGGCTGTTTTGCTGCTTCAGGACCTGGAAGACTTGCTGTAATAAATGGAACCATGAATTCTTCTGTCTACCAAACATTCCTGACGGAGAGTGTCCGACCATTTGTCGGTGACCTCAAGCTGAAACCAACTTGGGTTCTTCAGCAGGACAATGATCCTAAACACACCAGCAAGTCCACCTCTGAATGGCTGAAGAAAAACCAAATGAAGACTTTGGAGTCCTGACCTGAATCCTATTGGCATGACCTTAAAAAGGCTTCATGCTGGAAAAACCTCCAATTCTGCAAAAATGAGTGAGCCAAAATTCCTCCACAGTGCTGGAAGAGACTCATTGCAAGTTATCACGCTTTATTGCAGTTGTTGCCGCTAAGGGTGGCATTTAAAAACTGCATTATAAGTTGTGTTGTCATATATGAATATATTATAAATATTTGTTTGATGATCTGAAACACTTAAGTGTGACAAACAGGAAGGGGGCAAACACTTTTTCACACCACTGTATTATCACTTAGATTATTGTTTTATTTTATACTCTTAGCTAACAGAGCTGCTGTGCTAATTTCGTTGTAGAAAACACAAACCAAAGAATAACCCAACCCAAAAGTACTATTAGTACTGTAAACTTTGTAATTTGCATACCGTTTGGGTGAGTGAAGCCATGTTTACTTTCAACTGTGTCGAAGTGCAGAAAAAGACAATAGTCCTGCCGGCTTACTTGGTCACCACGCTTTTTGGGATGTAATCTGAGGAAAGGAAATTAAAATAGGTGAATTTCATCACTAAGGTGTGGTGGTGCATACAAATGTTGACACTGCATTTTGATTTCAAAATTTACTCAATTTCAAGTTTACCTGTGGGCAATGGGACTGAAGCGTACAGCCACTGTAGTTTTCTTATATGGTCCCAGGTGGCCTTGGTTTGGAATACACTGTAATACGGAACATTGGATGGCGGCGTCTGGACTGCACTGCTCCATTCTAGCCAGCAGGGCGGCGTCTGTGCTCTTGTCAAGATTTCCTCCCTACACAGATACTTCATTCATTTATTCATTTATCCTTCCCTTCATTTCTATATATATATATATATATATGTGTGTGTGTGTGTGAGTGATATGAATCAAATGAATGTATATATTTTAGACAAAAAATAGAGAAAAAGCGCAGAGTACCTTTT
Organism: Doryrhamphus excisus; assembly: GCF_037039965.1. Lineage (NCBI taxonomy): Eukaryota > Metazoa > Chordata > Actinopteri > Syngnathiformes > Syngnathidae > Doryrhamphus > Doryrhamphus excisus. The sequence goes on from NC_136371.1 coordinate 15,394,001, forward strand.
ATAATAATTATAATTTTCTTAATTATATTTTAATTATATATACATAATTTTCTATATATATATCTATTATATTATCTATTATATAATATATCTATATATTATATATAATATTATTATAATTATATATTATATCACATATTCTTATATATATAAGATATGCCTTTATTCGTCCCTCAGTGGGGAAATTTGTAATTTTTTGTAAAATTTGTATATCTAATATATAATATAAATATATAATATATATATATATTATAAATATATAATATAAATATATATATAATTTTATATTTAGAATTTTATATATTCATTCATTCATTCATTTTCCTCACGAGGGTCGCGGGGATGCTGGAGCCTATCCCAGCTGTCTTCGGGCGAGAGGCGGGGTACACCCTGGACTGGTGGCCAGCCAATCACAGGGCACATATAGACAAACAACCATTCACACTCACATTCATACCTATGGACAATTTGGAGTCACCAATTAACCTAGCATGTTTTTGGAATGTGGGAGGAAACCGGAGTACCCGGAGAAAACCCACGCGTGCACGGGGAGAATTTTATATATAATTTTCTTAAATATTATTATATGCTTTATATAATAATTTTATAAATAATATATTATTATATAATATATATAATATATATTATTATAATTATATATTCTATTATTATATATTCTTATATATATAATTTTCTTAAATATTATTATATGTTTTATATAATAATTTTATAAATAATATATTATTATATAATATATATTATTATAATTATATATTCTATTATTATATATTCTTATATATATAATTTTCTTAAATATTATTATATTTTCTTAATTATCAAAGACCAATATCTGGCCCTTACTAGTTCAGTTCCAGCAGCAGAACTCTTCAGCAGGCAAACCCAGTCACATGCGTCGGGTCCGTTGTTGTTCAAGACCACACGCTCCACACGAGATGTCCCAAAGTAGACTGGTCCGAACCACAGACAGGACAGCGAGACTCCCTGTAGAATGTTGCACAACAGAGAGATCCACTAAGTGTATTGGCACGACTTTTATAAAGACATCACAGGACAACACAAGAACTAAATGAAGTACCTTTGTGTCCAAGACCTCAAGACGCTGGTCCACCACTTGGGCCCTGATACTCAGAACTACAGGAGCCTGGTTTTGGAGCTTGACCCTGAGGAAGCAGAATGCAACACGTCTACCAAGACAGTCTTTCATTTTCATCAAAGTTTGTTGCAGATTCAGTTAAAATTGAATATACAAGAATTTCTTTTCCTTGAATGAATGAACGCATGGTGGAAATTGGTCAAAGTCTGTTTACTAATAATCAGTGTCACTGTAGTCTATTTGTTAATCAACATTGTGTGTGTCACTGTAGGACAAACTAAAACAAAATAACGTGCATATTCCACTTGAACTGCAATGAAAAGCAAATCTTACATCGCCTTCTCGTTTACGTGTCTGGGTTTGTCAGCATGCAGTTCAACATTGAGCCACTTGGTGGCACCAGCCGCGATAACTCCAGTGCCGGGTGAGAGTCTGACAAAAGTGTCTCCACTGTGAAGTACTTGGAATACACCTATAATTAAAAAAACACATCTTTTTCACACTTTTTTCGCATGTTTGTGTTGTTTCAGATCATTAAACAAATCACATTTTCCACACAGGGCCGTGTAGGTTTGGGTTTGTTTGTTCCTTAATCAGAAGTTTCATTTAAAAACGGCATTTTGTGTTCAGTTGTGTTGTCATTGACTAATATCTACATTTGATTTATGACGCTGTTATTCTTGATTGCACCGTGAGCAAGGGAGGCACATGGGTTGATCAAGCTGGTTCAAGACTGGGCGAGGAGGCAGTTCCACATGGTCATATATCCCTCCATTATCATTTTACTTCATGCAGACATGAGTCTAGGTTCTTATGGGTTGATATCATCCCAAAAGATGACATGAATAATAAGAAAACTGTGTATTCTGAAGAGTTTATGACAATGGATCATTACCTGATGCTGAGCCTTGATTGCTTATGGGAATCTGTCGACTAATCATTTGACCGCTGGCGGAAAGAAAGCCAAAGTCCAACTCCAAGTCCATGAACAGGGCGCAAGCCCTTGGGAAACTAGACGAGCACAAACACAACATGAAACGTGAATGCAGGAAGTTCATTCATTCATTCATTTTCTACCGCTTTTCCTCACGAGGGTCGCGGGAGTGCTGGAGCCTATCCCAGCTGTCTTCGGCCGTGAGGCGGGGTACACCCTGGACTGTTCGCCAGCCAATCACAGGGCACATATAGACAAACAACCATTCACACTCACATTCATACCAATTAACCTAGCATGTTTTTGGAATGTGGGAGGAAAAACCCACGCACCCGGAGAAAACCCACGCATGCACGGGGAGAACATGCAAACTCCACACAGAGATGGCCGAGAGTGGAATTGAACCCTGGTCTGCGTGCTAACCACTAGACCGCCGTGCAATACAGGAAGTTATTTGGCAAAATGAGATATAGTGGCTTACACCCGGACAGGCACTTCGATGGTCTGCACGACATCTATATGAATGTTGATGCAGTCTGTGATCTTCTCCTCCCTCTGTGGGGTGAACTCCAGCACGCCACTCACAGACAAACCCGGAGCTATATTCCTTGCACCTCTGGGTGCGGAGAATTTGAAAATCTGAAGGAACAAAAAGAAAAAATATATAAGATATTTGCACGATTGTAAATGCCTTACCAACTCTAAACAGTATTAACTGTTATTACAGTTGTTAACTGTTCTTTTATCTGTTTAACATGTTATTAAAGTATATGCAGTTTATTAAGCAAAATATGCCTTACCTTTCGTTTGGGCCTTTCAAACCATATTTCCTTCATGGTTCTACCAGCATTAGTGGCCGTGATACCAGTCTTGTAAACCTGGCCCACTTGCACGTCTTTGAACTCAACAAATGGCGGAGTGACTTGAACGCAACCTTCTGCCATGATTGACACCTGTAATGCATAGTTTTCCTCAATGTACTTGTACGGATGTCAACGCAATATTTCTGGAATTTTTCCCCCCCATCTGTTTGCCGTCAGAACTGTTTGCGTCGCTATCACCATGGTAACATCAATAACGTAACTGACGTAACGCCATAAATGTTCGAAAGAAAGCGCCTCACGTTTTTACTGTCGTTAATATGCGAGTTAAGTGCGACGATTTTTTTTGTTTTGTTTTCGCGTCTTGTGGGGTATGTCGTTTCGTTTAGTTAAATAGATAATATGGTTCAAAATGATTGTACATTTGTTACAATTTTTGCTGTAAAATATGTCACGTCAGTTTTGCCGCAATTTTAAGCTAACGTATACATCACGGAGACATTTCCCGGAGTTGTTTAAGATTAGATTCATTCAATAAATATAGTCCAAACAGTTTAACTTCAATATTTGACACAGATTAAATAATTACAATAGTCTAATTGGTTTAAAGTTACCTTGAGTTGCAAAAAATAAACTTTTGGGAATGGGCTAGCTTATGGTTCTGCCATTTTGGGGACGTCAAATTGGTTGTGTGTCGATACAAATATCGATGGTATCGATACCATGGATAGGTTAAATATCAGCTCGACACTTGTGTGGTAATATGGACTTGTGTGAGTCTTTTCCCCCCACAAATAACTGTTATTAATTTTGCTACAGTTATTCTACAGATATTCATTTTCTACCGCTTATCCTGGGATAGGCTCCAGCACGCCTGCAACCCACGTGAGAAAGTTTTGATATTGTTTTCAACTTCATGGGATACGTTTGCAGGAAAGCTTTGGGGTCAAAAAGCCAAATTATTCGAGTCACTTGTAGGTTTTGAGATGCTTTTCCTCATTAAAGTCGCAGGGGTGTGCTGGAGCCTATGAGAGATGGGGTACACCCAGGACTGGTCACAGGGCACATTCACGTGAACCTAACATGCATGTTTCTTAGAATGGAACCACCCGGCCATTAAGTGGCTATATACAAATTGCTTCCTATACGTCACTTCTATATGTATATGTTTATGTACTGTATATCATCATGATATATAATATATAAAAACAGTTTTGGCACAATTGGAATGACAAAAAATTACTTTGCTTGGATCTGAAAACATTTATTTTTGGAGAAAAATATAATACATTAATTGATGTACTTTCCAAAATATAAATCAGACAAAATGATGATTGAAATTAAGGAAAATATTATAAGTCTGAATTGCTCCACTAATCCATAAAAATAAATTTGCCATATTTCATCACTATAAATGTACACTTTCATGGCATGCAGTTAAATCATGGCTGTTTTGGGATCTAGTAGTTGTCAACCTCTACAACCCGCTTGGTCACTCGGTGGTCACCCACAACCAACCTGGTCACCATGGACCACTTTTCCATGTGATGGTCCATCACTGGCTTTTTGTGGTTCACGACCAGCACGGTCACTGATTGGTCACATGGTGAACCGAGGCCAGGTTGGCCATCTTGTTGTCGTCCAGAGCCAGCTCGGTCACTCGCTTTGTCGCTTGAAAGTCTATAACACGCCAGTCCAGGGGAAAATGGGTGACTAAAGTGAGCCAGCGCATTCTCCGGCAAGCAGCGGTTAACAGTAATGTTTATTTCTGCGCTAGCTTCTGCGCTAATCTCCAGGTCTGGACTAGTGGCGGCTGTGAGATGTTCACAGACATCTCTCACCAGCAACCGAAGAGGCAGACAAAGTCCTGACTTCCTCTGATGGCTGTCCATTCGTAACTTCTTGCCTTGTGTCGGTCCCCGGCTTTACTTCAGGTTGGACCCTGGTCTTAAAGAAGTTGCTTTGGACCACGTATCGAACACACTGCAGGAGGATGTTCCTCTCGTGGCGGATATCGGGGGCGAGGAGCTAGACCAAAGAAAACACAGAAGCTCCAAGTCATCTCAAAATTGCTGGGGAATTAAAAAAAAACATGGACTCTCTACATCAAGCAGCTCCTCACCATCTCAAGGAGAGTGGGTCTTCGTTTCTGCAACATATCATTGTGTCCGCCTCGGCCGTGCCTTCCTCCTCGACCTCCTCTGCCTCCTCGTCCTCTTGGGTTGTTGGGAGTATTACGGGCAGACCAGCTGTGGGAGATACTGGAAGGTTGTGCGTCCTGCTTTAGCAAAACCTTGTTTTCTTGGAGCAGTTCTGCGGTTCTTTGTATAGTGGATACTGAAAGACAGAGAACCCCTTGATTAGAACAGTCCGCTGTCAAGAACTATAATAAACAAAACACTTAAAGCAATACTTCAACAACTACAACTGTTATTTATTTATCCCAGACCATTTTTGATGCAATTCCAACATCAAAATAGCAATAGCATGCTAACTGTTAACATGTTCGATTTAAAAATGGTTTAAATGTTATTGGCATGATATAAAACCGCTATGCAACTGCCATACCACTTTTGGTACTCAGTGCCATCTTGGTAGGCAGTAGCATGCTAATTGTTAGCATGCTCGCCATTTGAAATGACATAAACCTACATGGCATGGTATAAAATTAAACTATTTTTATTAACTATTAGCATGTTAGTAATTTTGGTCGTTTGAAATGGTTTAAACTTACAAGTTCACTATAGAACTGCGGTACCACTTGCTGTACTTAAGTGTACTTGCCCGGTGATAGGATGCCAGCTATTAGCATGTTGCTCAACTGTCTAAAACGGCAACATGGTTTAAACTTATAAGGCTTGATGCAAATTCACTACAAAACTGTTGTCGAGCTGTGTGTGCTCAGTGCTACCTTGCTAGGTGCTAGCATGCTAACTGTTAGCAATTTAGCCATCCTGGCCATCGAAAACAGTAGTGTCTCATGGAAAATGGGGAAAGCCAACCAATAAACCCAAAACTAGCTTAGTAAAGTAAAGTGGCAAACTCACCGTGTGCTCCATCATCACTTTCACTCTCGCTCAAGGAGCCATAGTTGGCCACAAGGGACCCCAGAGCTGAGCTCATCTGCTTCGGGGCCACAACGAGACCAGGGCCCCTGGAGTCAGCTGCTGCATCGTCTTTGTCAGAATCTGAAGTAAATGCGAGGGAAGACAATTACGATACAACACAAAATGTCAGCAGCCCACAAATGTGGAAAAAGTACAAAAGAATGCAGACCTGGAATTTGTGCTGTTCCTGCACTTACCATTGTCACTTTTGGCCAACGCTCCCAGTGGATCGCTATCCTGGCCAGGACGTGTGAGGGGTGGGGGTCTATCGGCTGCAGCGCCGCTATCCAAAGGACTTGGGGGCTGCTGCCCCCGGAACCCTTGATGACCTCTTCCACGCCATTGCCGACGTCCTCTGCCTCTCATTCGTCTACACATCAGAACATATAATAAGGTATATAAATACTTTAACTTTGGCAGAGATGCCATGATTTTAATATTGTTGTTGATATGAATATCACAATTAATAATGCAATTTGTCTTCTATAACACAAAGCTAACATGAAGGCTGTTTTTTCTACATGAATTGGTTTTCCTGTTTACAAAATTCAATATATCAAAACACTATCAGTGGAAAAAGTGTGGAAACCCCACGACAAAAAAGTCAAAACTACCCAAACTGAGCCGTCTCCAAAACCGCTCCAGTCTGTTCTCGGCCTGCCATCAGTTTTTTTTTTCTTTCCACATTATCCGCAGTCGGGTAGTTCCTGGAAATAAATGGCAATGAGGTCAAAAAATCCAAACGCAACATTTTCGATCACCAACCTGCGTCTTTCCTCTCTCCACTTTGCAATCTCTTCAGGGGTGTCCAGCTTGATTCTTTTCTTTCCTGGTGCATGGGTCTACAAAACGGCACACATTTTACCAAACGTAATGACATTACATCATTACATGATTCAGCATTACTTACATTTCTCCAATGGATGCTGACTATTTTTTCATGAGCCGTGAAACTGCAGTCCTGTACAGAACACTACAGAGTGGGGTACATGTATGTAAGTGTAGTTCAAATATGGTACTGCAACAAAGACATTACCTTGACGTGTTGAGCTACGTGCTCCTCATACTTCTCCCGGTTTTTGAAACCTCGGTCACAGGTGTCACAAAAATGCAAAAACTCAGGTTCTCTCTTGTTTTGATGCTGCGTGAGTGAAAGACGGATGCATTTGCAGTGTGCAAAAAAGAAAAACAAGCATATTGGTGGGAAGTGATGCAAATCAGTCACATATTTACCCTTTTCCCATGGTTTCCTGTTGGTCTGTAACCTTGATATCCAGCTTGATACCATTCATGACCGGAACTCTGGCCTACATTAATAAATGAAAGTAATTTAGTCAACGTGATGTGTTATAATTAGACAACAGAGGCCATGTTGCAATTCACACACTTTCATACTTACACTTCAAAATGTGTACTTAGTCTGGGAAGGGACGGGGGCTAATTTTAATAGTTACTGCCCACCTAACAGTCACATTATTTATCCACTTCCTCTTATCTCAATTTTAATAGCGAATAGCAACCACTGAGAGTGAGTCCCTCCACTCCTCTTAGTAGCCAAGATGGAGATGGACACACTCACTTTTTGGGGAAAAAAATGTGTGCAACATTCGGGTACTGACAATGCACTGCAGTTTGTGAACTCACTTAACCACTACAAATACCAACTATAACTACGAAAGTGCGTGAATTGAAACACATAAAACTGTAGTACTTGAACATTGAAGCTGACCATATGAATACTGAGTGTTCCCCGACGCCGCCCCATGGTTCCACCAGCCGGACTCGGAGGGTCCCTCGTTCCAAGTCCACATGCTGTGATGGAAACTGCTTGTGCGAGGTTGCTGCTGCTGCTGCTGCGGCCATGTCAGTTGTATGGAGTTCGGCGGAGGGCATTCGAAGTTCGGTGAAGGGTAGTGGCCCCGTTTATCCATGCCGTACACCCCTCAGTCCCTTCACGAAAACTGAAATGGATAAATGTCGGCTCCTCGCGCTGGAATTCTCACATGTGGTTGTTTTTGTCGTAACCCTTTACGTCATTTCCGCTTCAACCGGACATGAACTTCGATGGGAAGAGAAATAAATAATAATGCAAGATATTAAAGATATTAAAATATAACGGAGAAGTATATAAAATACTGTAATTATACACCAAACACACCTATTTTTAATTCAAAACGGTTTTTTAAAAATTCGCGTGGAAGGAATTAACCTTGTCTTTCAGCTAAATTTTTGTCCAACAGAGGGCGATATTACAACCAAATGTCACCACGCGCCATTAAAAAAATGAAGCGAAGAAGAAGAAACAGGCAACGTGACAGAAGTAACTCCTGCGAAAGACCCCAAGGCAGACCATTTTGCAACTTTACCTGAATGGTCATCAAATAAAGCGCACCCGGGTTTTTAAGGAAAAGAGCAGCCAAAATGCTCGTCTTATTTGAGACCGCTGCAGGATATGCAATTTTTAAAGTAAGTCTCCCCACACTTTTCTCGTTCCTATCATAGATAAACGTGGGTTAGCAACATGAGTTAGCTTAGCATCATTGCTACTTTGTAATATGTAGTTTCGAGCGCAACGTTTTCCCGTGAATTATTATCTTTGATAACGAATATGTGAATTAGGCACTGGACATCCTCTATTTGCGTTTTGTACTCCGAAAATTTTGTAAGTTGACTTAAGTTGAACCGCGGATCGACAGGCCCTCCAACCACGTGTGTGAGCTCATATGGCTGAAATGCTAACTATCGTCTTAGCCATTTTACACTTTCCACACACCTTTTATTCATTCTGTTAGTTATCACATCAATGTCAATATTGATTCCTTTTAACATGTTGATTTTTAACCAACTGAGCGACAGCGTGCTTGGCGTCAAGTCTTCACAATTCGCCTTTTTTCACCTCCCAGGTTCTCGATGAATCCAAACTGCAACAAGTCGACAGTCTATATAAGGAGTTTGAAACCCCCGAAAAAGCGAATAAAATGTGAGTTGAGATGCTGCATGTCATAATTAGTACAAAAATCTACCTCTTGAGCTTTACCAAACTGTTCATTTCTTTTTAGACTGAAACTGAAGCACTTTGAGAAGTTCCAAGACACGACAGAGGCCTTAGCAGGTACTGACACCCCAGGCAGTGAAAACAGAGTGTTTTAGTGTTTACTTATAAATGCATTTATTAGTGGTAAATCATTTTGTTGCACCGGTATTCATTGTAACTCTACATCAAATTCCCACATGGTACACGGATGCTGTTTCTGATGATTGTGTACCCCCAACCCCCACGTCTGTTACCTCCTTTTCAGCTGCCACCGCCCTTGTTGAGGGTAAGATCGGCAAGAGCCTGAAGAAGGTGCTGAAGAAGGTGGTCGCCAAGGAAGCGCATGAGCAGCTGGCCGTCAGCGATGCAAAACTCGGCGGAGTCATCAAAGTAAGTTAGTAGACTTGTAGTCCTATTACGAAGAAGCTGCGGTTTTACGCCTCGCCCGAATCGCGTGCCTGGGCGTGTTGGTCGTTGGAAGATGAGTTTGTCCATTGTCATTTACAGCAGCAGAAAGGACACGCACCAGCAAATACAAATAGACAGTGTAGACATTGAAATGGTGAAGGAAAATAAATTTCTGGGGATCACAATAGATGAAAATATGAGCTGGAAACCTCATATTACAAATATACAACATAAGGTGGCCAGAAATATTTCAATATTTGTTCTCAATCAGAAATCACTCCACACTCTTTATTGCTCTCTGGTTCTACCATATCTTACTTATTGTGTGGAAATATGGGATAATAACTATAAAAGCCATCTTCACTCGCTAAATGTACTGCAAAAAAAGGTCAGTAAGGATAATTCATAATGCCGCCTACAGAGAACATACTAACTCCTTATTTCTTAAAATCACAAATACTTCATCTTGCTGATATAGTTAATCTTCAAACAGCTAAAATAATGCATAAGGCTAAAAAAATAACCAATTAGCTAAAAATCATCCAATACTTCTCTACAAGAGAGGAGAAATATGACCTCAGGGAAGAACTACATTTGAAACACTTATATGCTAAGACTATGTTAGCGTTAGCATAGCATTTCAGTATGTGGAATCAAACTATGGAATGGATTGAGTAAGGAAGTCAAACAATGCACAACAATGAGCCAATTCAAGAAACAATACAAGCAGTTCATGTTTGCTAAATACAAGGATGAAGAGTCTTGAACCAGTCATGATGTGCTATATATATCACTATATTGACACTTACTATGGTACCCATTATGTCATTGGATGCTCATATCACCTCCTACTTTGGTACGTGACAAAAAAATTTTAAAATGTAAAAAAAAATTAAAAAAGTAAAAAAAATAATAAAATTAAAATAATTTTTTTAGACTATTGGCAAAGCAGGAAGTGAACAAATGTAACAGTTACTGATTGTAAAAGTACCTCAAATATTTGTACGGTTGCAAGTAATTATTATTTTTAATAACCAATTAATCACTAGATTATTTTTGGATTAATCGCATGAAAAACACTTTCAACTCCCGCCTCTTTATTTAGAAAAAAGTTTAAACATTTGCATATCACCTCATATTTCAGTATGTGACAAAAATTAAATTAAATTAAAAATAATAAAAATGATATTAGGAAAGCAGGAAGTGAACAAATGTAACAGTTACTGATTGTAAAAGTACCAGATGGAGGGGTAGGATTTAATAAGCTTTGCTTCTTCCTACTCCTTTTGGACATGTGGAACTGGGAACTGATCATGTGATGCACTCAATTGTAATCTGATGCATGTTCAAATGAAATTAAACCATTACCATTTAAACTCATATTTGATTTTATATTTTCAGGACAAACTGGACCTGAGCTGCATCCACAGCCCTGCCGTAGCCGAACTGATGAGGTGCATCAGAAGTCAGATGGAGGCCCTCATCACGGGGCTGCCACAGAGAGAAATAAGCGCCATGTCCCTAGGTTTGGCTCACAGGTGAGTGGTTGGCGCATTCCGGGGGGGGTGTCTAATGGAACTGTTGTCGATGATTACACCTTGCTGTCTGAAACACCACTGTAGATTTATTTCAGCATTCGTCACTACCACTGAGATAGCAGCTTCTCCTGCGCAAGGTTGCGTATAGGCGTGTGACTTGTTCCTCACCGTGTTTTCTTTTTGCTCCTTGTTTCCCCAGTTTGTCCCGCTACAAGCTGAAGTTCAGCCCAGACAAAGTGGACACCATGATTGTGCAGGCCATATGTGAGTTGCATCATTTGTTATGAGGCGTTGCTGTGTGTGTGCGTGTGTACAACCCTGGATTTCATGTGCTGTCTCTGCTCTCCGCTTTTTACATTAGAAATATGACAACAAGCAACATGGTCATTGTTGGTGTTTGGTTTCTTTACAGCTCTGTTGGACGACCTGGACAAGGAGTTGAATAATTACATCATGCGCTGCAGAGAGTGGTACGGTTGGCACTTCCCGGAGCTGGGGAAGGTCGTCACCGACAATTTGGCCTACTGCAAGACGGTCTGCCTGGTCGGCGACCGCACCAATGTGTCCAGCAGCGATCTCTCCGCCCTACTCCCCGAGGAGATCGAGGCGGAGGTGAAACTGGCGGCCGAGATCTCCATGGGAACCGAAGTGTCAGAGCAGGACATCAGCAACATCCGCCACCTCTGCACCCAGGTATGCGTTTTGACGCCGACTGTTTCCGGGATTCCAGTGACTTTGGTGATGATGACGACAAATGTCTTCTCTCAGAAACATCATGTTGTTTTTTTCAGTCACTACCTCATCTGAATGGTCATGTGACAACTTTTTGTGGGAGACCAGCCGTTCGTTCCTTTTTGACTGTCTCATTTATTTGTAGGTGATCGAGATAACGGAGTACCGCACCCAGCTGTACGACTACCTGAAGAACCGGATGATGGCCATCGCGCCCAACCTGACAGTAATGGTGGGCGAGCTGGTTGGCGCTCGTCTCATCTCGCATGCTGGTGAGTGACACGGAAATGGCCGACCCAGACGAAGCCGGCGCTGTGATGATGTCGACCTTGTGTCGCCTTCCTGATATTTGTGATGTCTTTAAGTCACTACCTCATCTGAGCTTTTTGCTGGAAGTGAACCTACCACGGGAGCTTCTGTTTTGGTCCCAAATAACTCTGTTTTTTTGGACCCAGGTTCGCTTTTAAATCTGGCAAAGCACCCGGCCTCCACGGTTCAGATTCTGGGGGCAGAGAAGGCACTCTTCCGAGCCCTGAAGACCCGCAAGGATACACCAAAGTACGGTCTCATCTACCACGCCTCTTTGGTGGGCCAGACGACTGCCAAGAACAAGGGCAAGGTGCGTTCAGGGTAACAAGTATAACTAAAGTAAAGAGTTCATTATAAAAAGTTAATTTTTTTTTATCATTTTCCCCAGATCTCCAGAATGTTGGCAGCCAAAACATCCCTTGCTATCCGCTACGATGCCTTGGGGGAGGACACAAATGCGGAAATGGGAGCGGAGAACCGAGCTAAACTGGAGTCAAGATTACGACAGTTGGAGGAGAGAGGAGTAAGTATTCCCTTATGTCAGGGGTGACCGAACGTTTCCCACACATTGAAACATGAAATGATGCATGGGCCACTATTAATTTCTGTTTGTTCCCTCGTTTATGGCGGGCTTGGTTCCAAAAATGGTCCGCAATAAGTGAAGTCCACAAAGTAGCCAGGAGAATAGACAGACAGCCACCTTGTGCTGAAGCACAGAACTCACTCAACGTTGCACAATTCTTCTTAAAGGGCTCGTTTTAGCCTGTAACAACTTTCATATATTCATTCATTCATTCATTCATTCATTTTCTACCGCTTATCCTCACGAGGGTCACAGGGGTGCTGGAGCCTATCCCAGCTGTCTCCGGCCGTGAGGCGGGGTACACCCTGGACTGGTGGCCAGCCAATCACAGGGCACATATAGACAAACAACCATTCACACTCTCATTCATACCTGTGGCCAATTAACCTAGCATGTTTTTGGAATGTGGGAGGAAGCCGGAGTACCCGGAGAAAACCCACGCATGAAACTCCACGCAGAGATGGCCGAGGGTGGAATTGAACCCTGGTCCTCCTTGCTGTGAGGTCTGTGCGCTAACCACTAGATCGCCGTGCCGCCACTTTCATATATTTTAAAAATAATTTTTAAAGCACTAAAATTGCACAAAAAATATGCGAAACATGGAGCGCGAGAACACAATTGTTTTGACAAATTACAATGGTTTAATTCCTCTCTGCTCTTTTTCAAATTTTCGAACTTTCTTGCAAATTGTATTTTTGGAATGCTCATAAGTATTTTGACTTCATTCTCAGAACATAACTTTTTCTGCAACCGAATTTTCCAAAAATTAAGGTTTTTCCCCATATTAAGTATTTAAATTTTATGTTAATAGAAATGCTTACTTTTTGCCTTTTTACCATTATTCTTGCAAAATCACATATTTTTCTTGTTAGATGACAACTTAATTATCTAAATATTTTGGGCTTATTTTGCTCAAAATTACTACAAATTTTCTAATTTTTTTGCTGTTCTACATGCCAACAAAAAAGACAACCGTGGGCTACAAATGACCCCCAGGCCTCACTTTGGACCCCATTGCCTTATGTTTATTATGTGTATGCACCAATGTTTCCCCTACCATGATATTGGTATGTTATTTTGTACAATTTGTCAAGTGGTGAATAAATTTTTTTTTTTCTTTTAGATCAGACGAATCAGCGGAACAGGAAAAGCGATGGCAAAGGCAGACAAATACCAGCACAAAAGGTAACTAGTGTGAGGGTTTCAACCCCTCGGGCCAGTGTGGTTGCATTTGTGTCGCTGCTAACAGTTAAGATTCTGGCCTCTGTATTAACAGAGGTTAAGATGTTGCTAAAATTAAGCATTTGTAAGCCCCCTCAGGCAGAAAACACACCTTTTGCCTTTTGTAATAAAAGCGAATCAGCCAAAATTTGAAAATGACTTGCAAAAGCACTGCCGCTTACTACTTTTCTGGACATTTAGGCGTAAAACTGCGTATGGAAAAACATGTCGTGTGTCAAAACTAATGCTGTCATCTAAAATAATTTTAAAATGATTAATTTAATGTTAATATAACTTCAAATCATAGTTTACTCATGCAATTCCGGACATTTTTCAAAATTTAAAACCCTTCCACACCAGCCATTTTAAATTATTTTGACTAAATTTTGAAGTTTTTGCAAGTATAAACCTCTGCACTCTACAGTCCTCCACCCTTCTCAACCTGGTCCTGGCTGGTGAGCTCTTAACAGACGCACTTCTGCCACCTGGTGGCCGTTTTCATGGCTTAAAACTGCAGTGCCAGTTGGCCCTTGTGCCTCTCTCTCATAGACGACGAATTATCTCTGGTAATTTAATTTAATTCAGATATTGAAGTGATTATACAAAATCCCTTGGTTACTAATTATTAAATTACATTTGTTTACATGTATGAATAAGGGCATAAGCATATGTTTCCTCCCAACAGTGAAGTGAAGGTGTATGATCCATCCGGGGATTCTACAATCCCTTCCACATCAAGAAAGAGGACATTTGAAGAGGTCAAGGATGAGGAGGATGAGGAGGAATTGCTTTCGACACCTGCAGTGAAGGCCAAAAAGGCCAAAACGTCACCTGAAGCTGCAGGTAAGTACATTCTGACGGGCAGTGTTAAATGTTTTTTTTCCATGAATTTTAAATCACGTTTGCATCTTTTTATCAGCGGCAGAAGAGGAAACTGCAGAGCCGCCCAAGAAGAAGAAGAAAAAGAAGCAGAAGGAGGTGACCGAGGAGCCAAAGGAGGAAGAAGAGCCTGTTGAGATCCCAGAGGTACAACACCGCTTCAGGTCAGCTTTTTTTAAACATTTTAAAAATAAAACTAATGCGAATGTTTTCATCTCTAGTCAACAGAGAAAAAGAAAAAGAAGAAGAAGAAAGTCAAGGAGGAAGAAGACTGAAAATGACACTGTTTTGTTTTGTTTTTTTTCCTATCGCACACTTACGTTATCTTGAAGAGGGCAAAGTTGTATTTAGTGCTTCATAGAATAATCTCATGTATCTGCAAATCGATAGTCTGCAGATGACTGAAAAAAAACACGATTGAAGTTTTAAATGACCCCTGATTTAATTTTTATTTGAACATCCGTATACATTTGTTTCAGTGCAGTCTTTAAGATGACATATCTGAAGACTGTAAAGACATGGAATAAATGACTTTTGCAGAAACTGTTCTTTTTTTATGGCATGACGACGCAATAGAATTCTAATTGTTACACATTTTTCATAGTTTCAGTCAGGTGGTAGGGCTGCATACAGGAAAAACTGAATGATGCGGACGCTTTGATGCATTTAGTGTCATTTAAAGATGCTGAAGGCAATCCAGTGTTCATAAAAATATGCCAAACTAGCTCAATTATTTGCAGGCTGAAGTGATTTTAAACTTTATGGCATTAAATGCAGATGATGTACTGTAGTATGGTAGCCTGCAAACCTAGTGAGAGTAAGCTGCATAGAAAAAGGATGGATGTAGTATGGTAAGACATTACAAGATCAGCACATTAGATAGTATTTTAGTCGAGACAAATTACTGTAGAATTGTACCTTAAAAAACATTACTATATATATATATATATATATAAAATGTACACTCTACTGTAACTATCCAATTATAATAACTTAGCTGTGACAACTCTGCCCATGCATTTTCCTTTAGCGACAGTTATACAGTACTGTATTGCCTAGTCCTGGGCTGCAGTTCAGGGTTTGGGCTATAGATGGCAGTAATTTTCTTCATGCTGGTTGGATCAAGCTTTTGGTGTCCGTCGAAGTAGAGAACTAGGAAGTATTGACAGTTTTCTCCAGTTACTCTGGTGTCCTCCCAAATTAAAAAAATATTGTTAGATTAATTGGCGACTCTAAATTGTGTGTGAATGACTGTGTGTTTATACGTCTCCCGCTGTTGGCTAGCGCTCTCGCCCGAAGTCAGCTGGGGATAGGCTCCAGCACATCCCCACGAACTTAATGAGGAAAAACGCCATAGACAGCTTTTGGAAAATGAGTCCGTGGAAGAGAACTAAGAAGTGTTGAGTTTGTTAGTATCTGCATAGTGTACTACAAATAAAAGGCTGATATACAGCCACCATTACAATACAGTACTGCAAATTGATGTGTTCACAAATACGTTTGTTGACAAAATATGACTCAAATCAAATTTGCTCTGATTAGAAACACAATCAACGAATCAACAAGATTTTTAAAAATACAGTACATTGCGTCGGTACTGGTTCTGTATTTACTTGAATAGCGATAACAAAATTTGGAGCACGACTCGTCAATTTTGACGTCACTTCCCATAATGCATTTCGCGTTCGACTCTGCTGCGCTCGATTGCCATTCCTTCATGCTAGCACATGGCGAGACTACTGCAGTACATGACCGGGAAATGAAACGCTTGAGTCCTGAAGTATTGTTTATTTAGTCGTTTTCCACACACGATAAGTTAACAAAATGTCGCAATTACAGGCGAGGTTTTACACAGAAAACCCAAGGTAAGTTATCTAACACAAACACAGCCAGACGAGGATAGCTAAGTAATGTAACCTACAGTGACATATTCAATTAAAATTCTAATACGTGTACCATTTTGTTGTTTCTGTGAATGCTTACTGTTTTTGGTTTTAGGTACGTCATAGATGATGTTCCATTCTCCATCCTGGCCAGTTCTGAAGTGCAGGACCTCAGCAATGTCATCAACATGTTACTGGAGGCCAAAAACGGTTGGATATGTCTTTATTGTGTGCTTTATTGAGTATTTCACATGGTAAGACGTCTGGCTAACATGTTTTTGTGCTTCTGATGGTTTCCACAGCATCTCATAGCAAGGTGGAGTTCGACTTCCTGGTCAGGGGTCAGTTCCTGCGAACGGCGCTGGTCCATCACATGGAAACAGAAGGCATATCCACGGTATGGCCGATCTTGGCGCTTCGGCTGAACATTAATTCAGTTCTAGCATTCATGTTCACATTTGTTACGTGTGTGTATAACAGGAAGAGGTCGTCGAGATAGAGTACGTGGAGCGGATCACGGCGCCAGAACCCGAGGAGTGTATGATGCACGACGACTGGATCAGCGCCGTGGACGCAGATGCCGAATGGTAAGATGATTGACAACGCTGTGGTCTATGTTCCACCACAGTGAAGTACTGTATGTTGTTCTTGTGGTGCTGTTAGCGACTTGTTTTGCGGTGTATCCTTGCAGGATCCTGACCGGGTGTTACGATAAGACTGCCAGTATCTGGTCTTTGGAGGGCAAGGCTATGACCAAAGTGACGGGACACACAGACGTGGTCAAAGATGTTGCCTGGGTTAAGAGGGGTGAGCACATAGAAATATATGGCTTGGCCATTAATTTTACCATGAATAAATGCAGAATATACAATACCATAATTAATAGAGATGTCCGATATTGGCTTTTTTGCTGAAAACAGATATGCCCATATTGTCCAACCTTCAATTTCTGATACCCATATGTGTAACATGGCATAACAGTAATAATAAGTACAGGACTAAATTCAAAATATATATAATATAGCAATTTAGAAGTAAATGAAAATAAAAAATGCATAAAGGGAACTTAAAAATAAATAAGAGATTCAAAATAAGTGAATAAATAACAAACCTCGGAGTAAAGAGTCAGAAAATCTGTATAATGCAGACTATATAAATGTAAAGAACTGACATTTTAAGATGCATGAAAATAAAATAAATCATATATTAATAATATCTCAATTATAACCAATGAATGCAGCATATTGCTTGATATTTTTTTGCTGGTTTATGCAGAAGGCTTGACTTCACTGCTGTTGACGGCTTCGCTTGACCAAACCCTCATCCTGTGGGACTGGAACTCTGAGAAGAACAAATTGGAGGCCAAGCATTGTTGCAGGGGACACACGGGGAGCGTGGACACGGTCGCCACAGACCCCACCGGTTCCAAGGTATTGTCAGTATTGCCAATTGCGATGGAAAAAGCAGATTAATTCAAATTCTGGTTGGATTCTTTCAGTTCTGCAGCGGCTCTTGGGACAAAATGTTGAAAATCTGGTCAGCAGGTGCGTTGAATAATTAAATTTATATTTTATTTAATAACAAAAACAAATACACAATTATTTTGCTTTTCCAGTTCCCACAGAAGAAGCAGACGTGGTGGAGGAGACCGCCGACAGACCCAGGAAGAAACAGAAGACTCAACAGCTGGGCCTCACCAGGGTAACCCCTTTTTAAAGGCGTGGTTGCATTTATGTTGCTATGGTAACTGCTATGTGACACTCGTATCATTATGCACTTTGTAGACACAGACAACAAGCAAAACAAGTTCAGATGTCAGCTACTCGCCACCTAGCGCTTCAAATTTGCGTCAATTTCAAGCATCTAAATAAAGTAAAATGCAAATATAATGCGTTCAGAAGAAGCAATTAAAGATGGTGTGGTTATATGTAATATTTACACTGATCACTAGGTGTCAGTAATGTTACTGTAATGACACACAAGCAACAGACTTGATCACTGACGCAACTGGCCTTAGATTAGATTAGATTAGATTCAACTTTATTGTTATTGCTCATGTTACTGGTACAGGGCAACAAAATGCAGTTAGCATCCAACCAGAAGTGCAATTTTAGAAGTACTTTAGTAATAAGTAAATGTAGAAAAAAATATCTCAACAGGCCCAACAATCCCTAACAGGCTAGTGTTGCGGCCGTAGACGGGACATTTTTAGCAACTCACAGGCACAAGTTTTTATTTTTAATTTTTTTTAATACTTTATTTTTATTTCTTTATTTTTAAAACAAACCGCCAACAGCAATACAAACTAGGGATCGACCGATATGTTTTTTTTTGGGGCCGATACGATTTTTGTCCATCACCCTTAGCCGAAGGCCGATTTTGCTTGGGCCGATATTTGTGGCCGATACTGCATTTGATCCCTCAATTTACATGAAAAAATGACCATGATAACAAATATTACAGGTCTCATGTTTAAACAAATATTTATTGAAATGTAAACATTGAACACAGTAGGATTCGGTTTTCTTAAACACACATTTAAACGGCATTATCAACTTTAAAAGGAATAAATATTCAACCATGTGCAACCATGACGTGCACCCACCCCACCTCCACACACACACAAACACATCACACTGACACAATTTAGTACGATAGTCTCTCATCATTAAAGTTCGTGTTGTACACGATAAAGACCACACATAACACGACAAGCATTTAAAGTTGCATAGTTGTGAGAGTGCTTTTATTCGTCTGTTGCGTTGGTATGTGATGTTTTTGGGCTTTCTTGTTGTCACACAATGACTTAAACTGTTATGCCCAGCGATCACCCAGTGAAATGTGATGGGCTTGGTAAAGTGTTAAAAGCAAGCTAACTCGATTACTTGTGAAAACGCGCCCTTGATGTGATTCAACAGTGGGGGCGGGGTACCGCGACTACGTGTGTTGCGGGGTCCTCTGCTTGACTGTAAATCATGCGGCGGAAAAATACATCGGCGAACCCACGCGCGTATCAGCCGATATCGATACAAGGAAGAAACGCAAATATCAGCCGGCCCATGTATCGGTCGATCCTTAATACAAACACACTCAAAACACAAAGGAGGCACTGGACATACACAGCACACAATTTGGCTATCCAACATTCCCTGTCATGGTGCAATTTGAGTCATTTCCTTGATTTTTGTCCGTGAACATTGTCCGTTTCACCCATTTTTCTCCACACGTCTGTTTCAGTCAATAGTTGTTGTGTCAATAGTTCCATGTCATGTATTGTGTTCATCACACAAAGCCAGTCCTCCAGTACCGGGGGTCTTGGATTAAGCCATTTTTTGGTAATGGCTTTTTTACCTGCTACTAACATGATTTTATATAAATACCTATCTTCTCTTAACACAAAGTCTTCCACCAGGTGTCCCAGATACAATGTCTCATTATGAAAAAATCACACTGTAACCCAAAATCCTCTCCATGGTTTTACATACCCTCTTCCAAAAATGAATGATATTTGGGCAGAACCAAAACACATGTGAATGGTTGACATTGACTGTACCACACTGACGCAAAGCATGGCTGGGTAACTTTAAGATATTTTTGCTTAATTCCTGGTGTAATGAAAAATGTATTATATTCTTCCAGCAATGCTCCCTCCAGACCCGAGATGATGATGTGGTGTTTTGGGTCATAATCATATCCAACCATTCAGTTTCTGTAATGTTTGTTTTGAGCTATTTTTCCCATTTTTCTTTAATATAATGAGTATTCACCTTTCCATCCATTAAGTTTTTATATAGTGTGGATTCAGGCACAAATTTTCATTCATTCATTCATTCATTTTCTACCGCTTTTTCCTCACGAGGGTCGCGGGGGTGCTGGAGCCTATCCCAGCTGTCTTGGGGCGAGAGTACACCTTGGACTGGTCGCCAGCCAATCACAGGGCACATATAGACAAACAACCATTCACACTCACATTCATACCTATGGACAATTTGAAGTCGCCAATTAACCTAACATGTTTTTGGAATGTGGGAGGAAACCGGAGTACCCGGACAAAACCCACGCATGCACGGGGAGAACATGCAAACTCCACACAGAGATGGCCGAGGGTGGAATTGAACCCCGGTCTCCTAGCTGTGAGGTCTGCGCGCTAACCACTAGATTTTATTTTCTTTTATTATGTCTACTTTGTTAGCTTACAGGATTGTAAAGTTGACTATAGGGGTGTTATTTCATGTCTACAGGCCTCTAATAATGTTAAAAAGCATATTTAGAAAGTCTGGTTTTCTATGCTGTAACTCTGAAAATATTTATAAATAAAGAATTCTACTTGACGGAATTCACTTATCACGGTTGGGTCTGGAACCAATTAACAGTGATAAACAAGGGATTACCGTATGTCTATCTGGGACTTGAGATGTTAAGAGCAGAGCCTTCAGGCTTTGTCATCTGAGCTGACGGGATCTTTATGCTTTGCAGACGCCGCTCATGACGTTATCTGGCCACACCGAGGCTTTGTCCTCCGTGCTGTGGTGCGACAGTGAGGAGGTCTGCAGTGCGTCCTGGGACCATACCATCCGCTTGTGGGATGCAGAGACGGGAGAGATGAAGACAATCCTGGTAAGTGGATGCATAGACACGGAGAAGCGTTAAAACAGGACGTCCCTTTAAGTTGCACGGATCATCCCACAGAACGGGAGCAAAGTGTTCAACAGCGTTTCCTACTCGCCGCTATGTCGGCGGCTGGCGTCCGGCAGCACCGACAGACACATCAGGCTGTGGGACCCTCGCACTAAAGGTATTAGCTCCTTTTTGGGGACTAACCAGGTCCTGTTCTGTTATCCTAACTCTTCTCCTGGCTTTCAGATGGCTCGCTGACGCTGCTGTCACTCACCTCCCACACTGGCTGGGTCACCGCTGTCAAGTGGGCGCCGTCGAATGAGCACCAGTTGGTTTCTGGTTCCCTGGATAACCTGGTCAAATTGTGGGACACCAGAAGGTGTGACAAGTCAAACTTTATTGGCACATACAGAACACGCTCATGCTTAGCACCTCGGCGCACCTCGGCGTGTGGCCTGTGTATCTTATATAAGCATATTTCAATGTTGTTATTGAATGAATGTTGCTATATTGGTTTTTTTTTTAGCTGCAAAGCTCCTCTGTATGACTTGGCAGCCCATGAAGATAAAGTGTTTTGTGTGGACTGGACAGAAAGTGGGGTAAGACTGTTAAACATAGCGGCGTTTACACTTGCACACATTTTTCTCCCGCAATTTGCCGCAGCAACGATGCGCTGATTTATTTATGGCACGCTTGAAAAGTGTGAAGACGAGTTTGCGTTCTCTTTATGCATGAACTCCCAATGATGCACCAAATGACCACGCTCCCACACCTTGTCAAGTATATATAAATACAATAGTATGCATGATGAAAATGGATATGCATTGTCATCACCACTTCCCGCATCCGAGAAGTGTCCCACGTGACGCCGTCCCCCTAGCTTTATTAATTTCTCCATTTGCAAGGGACCTAGAAGATATTGAACTCCTTATGCATCAGAAATGTAACAATTGGTTCTAATAATGATTCAATTAAAATCATGATTTGTGGTAGCCTATTCGATTCAAGGACGATATTGGTTTATTTAGAATTTTACAATCCGAAACTATTCAGTAAGTTTAAATTGATTCAGTAACTTTTTAGCTGAAAATTCAACAAGTGGGACAGTGAAATAAATACCCGGATACTGCAGGTGAAGTTTCCTCAATTCCCGTTGTTTTTTGTAAGGGAATCTGGTATAAATTAATTAAGGCTATAAACAAACAAGCAAACAACAATTAATGGCAAGTTATTTGATTAAAGTCAAATCAACACTTTTTTTTGTTGTTGTATCATAAGACCATAAATCGAAGTAAATGAATTGTTACACCCTGGGAACAAATTGCGTGCAAGTGTAAACTCTAAGACTGTAACCTTTAAAAAAAAAATGTCTAAATATATATTTCTTTTTCCCTCCCCTTACAGTTGATGTTAAGTGGAGGAGCGGATAACAAGTTGTACACCTACAGATACTCGGCTTGCCAGACTGATGCAGGGGCATAGCATCAACATTCATTTGCCCACACCCATTTTATTTTCACACATTTCCAGTATTACTCTCATGTAATTCATCATGCAAACATAAATGGATTTCATCTACCAAGTGTTGTCTCTTTATCTCAAACAAAGATGCAAAAAAAAACAATCATTTATTGTTTGAAGTCCTCTTAAACGTCCTTTCAGCTAGCAGTGAGTCTCAATTGATGCACTTCCATACTTGCACTTTGAAGTATACAATTTTTTTAAAAAAAACTTTATTTTAATGTGTACAGAACAGTACTGTACTTACCACGCTCAGAGGTTGCTATATTGGCTTTGTAGCAGAAGGGGAGGGGCTTGAAAATAATGGAGAATGAGCCCCCCCCATTATTTCGTTGCCCTTTCGATGTCATTGATTAGCGATTCTATTCTAAACCATAAAACCGTAAGTATACATTAAAACACAAATGGTTTTGTCAACTAAATTACATTTTTCTCAAAATGTTAACGTTTACAAAGATGTATCCTATTAAATTCGATATAAAAATGCTATATCTTATGAAGACTGCATTCTAACGTATATTTTCAAATACATTAAATTTATATTTTGCAAGAGTTGGAGCGTTACATTAACTGATTTTTATTTATTCTGTTTCTTAACAGACGTAACGGACATTTTCTCGTCCAACAGGTTGGGCCCAAAGATGCAAAAAATGACATGTGTGCTTAGTGTGTATCGAATCCGTTCTGTTACTACAGAATCATTCTATTATAAGTTTTTACTATTATTACTGATATTGGGTTTTTGCTATTACATAATAAAATCCATAATGTGGAATTTTGCAGTTTATATTGTATAGTCAATGCAATCGATACTATATACGACAGTATATAAAGGAGAGTAGACGTGGCACAGTGTTGTAAAATAGACGATCTTCGGTGTGACCAGTAGCGTCACTGCTAATTTTTTGCATATCCTGTTTCTCTGACTCACGCTTTAACGGATATCGCGAGAGTAGACTACCTGCTGCTGTCATAGATGCTGGCACTATGTGACAAACATAAAACAATACAGAAACGTTTGATTTAAATTGACCCATGACTCGCATATAAGGACTGATACGCTGCATTTAAGGTAAGTTTTAAAAAAAAATCCTCAAATCGCGTAAATATCGCTTGCTAGCTAAATAGCTTGCTAGCTGGTAGAGCGAATCTACCACCATTACTGGCAGGCGTCGACAACTATTACTCTATTTCGTGATATCATTAAATGTCGTTAAATGTAATTACTTTACTTTACATACATACATATATAATTTGTGGACATATTACACTCATCGACGCCGGAAGGACTAATTTGTCCCAGTGTTGGTGAAGCAGGGTTTGTTTGGCAGCCAGCTGTTGTCCTTGCTTTAGTAGCAGGTGCTCTAATCTCTGCTTTACGTCAATGTATAATTAATTGATAAATATGAATGTACTTATTTTTATTTGTGTACGATGTAGTGAGACTACTGAGGTTTTCAACCCTCGTAACAAACAGGACTAAAGAAGTCAATGTAGCCGACTACGTTTTGGAAAATGTACCACCTTTACAACACATTATTAAACAAAAACATGTATAGATTTACTGGAGAGCAGAATGGTTGAGAATTCTGTGTGTCCGCATTTGTGGACATTTCCGTGAATTAATGGTCTTATTTTATCATTGCAGCCCGGTAGAGACTGATATCCAGTCATGGAAGGGTAAGTGAGCATTCAACTGTAAAATAAATAATATTCATCAACAATATGATGCAATTAGGTGGGCCTTCAAAACGATAATAATTGCAGTGTTTCCTACAGGACTGCAATCCATCTGTGGCATTGGGTTCCTCTGTGTTTTAGCCTTTCGGACACGTTTTAGTGTTTAAAAACTGAGCATTTGCATCACTCCCGTCAGAGTAGAGATTTTTTAAACATTTGGCTCTGTGTGTGTATTAGTGCAGCGAGAGTATCAAAAGAAATGTACAAGAGAAGCTGATGTTTTTAAAACTGATTTAACAACAGAATATGAATGTAGTTGGTTACGCTCCCAAGTGCTCCCGAGGACTTCTGGACTACAGCCGAACCCTACTTTCTAATTTTGGTCGATATAGGAGTCGATAAAAAAAATGAATAAACCCTTTGGAGAGCTACTTCTGATTGGCCAACATGTGCATACAGTCGGTACATTTGTTTTTATACATGCATATGATACATACTTTGCATAGTTGTAATGAAAGCTGCACAGCCAGTCCCATAAAAAAAGATGCACCAAATGTATTTGCGGTGGTCCAAATGTATCTGTGGTGGGCTCTTTGTGTCTTTTATAATTTTTAGGTATAATCTAAATTAGTGGAGGCTGTGATTAAGTTGATCTTAATGGTTTGGCAGCCCGAGTAATTAAAATTAAAAAAGTCTAAATATTTCATTCCAACAGAAGGTCCTAACCCTTTCCTCTTGCCACAGGTTTGTTGGGGACCTGCTCGGCGAGGACAGCTCAGTGGTGGCACGCATGCAGAAGAAGTTCTGGAAAACCAAGCAAGTGCTCATCAAAGCTACTGGCAAAAAAGAGGACGAGTACGTGGTGGCTTCAGACGCTGATCTGGACGCAAAGCTGGAGGTTGGACAAGACCTACAATCGGTCTACACATTTTTGGACTTGATGTGCTTTGTAGATAAAAATGGCTAAATCAAATACATTTTGATGAGATGAACTAAAAATCAGTTGATAACTGTGCTGGTTAGCTATTGCATTCAATATATTTAATGATATTGTTTTACATCTAAATTGCATCAGTTTACAACAGATTTTAAAATTATATTTATTTTCTGAAAATATTTAAAAGGCACCTATATACTCATTTATACTCATTTTCGGCCCTTTATATTGAGTTGAGGACTACTGTAGAGCAGCTACACGCGGTAATCCGCACAGAAAGCTTTCTATATCTTCCTGAATCCACACCTATTCCAGCTGTATTTCCTTAGTTTTCCAAAAACGATCTGTTGTAATTTATTCCTCCCATTGCCCGCCCCCGGGCACGCCCACTCCGCTGTGATCGGTCCCACTCCCAAGCTCTCTTGAGGACTTCTGGACGACTGCCGAACCCGACTTTAATATTTTGTCGGTATAGGAGTTGATATGAAATGAATAAATCCTTTGGAGAGCTGCTTGAAAAGTGGTTGGGAGCTACTGGCTGCAGACCTTACCTTGTATGAACTCAAAGTGTTATGTGGTTATGTAGGTGCGCTTTTACCGCGTGCAGACAATCATGGCACATCGGTAGTCGAAATGTGGCCATTACATGTTTTTTGCATGTTAAAAAAAAACTCAGTAGAGCCACCGATTGTGGTGGACAAAGGCTTGTACCTACCTGGCCACACCCATTCAGCCGATGACTTCTCACAAGGCTCACTGTGAGGTCACAGTCAGTGAGCTGAAACCGAGCGTTCAGAGCCATCCCAAACTGTTCAGGGCTCATTTCCAAATGCACACATCTCATTATCTGAAACTTTGGCATCGTTTAACAGCATTATACAACATTCTAACAACATTTATAGGTCAGAAAAATGGAAAGAGCATAATAGGTTGCCTTTACGTTACACTTTATCCGTCAAGAAATATCCTAAAACATTAGGTGATTGACTAAAGTATCACTTAAAACAACAAAGTCCCCTTTATTCAGTACCTGAAGGACACTTTTGGGCTTGTCTCTTCTACTCAGCAGCAGGGTTATCACATCAAACATCACAGGTCATCGCATTCCAACAATAGTCAGTGTAACTTCAACTTTGTAGGGTTTGTCACCAACTGCTTATAATGATCTGCCTTGTAGTTTCCAAGAAACTCTGATGCAAAAGTCAATTTCTTCTACCGTTTATGAAATTTCTCTACATGCATGCATTTCCGCAATAAAAAAATAAAATAAATTTATGTCAAAACTCTAGACATATTAAAATGAATGTATTGGAATGTGCAGACAGGTTTTCAGATAGAACTGGTTGTTTGTAGACACACTGTACGTTCTGATAAACTCCCGTTTTTGTCTTATTTTGCGTATTTCCTATTTTGACCCAATACTGTATCTTATAAAATATAGCCAATCTGCACTTCTGACTTACTTTTTCTTTATTAGTTAACTAAACCACGAGAAATTTCACTACAAGCATTTTGCTTGTAGTCCAGTAAAATGGTAGGAAGGATATTGCTACTTCTGTATCTATGATATGTTGTCCTCAAGACCAGGTTTATAGAAATCCACTTCAACCTGTCTAAAGTGTCGTAATCACACTGATCTGCCTTTTTGTTTAAATGCGTCATATTCTATCGATGAGAGCACTCTGCCAGAGCATGCTCCGTGTGAACCAGCAGAGCTCCACCAGAAGTTGCTCAAATTAGATTTGGACCCGTTTCAGCTAAGTGGCTTTCATCTGGAAGCAAAATAGAAACACCAGCGGCAGGGCACACTGTTTATTCTACAGTTAATCAGTTACTTTCCATTTGCTCGGGTGGCCTCACTTTGTTTTATTTGCCCCCTCAGTTTGTCCGCCCTCTCATGTAACAGTCATAGCAGAGTTATAAGCACTTGGAGAATTATTAAATATTAAATGTCACCTTTTGTTTGATTTCCTTTAGGTTACAAAGATCATACTAATAATGGCCTTTTTCAGCTGTATCACAAAGCTGAGATGCAGGTTTTTCTTCAAATATATACTGTATTTTTACCATATCTACACGTGTTGCTTTACAAAATATCAAAGTGATCCTTGCATCTTTTCATTTTTCACTATGTGGACCTCGATGGGAAAAGATTGGACACCCCAGTTATAAACGGTTGTCATACTTTTGTTTCATTTTGTCTTCCACAGTTCTTTCGCTCAGTTCAGTCCACCTGCACCGAGTTGCTGAAAGTGATCGAGAAATACCAGCTTAGGATCACACGTGAGTCCCGAAATCTTTTGACCGATCGCAGAGGATTGTGTTGTATGACTGCATATTTGTGACACAAGTATGTTTAGCTTTTGGGACAACTCAAATATCTAAACAACACAAAAATGGGTTGTTTTACATCCATTCATTTTCTACCGCTTATCCTCACGAGGGTCACGGGGGTGCTGGAGTCTATCCCAGCTGTCTTCGGCCGAGAGGCGGGGTACACCCTGGACTGGTGGCCAGCCAATCACAGGGCACATATAGACAAACAACCATTCACACTCACATTCATACCTATGGACAATTTGGAGTTGCTAATTAACCTAGCATGTTTTTGGAATGTGGTTTTGGAACCCACACATGCAAACTCCACACAGAGATGGCCAAGTGTGGGATTGAACTCGGGTCTCCTAGCTGTGAGGTCTGCGCGCTAACCTCTCGACCGCCATGCAGCCCGGTTATTTTACATAAAAATAACAATTTTGATAAATTGATTAATAAACATGTAACATTAAACACCTTTATCAAATAACTCTCGCTCACAATTTTGTTTGGCCCCATGGTGGCTTGTTTAGCACTCACGCTCAAACACACAGGCACTGAGTCAGCAAGTAATTTGTTGCCACCACGAAAACCGGGGCGTTCCAAAACTGAGGTTGCCATGTGCCTAAACTGTAAAATGAGCGTTCATGTGGGGCCCAGCAACCATCACAAATGCTCTTAGTTAAATCGCTTATGCGTGTTATGATTCAAATGAATGCATGAATGAAGCTAATCCATACACTCATAAAAAGAGCTTTTTTTCTGCTCTTAATAGAGCTTAGATTATACTGCTGCACGGAGGCGCCCCTGCACACTAAGATGGCTCACTCCTCCTCCGTAACCTCCTGCTAGCAATTACTTGTTGGCCGTATACAGTAATCCCTCACTTATCATGGATAAATGGTGCCAGTCAATTTCTGCCTTATTTATAAATGGAGTATTTTCATAGTAGAAAATCTCTTTACGGTTTTTAGCATTATTGGACATGAAAAAACACCCTTATATTCACTTACCCTGGTATTACCCAATGTAGTTAGAGAAAATCAACGTGTTATTGTGATTATTTTGTATATTATATAATTGTTATGATTTTGGCTTATGTGAGATAATTTAAAGTGCAATAAAATCTTTCTGCAATAAAATCACTTTGACACAAATTTGGGGGGCGGCACGGCGGTCTAGTGGTTAGCGCGCAGACCTCACAGCTAGGAGACCAGGGTTCAACTCCACGCTTGGCCATCTGTTGGAGTTTGCATGTTTTATCCGGGTACTCCGGTTTCCTCCCACATTCTAAAAACATGCTAGGTTAATTGGCGACTCCAAATTGTCCATAGGTATGAATGTGAGTGTGAATGGTTGTTTGTCTATATGTGCCCTGTGATTGGCTGGCCACCAGTCCAGGGTGGACCCCGCCTCTTGCCTGAAGACAGCTGGGATAGTCTCCAGCACCCTCCGCGACCCTTGTGAGGAAAAAGTGGTAGAAAATGAATGAATGAATGTAAACAATGACACTGCAACATTCATTTTCTACCGATTATCCTCACGAGTGTTGTGGCCGTGCTGGAGCCTATCCCAGCTGTCTTCAGGCAAGAGGCGGGGTACACCCTGGACTGGTGGCCAGCCAATCACAGGGCACATATAGACAAACAACCATTCACACTCACATTCATACCTATGGACAATTTGGAGTCGCTAATTAAACTAGCATGTTTTCGGAATGGGGGAGGAGAGCAGGGAGAACATGCAAACTCCACACAGAGATGGCTGAGGATGGAATCAAACTTGGGTCTCCTGGCTGTGTGGCCTGCATGTTAACCACTCGTCTACCGTGCAACAAGCAATTTGACTCTTGAATAGACACACAATGACACACAATACCTCACAAAAGCCATGACGCCATTCATGCTAACCACAGGAAGAGCCATCGCTCTGTTTTTTCCCTCCCTCAGGTTTGTCCCAGGAGGAGAACGAGCTGGGCCTGTTCTTGCGCTTCCAAGCTGAGCGAGACCGCACCAAGGCCGGCAACATGATGGACGCCACCAGCAAGGCGCTGTGCACCTCCGCCAAGAAGAGGTTAAGACGGCCGCCGCGTCGATGAAACGCACGCCGACGTCCGTTCTAAACGCTTGCGTTTGCTGTGCCGCAGGATGGTGCTCAGCCCGCCGCTGCACCGTTTACACCAGGAGGTGGAGACATTCAGACGGCGCGCCATCGCCGATACGCTGCTGACCGTCGGACGCATGGAGAAAGCTCGCACGGAGTACAGAGGAGCTCTGCTCTGGATGAAAGACATCTCTCAAGAACTCGACCCAGACACTTATAAGCAGCTGGAAAAGTTCCGCAAGGTAACACCACCATGCTAACTAAGTCTTGTAGCCATTTTGGCTACATAGGCTAACTTGAAATAATGGCTGAGGAGCAAACGGTAGTGGGCAGAAAAAGCTATACTTACACGAGTTGCTGTCTTGGCAGGTTCAAGGTCAGGTGAGGGCGACGAAGAACGAGTTTGAGAAGCTAAAGAACGACGTGTGCCAGAAGGTGGACATGCTGGGTGCCAGCCGCTGCAACATGCTCTCGCACTCGCTCTGCAACTACCAGGTGGGTCCGACCACCTTTGAGCGTGCGTTTACATATTTCACACACGTTTCTCGGCCCGCAGACCACCCTGCTGCAGTTCTGGGAGAAGACGGCCCACGCCCTGGCCGACATCCACGATGCTTTTCAGGGACATATACCGTACAAGTTCACCACACTCAAGGTGGGGAGACGCCGCCTGGTGCACATATTCCGTTTCCTAGCTTCGCTTTCATTACTCGTCAAATGCTGGCAGGACCTGCGGGACCCGCTGGAGCACATGACTGAAGCACAGCAAGACGACGACAAGGGGAAGGTTCTACAGAGCAACACGGACAGGTGAGAAGCACACCAAATTACCCAGAAAATTCATTCATTCATTCATTTTCTACCACTTTTCCTCACGAGGGTCGCGGGGGTTGCTGGAGCCTATCCCAGCTGTTTTCAGGCGAGAGGCGGGGTACACCCTGGACTGGTGGCCAGCCAATCACAGGGCACATGTAGACAAACAACCATTCACACTCACATTCATACCTATGGACAACTTGGAGTCGCCAATTAACCTAGCATGTTTTTGGAATGTGGGAGGAAACCGGAGTACCACAGAGATGGCCGAAGGTGGAATTGAACTCGGGTCTCCTAGCTGTGAGGTCTGCGAGCTAACCACTTGACCACTGTGCCGGCCGTTTTCTATACTCTAACTATGAGAATATTCCATGCATGGAAATGTACTTTTCACTTTCAGGTCTGAAACCAAATAAAAGCAATATGGGTAGGGCTGCATGGGGGTTGAGTGGTTAGCGCACAGATATCATAGCTAGGAGACCCGAGTTCAATTCCACCCTCAGCCATCTGTGTGGAGTTTGCATGTTCTCCAATGGCGACTCCAAATTGTCCATAGGTATGAATGTGAGTGTGAATGGTTGTTTGTCTACATGTGCCCAGTGATTGGCTGGCCACCAGTCCAGGGTGTACCCCGCCTCTTGCTTGAAGACAGCTGGGATAGGCTCCAGCACCCCTGCGTCCCTTGTGAGGATAAGCGGTAGAAAATGAAGGAATGAATATTGAATGCAATAGCTAACCAGCACAGTTATCAATTGATTTTCAGCTAATTTATCAGAATTATATATATAAAAAAATAAATATAAAAAATGATGAATAAAAATAAATTCAAGACTGTATGTTCATGATGGTCATGGATGCTTTACAAGTATTCCTTCATTTATCACTTCTAGATCGACTATAATGCGTGAATTTCCATGAAATAGAATTCCTTATTGATAAATGGAATACTTTCATAAAGCATAGAAAACTTGTTTAGAACTATTTATACATTTTCTAAACATAATTAGAGCCCTGTAGACAGGAAATAACACCCCTATAGTCACCTTTACACTCTTACCTTTACACTCTTACTTTACACTATTACCCAGTATAGTAGACATAATAATACTTTACACTATTACCCAGTATAGTAGACATAATAATACTTTACACTATTACCCAGTATAGTAGACATAATAATACTTTACACTATTACCCAATATAGTAGACATAATAATACTTTACACTATTACCCAGTATAGTAGACATAATAATACTTTACACTATTACCCAATATAGTAGACATAATAATACTTTACACTATTACCCAATATAGTAGACATAATAATACTTTACACTATTACCCAATATAGTAGACATAATAATACTTTACACTATTACCCAATATAGTAGACATAATAATACTTTACACTATTACCCAATATAGTAAACATAATAATACTTTACACTATTACCCAGTATAGTAGACATAATAATACTTTACACTATTACCCAATATAGTAAACATAATAAGACACATAAGTAAAAATATAGTAAACATAATAATACTTTACACTATTACCCAATATAGTAGACATAATAAGACACAAATAAGACACATAACTAAAAATATAGTAAACATAATAATACTTTACACTATTACCAAATATAGTAGACATAATAAGACACAAATAAGACACATAACTAAAAATATAGTAAACATAATAATACTTTACACTATTACCCAATATAGTAGACATAATAATACTTTACACTATTACCCAATATAGTAGACATAATAATACTTTACACTATTACCCAATATAGTAGACATAATAATACTTTACACTATTACCCAATATAGTAGACATAATAATACTTTACACTATTACCCAATATAGTAAACATAATAAGACACATAAGTAAAAATATAGTAAACATAATAATACTTTACACTATTACCCAATATAGTAGACATAATAAGACACAAATAAGACACATAACTAAAAATATAGTAAACATAATAATACTTTACACTATTACCCAATATAGTAGACATAATAATACTTTACACTATTACCCAATATAGTAGACATAATAATACTTTACACTATTACCCAATATAGTAGACATAATAATACTTTACACTATTACCCAATATAGTAGACATAATAATACTTTACACTATTACCCAATATAGTAGACATAATAATACTTTACACTATTACCCAATATAGTAGACATAATAATACTTTACACTATTACCCAGTATAGTAGACATAATAAGACACATAAGTAAATGTTGCTGTAAATATGTTGTGGTGGAGAGCTCAGTGGGGGGGGGGCAGGAAGTGACGTTGTGAGTTCAGAGTTGAGTTTTATCTTAATGTGGATTATGGCCGCAACAATTGCCCGTCACGTTCGGGATTATTTTACCTGTGGTGACGTCATTCCAAAATGGTTCTGGTGTTATTAATATTATAATAATATTTTTATCATTTTTCTAGTCTGGTGTGCCTGGATGACGGTGCTGCTGACACAGGTATGTGGATGTCTACTCTTGATAATCCACGTTATACTTTTATAATGACCACATTGTCTCCACTCATGGTCCGATTCCATAGGCCTAAAAAGTGGCAGTGGTAAGTGTGTGGCCGTCGGCTCACTTCTGTTCATACGCTTAAAGTCTAAAGCAAGAAATGACCTGTCTAAGGTGTTACGGGGCCGACGCCAGAGGATGAAGACGGCGAACGGAGTGACATGGCGTTCCTTAAAGACCTGCTCAGTCCGGCTCCCGGCGCAGCCGACGACTTCAGCCGAGAGTGGCAGGACGCATTCGGGCTCTTTGAAGTCCCCAGCGTCGTCCCTGCAGGGACCCCTGCAGGGACCCCTGCAGGGACCCCTGCTCCGGTCCAGACCCCTCCGCAGCCCCCGTGCACCTCCCCCATCCCTACTGGATTCCTACCTTCCCAGCTGCTCGACCGCAGTCTCAGTTCCACAGGTGAACCTTCTGTTGGTAGGAGCCCCCAGCCCTCGGCCCCCAGCTTTCCTTTCCAACCATGTTTTTTGTCTACCAGGCTGGTCAACGCCACCTATGTTCCAAGTTCCGCCCCTTCAGCCTCCTGCCCCTCAGAGCCAATCAGCTGCTCCGGCTCCAGCTTCTGGAGCCAGTGGTAAGCTACCAAAGTCCGCAAATGTTCTTATCGTTTTGATGATATTGATTAGTAAAACGTGATGGGGGTGCTAGCTGCCACAGGTGGATCCAGAGATATGTCTGCGTGGTTCAACCTCTTCGCAGATCTGGATCCCCTCTCCAACCCCGACGCTATTGGACGATCTGCCGACGAGCTGCTCAATGCCTGAAGCTGTTCATGTGTGTGTGTGTGCGTGTGTGTGTACCGCAGTGTAAGATGTGATATCGAAACACACACACACACACACATAGAAAATGACTGTTAGCACACGTCACTGACTGCTTTTTTTCCTCTTTCATTCAACATCTGCAGGACTACACACTTCAATGCCACTTAGCTTTTGTATTCACTTACATGATTGAAAATGGAATGGAAACATTTCACTGTGAATGATGTATGCACAGATTTTGACACACAATAGGAATGTTATGACATTTTCTACCACTTACATTATTACATTAGAAAACATATCTATCAAAATGTGATATAACAAGACGACATTACATCAGGCATTAGCAGCCATAGAGACACAGAATGAAGTCTCCACATGTGTGCCTGATATACTTCATTCATCATAAACACTATTATTAGGATTACTACTACTGTATTTTACTTATCACTTTTCCTCCCTTGAGCTTTACAGATGTTGTACAACTGAAGGAATATTTACTCATGTCACATTGTGTATACTACTGTTGACTCTTAACGAATGTATTCGTCTATTTTCAAACTGTTTTATTGCAATTATTTTATTTGAACCGACTGGGGGATCTGCTAAGGAATAAACTAGACAAGGAGACAATATACGTTGTGTGTTATATGCACACGATTGACACTTTTGTCGTTTAACGACAACATTCCCATTAATTATGTATAGCTCGATAAACTGTTGGCAATACGCTCTAGTGATTGAAATTTGTGGCGGACATATTTGTAGTTTCTTTTTGGACCAATCATACGTCGTGTTGTTAACTAATTGGGATCAATCATACGTCGTGTTGTTAACTAATTGGGACCAATCATACGTCGTGTTGTTAACTAATTGGGACCAATCATACGTCGTGTTGTTAACTAATTGGGACCAATCATACGTTGTATTGTTAACTAATTGAGACCAATCATACGTCATGTTGTTAACTAATTGAGACCAATCATATCCTGCGTTGTGTCATTTATAGACCAGTAGTGTGTTGTGTTGAACATTTTTCCCGCCAATCTTACGTCACATTGTGGAACCTTTATTTTGACCAATGATACGTCGTGTTGCTGACTGTGGTGCTACCAATCACCATTATAGTATCTTATGTCGACCAATCGTAAGCGGTATTAGTATTGCTGCTAATCACAGGTTGCTTTTTTTCCAGTTGGGTTGCGGAATCATTTCGACCAACCATATGCCGCTTTAAGTCTGTTGCTACGCTGGTTGTGTAGCGGAACCCTTCTTGTCGACCAATCACACGAGGCGTTTCGGCGCGACAGGGACAATATGGTGGATTGCATCTTTACTGACATGGAAGGATGTATTGTTGAAATGAGCTTTTTGTTATCAGACGCTTTCTTCTCATGTAATTGAGCACGTAATTAAGCTCAAGGATTACCGGAAGTTGTTTTCATGTAGCACACTCCTGTTCATTCACTCATGCATACAACAACGTCATTAAAAGACGACACATATTTGGAGCAATACAATGTATTTCTTGCTTGATTAAAAAAGGGGGAAATGATTTCCTTAATTAAAAAAAATTGCTGAACAAACACCTTCAGCTTGTCTAGTACCGGTTTCCATCATAAGGTGTTGACTGCGACGCTACACGCATAGTAGTTTTATTTTGAAGGGGAGGTGGGGGTGCACTCTGTTCACTACGACCTGAGATGGATGACGTCATCTATTATTGATTCCATCCTCTCTTGATAAATAAATACATTACTATTCACAATAATGATAACATGTAATTCACAGTACTCAGCGGCGCCGTAGGGTAATTAATGGAGGTGATGCGGTGGGTGGAATACGATACAATTGTTCATTGTCTTTCGTCATATAATGATACAATCCGGCGGTGCGCCTGTATTTACATCCAAGTACATTCCTATGGCACAAATATGGGGAGGTTGACTGGAGACATGATACGTCGAGTCGGTACACCATCAATTAACCGCTAAGTCGTTTTTAAACTGTCTTGACAAGTGTCGCCACAAGGGGGCAGAAGATTGCGGCTTTCGTGGACTGCGTAGCAACGAGTGCACTTCCGTGTTTTCACTTGGGCGGCGTTTCATATGGAGTACTTCCGTGTGTGCACGTGTGTGCGCGTGTGTACTCTTAGCGTTAGCAAATCCAAATGAATTGGTTAGCTTCGCCCCGCCGTGGGCGCTACATCAGATTTGTTCAACAAAGTGGTCTAAAATATTAGGCACCTTTTTTTTTTTCTTACCCCCCCCTTCAAGTTTTGCTACATTCCGGCAGCACCTTGGCCCTTCTGTGGTGGAAGGCATCTTTTCTAGGTATATATATTAAAAACAAGATATGTCTTGTGGAAAGGCGTCATGGTATAGTACGATGAAATCAAGGTCTTTAGGCCCTTTTCCTTCCAAAAACGCTAAGAGAATAAAAAAGAGGACAATGAAATGTGTTGTCGGAGGGGGGTGAGGCAGTGGGAAGCGTCGTTTGAACAAAGCGCGTCTCGACGGAGACGCGGCTAAAGACATCAGAGTGCTTGCATGCTGAAGGCCGTTTTTTTTTTTTTTTTTTTTTCTCGTAAGGAGCTTGAAAGTGTTGAAGGATGCGTGGAAAGGCCTCATCAGAAGCTCTCGGGCTCCTCCAGGAGGCAGGGCTGGGT
Source organism: Doryrhamphus excisus (assembly GCF_037039965.1). Classification (NCBI taxonomy): domain Eukaryota; kingdom Metazoa; phylum Chordata; class Actinopteri; order Syngnathiformes; family Syngnathidae; genus Doryrhamphus; species Doryrhamphus excisus. The sequence continues at coordinate 15,430,564 of NC_136371.1, forward strand.
GGACAGAGGCACCAGCGATGGGGACAGACTACGCAGGCCCACCCCGGGGCGGAAGTTAAGGTCCGGGGTGGGGAGCAGGGGCTTGAGGATGCTGACGAGGCAGAAGGCGGAGCCGCTGTTGGGGATGAAGTTGACTTTGTTGCGGTCGGGGCACAGGAAGGGGGGGATCTCCTGCAGGGTTTTTGGCCTGGGAGAAAACAAACCGGATTCATTTTTGCCGCTTTTTTTGTGAAAAATGGAGAAAAAAAACCCGTTTTGTACATACAGAGACTCCTCAGACACTTTGACTTTCTCGCAGCCCTCCGGAGGTTCTCTCTTGAACGTGTAGCTGTTGTTGGGCCGCGGCGAGGCGGCGTACTTTGGCAGCGGCGAGTATTGACCCAGCTCTTTTTCCTCAAAGGGGCTGCCGCCGCCCCCGCCGCTCGCGTCGTTGAGGACGGTGAGGTAGGATGGCGAGATGGAGTCGGGGCGGCTGCTGCTGTTGCTGTGGCTGCCGCCCAGGCCGCCGCCCCCCGAGGGGGTCTGCGTGTCGATGCTGCGGGTGCTGCTGCTGCGCTGCGGGGGCACGGGCGGCGGCGCGCGGTGCCCGTCGGGGACATCCTGTGGCTGTTACACAAACAACAACAAACGAGGTTCACTGTAAAAGTTGTCATTTTACAAGCATATTGAATATTTTAGCAGCATAAGGATGAAATAATAAAGAAAAATATGTTTTTTTTTAAAAATAGTCATTATATGAGAAACAAAACAACAAATATGTAATTTCTGTAAAATTAGATTGCAGAAAAATTACGAGAATAAAGTCAAAATACCAGGAATAAAATCGATTACCAGAAGTTGGCAATAAGGTATTGAAAAATAATAATAATAATTCAAAATAGTCAGAATATGAATAAAAAGCTATACTCTAATGAGAATAAATTCAGAATATTATGAGGAAAAATTTAATAGATGAAATATTAATTATATTTGAAAAAGGTAATATAAGAAACAAAATTTTTGGAAAATTTGAGTGGGGAAAAAATATGAAAAATTGTATGACAATATACAAATTTACGACACACTTGCTCACGGTGCAACGAAACGAAACCAAAAGGCACCCACAGCAAGTTAACGCATCACATAAATCTACTACTACGTCGGCGATAAACAACAATAAAGTGCTAAAAATACCACGTAAAACTGCTACTTCCAAGTGCCTGCAAGGTATGCTGGGTAGTCCAGCGACAACAATATGAACTGTGAACAATAAGTCATTGGACATCTAAAGTATGTCAACTCCTTGCTTACTTCTTCGATGACCTCCTCAACAAACACGTCAAAATGTTGAAGAGTACCACAAGCTACCCAGCATACCTTGCGGCAGGAATATATGGGTGTTTTTTGGCATGTTGCCGGCTACAAAAGAAAGGTGGCTATGCTTCGATCCATGGCGTCACTCACCACGATGGTCTCGTCCTTCTCGGGGGTGTCTCGGATGATGATGCGTTCGATCTCCTGGTTGAGACCCTCCACGCTGTTGCGGAAACGAGGGGCGGACGACTTGGATATCGGGATGGGTATCAGGATGGTCTTGGGAATGGGCGCCTGCAAAACACAAACACCCTGAAGCACACGATGGCAGGATTACAATACCACCTGCACAAAGTCAACATGGAATATTCATTTGTCTGCAAAATGGCGGATATCTGCCCATTCATGGCTTTGGTGGCCTGGCGGTGAACGGGTGGGTCTCATTTGACTGATCAATGAAACTAACGTTACTTTGTGTCTACTATATTGGGTAATAGCAGTGTAAAGGTGACTATAGGGGTGCTATATCATGCATAGAGGGCTCTAATGTAAAAAAAAACCCAGGTATTTAGAAGAACACTTTTTCTATGCTCCAACTGCAAAAACATATGTAGCATTTATAAAGAAGGAATCCTACTTGGTGGTTTATGCTTTATGCTTCATTGATATTTTGGACACTTGAACGCACCATGGTTGTGTGCTGTTCCTCTTACATCCATTGAATACACATACGAGGTGTGTTTAGGGATTCAACCTGGATTGCGTCGCGAATGAACAACGGCAATTGAAGAGCGGATGGGGGTTTCTGAACAGTCACTCTTATCGCAAATGTTGATCTGAAATCGGACATCAAGTGAGAGGGAGAGTTTCAAAACATGTCGATGGGCGTATCAATCAATGGCAGTCCATCGCCATTTGCTGGTGGTCATGTAACGCAACCCCCCCTCTGGCCCCCCCCGCCTCATGAAGCTTTCACTGCGACACTCCCACACACTGATGCTCACCTGCGACTGCATGATGGCGTGGTTGCCGCCATTGAAAGGTGACTTGCGTTCTTTGTCCCTGCGATGGCGGCTGCTCCGCTTGCTGCGCTGGAGTTGCTGGCGCAGCTTGGCGATCTGGAAAACGTCGGGACACGAGCGTGAATTCTCCGTGTTCGGAGTGTGCCGGCGGAACTAAAAACAGGAAAGGGTGAAAATCACCTCCTTGAGCTGGTCGGTGCTCCCGCAGGAGGCCGATCGCTTGTGGGAGCCCCGCCTCCTCTCATCTGCCCAGGCCCTGGGGGTCTAACACACACACACACACATAATAAACACACTGGATGTTTCCTCCATCGCCGACGGCAACGAGGCTCACCTGCGTGGCTTTGTCCCTCATGTAGGGAAGCTGGCAGTCGTCCTGAGGCCAAGGACCTGGCAGGTGAGCACCAGCGCTCGCACCCTGTGACGGCCACAGCTGGACACAATGGCGGGGGGCCGACAGGAGAATGACGGAAGGACGGGGGAGGTTAAGGCCACTGAGGAGGAGGAGGAGGAGGAGGAAGGTTGTCCTGGAAATGTAAACACATCATGTGTCAACATGGCAAACGAGACAGGATCAGCCCCTCTTATAGAGTCTGGGTCGGCTACCGGATGGATGATAATCCACCCGCCCCCCCTCCCCACTCTAACACCGTTTAAGGTGGGGGAGGGGTGGACATACTGCAATTTTGGGATCCATCCGATACCAAGCTAATCCCATTCTGTGACTGTTGACTGCAATGATAGACAAATAAATGATGCAGTATCTTGATTAAGTTGGTTTCCTATAATAATATTATGACTTTCATAAATACAAAAATGACATCAAATTACAACATTTCTTCACATTTTTTCTTTAAATAGTTTGACTTTAATTTTGTACTTTAATTACTGCTGAGTTGTTCTTTTTTTTGCATTTTTTTTATTACAACTTTTTATTTTCCCCAACTTAATTTTTCAGATTTTTGGTTTGTTTTTCATATTACAATTTAAAAAAAAACATATTTTTCTTTAATATGTCAACTCCATGCTACTAAAACAACATTTTTTCCTCATAATATTACACGTTTGACTTTATTTTTGTAAAATTACTGCTGAGTTGTCCTTTTTTTGCAGTTTTTTTTATTACAACTTTTTAAAAATGATGACATTTCCCCAACTTAATTTTCAGATTTTTTGGTTTGTTTTTCATATTACAACTTTAAAAAAAAAACATGTTTTTCTTTAATATAGCAACTCCATGCTAGTAAAACAAAATGTTTTCCTCATAATATTACACGTTTGACTTTATTTTTGTAAAATTACTGCTGATTCGTCCTTTTTTTTGCAGTTTTTTTTATTACAACTTTTTAAAAATTATGACTTTTTTCCCCAACTTAATTTTTCAGATTTTTTTGGTTTTTTTTAATATTACAACTTTAAAAAAAAAACAACATATTTTTCTTTAATATATCAACTCCATGCTACTAAAACAAAATTTTTCGCTCATAATATTACACGTTTGACTTTATTTTTGTAAAATTACTGCTGAGTCGTCCTTTTTTTTGCAGTTTTTTTATTACAACTTTAAAAAAAAAATATGACATTTTCCCCAACTTAATTTTTCAGATTTTTTGGTTTGTTTTTCATATTATAACTTTAAAAAAACAACAACATATTTTTCTTTAATATATCAACTCCATGCTACTAAAACAAAAATTTTTCCTCATAATATTACACGTTTGACTTTATTTTTGTAAAATTACTGCTAAGTCGTCCTTTTTTTGCAGTTTTTTTCTTACAACTTTTTAAAAAATGATGACATTTTCCCCAACTTAATTTTTCAAATTTTTTGGTTTGTTTTTCATATTACAACTTTACAAAAAAACATATTTTTCTTTAATACATCAACTCCATGCTACTAAAACAACATTTTTTCCTCATAATATTACACGTTTGACTTTATTTTTGTAAAATTACTGCTGAGTCGTCATTTTTTTTGCAGTTTTTTTTATTACAACTTTTTAAAAATTATGACATTTTCCCCAACTTAATTTTTCAGATTTTTTGGTTTGTTTTTCATATTACAACTTAAAAAAAAAACATATTTTTCTTTAATATATCAACTCCATGCTACTAAAACAACATTTTTCCTCATAATATTACACGTTTGACTTTATTTTTGTAAAATTACTGCTGAGTCGTCCTTTTTTTTTGCAGTTTTTTTATTACAACTTTTTAAATAATTATGACATTTTCCCCAACTTAATTTTTCAGATTTTTTGGTTTGTTTTTCATATTACAACTTAAAAAAACATATTTTTCTTAATTATGTCAACTCCATGCTACTAAAACAACATTTTTCATCATAAAATTACAAGTTTATTCTCATAAAATTGAGACTATTTTTCTTTTTAAAGTATGACTTTATTCTCATAAAATGATAGCTGTTTCTTCCATTTCTCCTGTTGCGTTTTTATTATTTGAACATTTTCTTCTTGTAATTAGGACTTTATTCCCATTACATTTTTTCCTTTTTTTGCTTCTAAAATTACACAAAATTACAAATGTAACTTTTTCCCATTAAATAATTTTTTCTCTTAATATTTTGACTTTATTCTGGTGAAATTATTGCAGATTTTTCCTTTTTTCCAATTGTAACACTTTCTTTATTTCCAATCTATGCTACTAAAATGACATCTTCCTCATATATAATATTACAAGCTTATTCTTATAAATTGTAACACTTTTTAATCTAGTATACCACTTTTTCCTCTTAATAGTTTGACTTTATTCTCATACAATTACAGTTTTTTTCCCCATTTCTTTTTTTTAATTTTCAAATTATTTCTATTTTCTTGTTATAAATTTGCAATATTGTAATGAAATACAAAATATATTGTCAGAGTGTGGCATTTTTTCTAGATATTTTGACATTATTCGCATAAAATGACAGCTCTTTTTTGGGATCTGCTGTTGGTTGTTTTTTTTAATTTTCCAAATATTTCAATTTTCTCCAGGCACATTTTCTTCACGTAATTATGACTTTATTCCCACAATATATGTACTTTGTTCTTGTATCATCTTTTTTCAACCTAATTTTCCAATAAATTAATATTTTTTCCTTCTCATCATATGACTTTTAAAAAAAAATCTATAATATTTCAACTTTATGCCACTAAATGACACAATATTTCTTCATAATATGATGCTGTTCTTGTCAAATTATTAGTTTTTCTCATTAGGTTATATATTTTTTCATTCATTCATAACATTTTGACTTTATTTTAGTAAAATAACTGTCCAACTTTGCTGCTGAAAAAAAATATTGAAGTATATTCTAGAATGTGGCGTGAGCCAATAAAAAAAACTGCGGGCTGCAAATGGCCCCTTGGACACACATTGGACACCCTTGTTAATATAAAATTGATATTGTGCCAGTTGCATGACGTGCCTTTAACATAAACATAAATAAAAATGCACATTGGATGCCGCTCATGTCTTAAAAGACGCCTCATGTTTATTATTGTTTATTTATGTTATGTCATTTGGCTAGCTTCCGGTTTTGTTGCGTGAACGTGCAGCATTTCTCTCGTGCACTTTATAATCCAGGTTTGTGTTTGTGTGGGTCATTTCTGCGTGGGTCGGCGTTACTAACTGCACACACGTACAAAGTACATGTATCAAATACTAGCTAGTATGCGACAAAGCGACGTCACATTGAAAATAAATGTTTAAACGGCAGGGGGAGATGAATTACAGTACATGCACTAACTCCCATGATGCTACAAATGAGGAAGCCCCGTCGTCACTTACCTGCAAAGGTGCGTTGTTGTCGCGAGGTGCGCAAAGCAGCATGGGAGCTCCCCGTCAGCCTGATTGATGCTGGTAGCCTCCTAAAATGCTAGAAAAAGCCGCAGAGGAAGGACGTTTCCTCTACGTCGACACGTATAAAACACATACACGCAAAAGAAAACAGGCAAATACGGGCGGGCCAAATGGTGAGGTGTTAAAATAGGCGTCGCTGGATAGGCGGGTGTTTTTCTGTCGCGATTGAGACGGCTAGCTGGAAAAAAACGCTTTCCGGTCGAAGAAAGAGAATGTGGAAGGGAATGGAGGAACTCTTTGCACCTGGTTGACTACCGGGCATAGCGCGAAATAATAGAAAATAAACACAAGGACAGAGAAAACACAAGGAATAGAAATAAGAGGGCGGTGATGCTCGGCTAGCTTCGCTTGGCACGACGGTTGGACCACTGTGAAGGCAGAGGCAATGTAGAAAACTTCCGGTGATTTCAAAATATTGCTCATTATAGAACGCTTTAAATATGACCAATTTACAATTAAAACTACAACCCGTGTCTTTCTAATAATATTACACTAATATTTAGATCGAATATATGTCAGCACAATACACAAAGCTCAAGTACTTGCCCGAGAAGCACAGTACATAAATAGTGTAGTTTTACTTTGGCGTCCTACAACGTGTTTCCGGTTAGACTTAGCTGAGGCTACCTTGACTCAGTCAAAGGAAAGCTGACGTACCTCACCGACGCTTGCTCCTCGTGCTGATGCTGCAGTTGCTAGGGCGCACGAGCAGAGAGCGGTGAAGTAAACAGGCTTTAATAACAAAAGGGGAAATGTCGCCCTCACGTGGCCAATATGCAAACTGACGCCATTTTTAATGGCTTTGTCACGCTGTACTCACGTAAAAATATTTTCAGTAATTCACAAACTGAAACCTAAACAGACAAACGCAAGTTATTTCATACATTTATTGAGATTTATTTCTTCCATACTAACTTTTAAAATTTTTTACAGAAACTTTATTGAGCAAACGTGAAGCAACGGAATCAAAGGCCATCAATGTCCATTGACTGCAACACAGAATCCCATAAAAGTTATGCAATAAATGTTTCTTTTTGTTCTTGCATACAAATGACAGATTACAAAAACATAAATGAGACTTTTTTTTCGTCGGTCCTGATGTGGCACAGAGAATACACAATGAGAACAAGCGTTGAGTGTATACAGCACAGGGCTCCAGCAAATGAAGAAACACACAAACACAACCAACCCATTGAAATATCAAGCAATGTGACCAGAAGGAGCAGAAATCATATTCAACGTGCTTTGGAAGGGGGTTGGTTTTCTTTCTTTTTTTTTGTTTGTTTCATTTCCAGCACAGTTTCCAAAGAGCACATACAGGACATGACGTCTCTGGGTTCGGAATTTCAGTCACATCCAGAAAGTTACACGCACAAGTCAGGTGACACTGGGACGACAGCCTTAAGATCATGAGCATTAAAAAAAAAAAAAAATTAAAATGCCATTGATGGTGTGATTGTGTGAAACGGGCGAGGGAAATTCCCGAGAAGACTCCTCCCATTCAAGGAACGTGATTGTTTGTGCCTTCCTTGGGAAAAAAAGAGAAGGATTGTCATTTGTTGTCTCCTCGGGGCCGGCTTGACGATGTAGCGTGAAGCGTAACGATTGTGACGAATCATAAGTGCAAAGGAGATTGACATTTAAAATATGGGCTACAAACAATGGATGCTAAACGAGCAAAAGCATCTAAAATCTACATCCTATTGCACAATTAAAATGATGCAAAACATTGGATAGTCAAAGACAAGAGATGCCGCATACAAAAAAAATCAAGGAAATACAAATAAAAAGTCGGTTGTTGCGTCTTTTAAGACCGTTTCTTCCTCCCAAAACGGGGCCTCGTACTCGATTGTTTCGTCTTCGTCGCCTTGTTTAGAGACGGCGCGGCATCGCAGTCACGGCGGGACAGAAACGCCGATCTCATCGGCTCAAAGTGCACGCGGAAAAAAGAAAAAGGCTTGGACGTGTACGCGGAGAGATGGGACGTGTGACGCGGGGCGACAAATGCTGCATAGCTCGCATTCCGTTTAAAGCGATGGCGCCGTCGAAAAAGACGCACAGCAGCGAGACCTTTGACTGCTGTACATGATCGGACTTTCTCAGGCCACACCAGTCCCTCGTAGCTTCCTCTTGCTGATTCAGAGGGGCGCACAAACCCACCCCCCCCTCACCCACCCCCCACCCTCCCCAAAAAATAGCTCAGTTTTGTTCAGTCTTCATGGATGCTCACACGTGCGTGTCGCCGCGCTCGCTGACCAAATCTCCGCCACGCAGGTAAATGGCCGAAGTGGACTTGGGCCTGTTGTGGCCTTGGTTCCGGCCAGACCCGTTGTTGTTGACTTCGAGCCCCTTGGTGTCTGTGGAGATGACCCATGTGGTCGGCCGCCATTTCTTCAGGGAGTACGGCGTCTTGACGCGCTTCTTGATCTTGTCGCCGCTATCTGGCTGCCCCAAGCAGTCACCTGCAAACCACAATGACAGTCACATGATGGTCCTGTGCAATACCAGGTATGCTCCTGTAGGGGTGCTACACATAGGATTAAGCTCTCACTCATTTGGGTTACCATGGTGATATCGCTGATCAAATGTAAACACAGTAAAGTACAAGAAATCAGTAAGATGGATGCCAACCTAATGAGGTCAGGTCCTGCGTGGTGAAGGACAGGTCCAGGGAGTTTGGTCTCTCGGGTCTGCGAGCTCTGGGCTGCCTGAGCAGGGACTCCTCCCGCATGGTGACCGGGAAGTCCGACGCAGCGGAGCAAGGCCCGGCGCTTTCCGCCGTGGGGCCGCCTACGGTTTCCCCGTTTTCTCCCTGCGCGCTCGGGTCTTCTTCCGCTCCCTCGCTCTCGCCGCCGCTCTCGCCGCCGCCGCCGCGGCCCGTGTTGCTGTTGTTGTTGTTGGCGTTCGGCCGAGCGGAGCGCAGCACGGCCATGCTTGAAGACGCGTCCCTCGGATCCGGCTGCTCTCGGCTCAGCAGCGGCTCGTGTTCGTCGGGGCTGGCTGTGATGACGCCGAGGCTGAGGCGACTGTCGTCAGACCGTAGAACTCCACTTCCGTTCGGAATGATACCGGATCCTCCAAAACCTGTATCGCCACCTGTGGCCACGGACGGGATGGTGCTGCTGGTGTGACCGTTAACGGTGCCATTTACGCCGCCGTTGGCGTGCGCGTCTCGGAGAGCGGGTATGTTATTTATCGTTGTGCCCCGGTGACCTTCGGCAGCCATGACCGGGCCAGGTACCGCGCCGCTGTTTATCTTTGATCCTTCCACCTGCCGTAGGTTGGACTTCCCGGAGCGTCCGAACTTGAATCTGAGTGACGAGGAGGAGGACTCCTTCTTGGCGGGCTTGTTGCGCAAGGACAAGCTGGACGGCCGTTTGGGCAGGTTCTGCTGCTTGGGCAGAGGGAAGATGGTGGCAGGCATGGAAGTGGCGGGGTCGGGGGCGCCCGACGCCTCGCTGGCCATCTTGATCAGCGGGTACAGCAGGCTGGAACTGCCGGGGCTCAGCGGGTCTGGCGAGCAGAACTGCTTTTGCGAGTGCTCCATCAGGTTCTCGTCTGAGCTCTCCTTCAGGTTCTTGTCCACCTCTTTTGGGTCGAGCTTGGTGGTCTCCAGATCTTCCTGAGTCAAGTGAAGGCAGACCGGGACTGAGGCGCCCCCTGTTGTCTCCTCAGACTCAGAAATAATAGTGGTGGTTGTGGTGGAGGCGGAGGGGCTCCCTCTGAGGCCCCCTCCAGTGCCACTGGTGCTGCTACCTTCTGGACTCGGCAGACGGGCGTTTGCTTGCTGCTGGCGTTCTTGGTTAATGGAGTTCCTGTTTCTCTCCCCGGCGCCGACCCCCACTCGGCCACTTGCGGAGCCCGTGGTGTCGGTTTGTGTGTTTTTAGCCACACCCTCGTTCTCTTCAATGTAGGTGGAGGAGAGGTCGGCATAGGGGCCAGACTTGGGCGTCACGCGGTTCCTGGATGGAAATGAAAGGTACATATTGAAGTACGTGCTGGAAGGAAGTTCTGAGATGGGGGTTGTACCTCTCATTGTGCAGCGTAGTGGACATGGGGTTGAGCGTGGGGCTGACTGATTTGGAGCGGTCCCAAATGAGGAGCAGTTCCGCCAGCCGTTCTTCAGCACACTGGGCCGTGAGACGGGCCTCGGCGTCCTGGTCCCAGCAGTCCTCCATCGTCTCTTTTAGAGAGCGAACCGCCTGCCACGTAGGAGACACATACTTAACGGTACCCTGACCCGCTACCCTTCCGAAAGGGAACCTGTTTAGCATTTAGCAAACCTACCAGGCTGTTCTCTTTCCAGGCCTCTGGGAATTTGGGCCGCTGTTTCTCCCTTGACACCAGCACCTGCATGTCCTCAAACGTTGGGTGGTTGCCGGCTTCCGCCTGGAAGGCCATCTGGTACTCTGGTACGGATTCGCCTAGATGTGATAGTGAGTCAGTGAGGGGGAGGAATGTAAAATGCTAACTAGTTCTACCCTTCCATGAATAATGCAGGGGGGAAAGCAAAAATAACTTACATATTTAAAATAACATATTAAAATCTTCCTCTAGGCTAAATTACATTTCTTGGCCATAACGCAACACCAGCTTTAGAGCAGCCCCATTTTGTTCTATATAGTAAGTAATATTCATTATTTATACTTTTTATATTTTTAGACCATAGAAACCCTTTTTATGACCTTAACATTATTGGAGCCCTCTACACATGAAACACCCCATGTAGGCATTGTTGTGCCTGAAAATGCTTAATGTATTATTTTTTTATTTGCTGTAATATTCATTGCACTATTGTACATATTACTGTTATATCTTTTTGCATTCATAGATCATACTGTTTTTAATTTATATATAATATGCAATAGCCATACTCTAGTCCAGGGGTGGGCAAACTTTTTGACTCGCGGGCCGCATTGATACGACAAAATTTACGGGGGGGGGGGGGGGGGGGGGGGCTATATATTTACATACATAACAGTCCACCTGGTATTATTGTATCTGTAAAATTGTCATGCAATCTGCTATTATTATTTATTATTTTATATTTATATTTAAATATTTTAAAAATAATAAAATATTATAATAATTACAATAAAATAAAAATAATAATTGTTTTATTATTATGTAAAATATGCATATATAACAATAATATTATATATAATTAATATAATAATTAGCATTAATATAATTATAATAATCATAATAGTTCTAATAATAATTATAATAATCTAATAATAATAATAATTATTATTATGTGCTTGTGTCCCTTTTTTCAGGAGCACTTTGTAAACAACAGACCATGTCAAAAAACGAAATTGATAAAACCATCAAAAGGTTGGCTAAGGCCATGATGCCAGGTTGTATGTTGAGTTTAAATGAAATACTTTGGAAAGATTGGGCGGGCCGTATTCAAACACTTGCCGGGCCGGATGTGGCCCCCGGGTCGTAGTTTGCCCACCCCTGCTCTAGTCACTCCATTGCACTACTGTACATATTACTGTTATTATATATTGTCACATCCATACTGTGCATACTGTTTATAATCTGCAATAGCCATATTATACTCATTTATATCCCTGTACATATCCTCACTGTCATAGCCTGTTATAGTCTGTACATAGATCTGTCCATTTTTCTACATTTACTTACTACTAAGGTACTTATAAAACTGCACTTCTGGTTGGATGCTAACAGCATTTTGTTGCCATGTACCAGTAACATGAGCAATAACAATAAAGTTGAATCTAATCTAATCTAATCTAATATAAGTTTTTTGGCCATATTCAACGGCATGATGAATATATTTTTGAAAAACCGTGAAGTGAAACTCAAAGCACAGAGTGGTGAGGAATTACTATATTTGTATTTTGTCATGTATTATTTCAACTCGGGCGGCCCGGTGGTCGAGTGGTTAGCGCGCAGACCTCACAGCTCGGAGACCAAGGTTCAATTCCACCCTCGGCCTTCTCTGTGTGGAGTTTGCATGTTCTCCCCGTGCTCCAGCTATTTTCATGGGTAGACATATATACATTATATACAGTATACAGTTAGCACTACCATGCTAGGTGTTAGCATGCTAACATTACCACGTTAGCGTTACTAGCATTTCTAGGTATTTTCATGGGAAGACACATACACAGTATATACAGTATACACTTCGCACTATCATGCTAGGTGTTAGCATGTTATCATTAATAGCATTTTTGGTATTTTCATGGTTAGACACATATACTTTACATACTGTACACACTTATCACTATGATGCTCGGTGTTAGCATGCTAACGTCAGCATGTTAATATTACTAGTATTTTTAGCTAATGTAACATAACAGGGGCTGCACGGCGACGAGTGGTTAGCGCGCAGGAGACCCAAGTTCAATCCCACCCTCGGCCATCTCTGTGTGGAGTTTGAATGTTCTCCCCGTGCATGCGTGGGTTTTCTCCGGGTACTCCGGTTTCCTCCCACATTCCAAAAACATGCTAGGTTAATTAGTGACTCCAAATTGTCCATAGGTATGAATGTGAGTGTGAATGGTTGTTTGTCTATATGTGCCCTGTGATTGGCTGGCCACCAGTCCAGGATGTACCCTGCCTCTCGCCCGAAGACAACTGGGATAGGCTCCAGCACCCTCGTGAGGAAAAAGCGATAGAAAATGAATGAATGAATTATTTCAACTCATTTTGACAGGGTGGCATGGTGGACGAGTGGTTAGCATGTTGGCTGAGTGGTTAGCATGTTGGCCACACAGTCAGGAGATCAGGTAGACCTGGGTTCCAAATTGTCCATAGGTATGAATGTGAGTGTGAGTGGTTGTTTGTCTATATGTACCCCGCCTTCAGCTGGGATAGGCTCCAGCATACCCCCGCCACCCTATAGTAGGATAAATGCTATCACACAGTGATATCACCTCCTCTAAATAGTCATGGATTGGAATATCGCCATCCTGGATTGGAATTCTTGGTGAATTGTGTTGCTTTCGGATCTTTATCTGGGTTATTTGAGTCTGCTGTGTGAAGTACTGAGTGTGCATCCTACTTCATTTCATTTTATGATAAAATTCCAATATATAATAACCTGTCCATTTTTTAAAGTACTATTTATCAGCATGGTGCAATAGCAAGAGGACAAAAGCCGAGCGATAGAACTCCGTAATATGGATGTAAAAGTCCAAACCCCGATGATGTCGATTTAGGCTGCGTTAAACGTCTCACCGGGAAAAAGGTCGGTGCATCTCATGAAGGTCTCCCAGTAGACCAGGCCCAGGGCGTACATGTCCACTTGCTTCAACGCAGACTCGCAGTCCCGTAGGTTGACTGCTCCCTCCAGCACCTCTGGCGCCATGTAGCGGATGGTGCCCACCTACAAGAGCGTGAAGAATGGGGGACATATTTGTAAATATGATTTATATACTGTATTTCATCAGGAAAAAAAAGTGAATTTTATTTGTAAATTTTCTGATTTAAATAAAAATAACTTTCCCCAACCTAATTTCCCCCAAATTTTCCAACTTGATTTTGTTTTATTTTATAAATATTAACATAATTCATAAAAAAATAGGTATGTCAGAGAATATCGGCCACAGATAATTATCAGCCCTGAAAAAATGTTTTTTTTTTTTTTTTACATATTTCAATACCATACTACGATATTCTATCCTCATAATATAGTGTATTCCTATAAAATTACAGCTGTTTATTTCCAATTATGCCTTTTTTTAAGTTTTCCAACTATTTCAACTTTATTCTTGTAATTATGACTTTATTCACAAAATATTTTGATTTTAGCATTGGAATTTTATGATACTGTCTGCAACAGTTTTCCAAAAATTACAAGTTTTTATGTTTCTCATATAACTCAATATATTTTTAATATTTCCATGTGATGCTCTGAAAATGATGTTATTTTCCCTCATTTTATTTTAATAAAATTTAAAAGTTTTCTCTTTACGACTTTATTTCTGTTCATATTTTGATATTATTCTTGATTTGTTTTTCTTGCAACATTATATTTTTAAAATGTGGTCTAGGCCAATAAAATAAAACTTTGGTCACCCCTGATTTCTACGTATTCATTGCGGTGCACTGCTGACTCTATTGAGCTGTGGACACGACTGAGAAGGCTTAGGTTCAATTTTTGCTTCTCAGCACAGCAACTCCCAACGCTTAATGAAAAAACTAAATCAGTGGAGCATAAATACTTTCTAACAGTGGCCCATGCAGGCTGCTGTACATTTTACACGTAGTATAACACATTTACAAATGTTTAGCAACTTCACTCACCTCACTTATAGCAGCATTTTCCTCCTCGCCGTGCCGTGCGGGCCTGTTTCCCGTCAGCTTCATGGACAAGCCAAAATCGATGATTACACAGGTGCCGTCAGCCTTAACCAGAATATTCCGGCTGTTCAGGTCCCGGTGGGAGACGGCTGGCTTGTACATGTCTTGGAAGGAAGGCGGAAAGAAGGCAGGAAAAGGTGTGAGCAGAACAGAGCAGCGGAACCAGTATTTGATAAATGACCCAGTCAAGCAAACCACTTCCTGTTCTCGGCGGGACACTTTGTTCACCAAAACAGGAGGCGCTATCATCAGGCAACTAAAGCGAGTAATCTAATTTACAACAATAGGATTATGAGCATATAGCCTCATATTCCCTGCTGCATGAACGGTACTGACCAGCAGAGGGAGACATGGAGCACTCATGTCAAGGAAGCAGGAGCAAGGATGTAGATGATTGCACCAAATCCAGGGAAATTCTCATGATAGCCGCTTCTCCTCCTCCGTCCCCCTCTGCGTTTTTGTCTGTCACTTTCTCGTCTAACCGCGTTTGTAACAACCGCTCTTCCTCCGTACTTCTAAGCCTCTCTGACTGCCGTGACGCGTGCCCCGGCTGATGGAGAAGAATGAGGGCCACTGAAGGAGTGTCAGCTCCGTTTAGTTGTCTTGAAGAATGAATTCCACCGAGCCTCCGGGCTTAGTCATGTCAGCTCCATCCCTTATTCCCTTCGTCCTTCTCTTCATTTTTCCTCTGACTTGGACGCAGGCGAGAGGCCAGGATATAAATAACGGGAGACCGGGCAGTGCACGCGGTGTGGAAACATGCGCTGGTCCAAACGCAGTGATGCAAAGCGCTCTCCAAGCCAAACAGGTCCAAGTGGAAGTTGCAGAACGCAGGCTGCAGGCTGACGCAAGTGCTTGGTTGGAGGACAGGATGTAGGCTTTTAAAAGCCACAGTTGGGCAGCGTTGGTGTATTTGTGTTGTTATGGTAGCTGCAACATTTTCCATAGAGGGCCGCATACTTACAACAAAATAAATAAACAAATCCAAGGACCAAGGGGCCACCTTGACATTTTTTTATTTGTTGCTAGTTTTATTGTTGTTATTATGACCAGGGGTATCTATTTTTTTTCCAAATTTAACAAAAAAAAAAAGAAATCTGCCATAACATTTTTTATATTCAATTTTATGAGCATTAACTTACCATTAGCGAAAAAAAGTAGGATTTTTTAAAATATTAGATTATTGAAAAGGGTACAATGTTAGGAAAATGAAGAGAAAATATTTTAAAAATATATAAAAAAACAGCCGAGCTGGAAAGAACTCTAATTTTAAGAGTCAAAATATTAAGAGCAAAACTTGTATTGTAATTGAAAAAATGAAAATGAAAAAAATTGGCAATTTTAGGTTTATAAATTTAAACATTAAAGAAAAGAATACTAAAAAAAAGTTATATGTGAAACAAACACATTATTATTATACTATATATTATTATTAATTATTATTATTATTATTATATTATTATGGGAATAGCGTCGTAATATTACGTAAATTATTCTTTACCAAGATTATTTAAGAACAAAACTGGAAAATAAAAAACAGCAAAAATGGGAAATAATGAGCCAAGTTGATATCACAAAGCTACAACGCAGTTTTTTTCGTGAAATATTAACTCCTTGGATATTGCTTTACAAAATATCAAAGTGGCCCTTGCATCCTTTCATTTTTGGTGGAAAAAGTTCAATCGCACACATTATAACACTGCTTTTTTCTCACTTTTTCACTCTCCTTTTCCCACGTTTTTGTTTCTTTGTAGTTTTCTTGTTTAATTCTGTTTGGCCCTCCGGCTGCACTTTTGACGCTGCCAAATCAATTTCAGAAAAAACAGAAGCACCCAGAACTTAAAATTGGTGCAAATGTGGAAAACAAGCAAGCCTAAACCAGGAATAATTTGATAAAAAAAAAAAAAAAATCAGAATGCAATTCTGGGTGCTCACCTCCTTTGAAGAGTTCAGTGTGCAGGTACGCCAAGCCGCGAGTGACTGAGTGAGCAAGACGGCAACTGCTGACCCAGTCATTGGTCTGGACACCCAGGTAGCGGCTGAGGGAACCCTGGGGGAGGGAGACACAGGAAGTTATATAATAATAAAAAAAAAAATAGACAGCACAGTGACGGAGCAACGAGGGAAGTCAAATCAATCAGCAGCTTGGCTGTGGATGCGACATGAGAGGAAGGAGATAAAAGTGCAGACAGAGCCTGTGTTTGCACATGACCAAGCGAGCTGCTGATTTTATACCATCCAACACCAGCTCTTCCAGGGGACTTCCAATTCCACAACCTGATTCACTTTTCAAAAATGTAATAAATCATGTTTCATGGTTGAATACAGCCTATTATTCATAAAAATATATGCATATTTAAGCAAATTTGACATTTTTTTTTACTAAATGCAGAATTTTCAAGCATAAAAATATCTAAATGATGCTAAAATACAAATATAAGGCATTCAGAAGATGCATTTAAAGACATTGTGATGATATGTAATATTCTATGATGGTCACTAGGTGTCACTAGGTGTAATGTTACTGTAATGGTCGATGAGACACACAAGCACCAGACTTGATCGCCGCAAGAACAGGCCTTTATTGCAGATTTGAATTATCTCACCAACAGGCTCAATGACACCCAACCACTGTTGTGGCCGTAGACCACGCCAAACTAAAACTCACTCTAAACACTCTAAATCCCACTGACGCCACTTCCTGTTCGCCTCCCACTGAGCTCCCCGAGCACCAAACACAAACTGGATGCAGCAACACGTATGAGCACGAATCTTATTTATACCTTAAACAGCTTATTTACTGTTGGGTGGAACAGGAGTGTAAAGGTAACTATAGGGGTGTTATTTCATTTCTACAGTGCTCTAAGAATGCTAAAGAAATGTATTCCGAAGGTCATAAACAGACTTTATAGGCTCCAATTATGAAAATATTATATACTTATATAATATAATAATATATTTAAATATTAGTAATATATAAATATAAATATACGTATAATAAATATTAGTAAAATATTTAAATATACATTTATAAATAAATATAAATATTTTAAATAATATATTTGCATATATAAATATATTTATATATATATATATTTATAAGAATATATTTATATAATATTTATAAATGAGGAATCAGACTTCGCGGAAATTCACTAATCACTGTCAGGTCTAGAATTGACTAACCACGATAAATGAGGGATTATTATTGCATTGTTAACATTTTCAGAAATAATTCTGGTGATAAAAAATATAAAAATTTTTGCCATGTGTTTTTTTTTAATCTAATCTGGATCAGTATACAGGTCCTGTAATTACTTCGCTATTGGATTAATACCAAAATGTACAGTATCTGTCTACATGAGAATGTAGGCGCCTGTCAAGTGCAATCGAGTAAAAGTGCAACTTCACAAGGCTAGTCATGATGATCATATGCCTTTTACTCAAAGACCCCGGGGGTGTCGTGTCACTCACATGTGGGTAGTAATCCATGACCAGCAGGTACTCAGTCCGTCCCTCCAGGCCCGTTCGCTCGTCGGCAGCCACAAAGCGGGCAATGTTATCATGCTCCAGCAGAGGCAGCCGGTAGATGGAGCACTCATTGAGGAAGTTCTGGCGGTTGTTGGCAGTAAAAACCTTGATAGCAACCGGCCGTTCATCCAGGGAGCCGCAATAGACGGCGCCATATCGGCCCCGGCCAATGAGCTAAAATGAGAAAAAATAAGACGTATGGTGAGAGAGTGTTGTAAGTTAGCGCAACATCATTCAAATGTTAAAAGTCTGACACGGGGGTGTCCAAAGTTACCAGAAAATCAAAAGGGTGCAGGGGGCCACACTAATATTTTTACGAAAAAACACTCCACTTTGCTTGTACACTTGACTTTTTCTTAACAATTAACAGTACAGTTAATATGTTTGCTGATTCATTTCTTCTCATCATTATCTGCCCTTGTATTGTGACTTTATTCTCATACATTATAACTTTTTCACTAATATTTAACTAATATTAAAAAAAATTGCTCCTTTATTCTTTTTTAGTTTGTTTTTCATAAATTTCAGCATTTAATTATTAATAAATAATAATATTTAAAATTATTTCCCCCCTCATATTACGAAATTATTCTTGTCAAATTATAGTTTTCATGGTAAAATTATGTTTTTGTCTTGATAGGATTTTTTTTCCTCCTAATAGTTTGACATTATTCTGATAAAATTACAACTACAACTTTATTTTTTGTAATTAACTTTGTCTTAATTCCACTTTATTCTCATACATTATAACCTTTTCACTAATATTTAACTAATATTAAAAAAATGCTACTTTATTATTTTTTTGTTTGTTTTTCCTAAAATTACAGCATTTAATAATTAATAAATAATAATATTTAAAATTATTTCCGCCCTCATATTACAAAATTATTCTTGTCAAATTATAGTTTTCCTGGTAAAATTACGTTTTTGTCTTGATATGACTTTTTTTTCCTCCTAATAGTTTGACATTATTCTGATAAAATTACAACTACAACTTTATTTTTTGTAATTAACTTTGTCTTAATTGCCCTTGTATTGTGACTTTATTCTCATACATTATAACTTTTTCACTAATATTAAACTAATATTAAAAAAATTGCTACTTTATTCTTTTTTTAGTTTGTTTTTCATAAAATTACAGCATTTCATAAATAATAAATAATATTTAAAATTATTTACCCCCTCATATTACAAAATTATTCTTGTCAAATTATAGTTTTCCTGGTAAAATTATGTTTTTGTCTTGATATGATTTTTTTTTTTTTAGTTTGACATTATTCTGATAAAATTACAACTACAACTTTATTTTTTGTAATTAACTTTGTCTTAATTCAATTTTATTCTCATACATTATAACTTTTTCACCAATATTTAACTAATATAAAAAATGCTACTTTATTCTTTTTTTAGTTTGTTTTTCATAAAATTACAGCATTTAATAATTAATAAATAATAATATTTAAAATGATTTCCCCCCTAATGTTACAAAATTATTCTTGTCAAATTATAGTTTTCCTGGTAAAATTATGTTTTTGTCTTGATAGGACTTTTTTTCCTCTTAATAGTTTGACATTATTCTGATAAAATTACAACTACAACTTTATTTTTTGTAATTAACTTTGTCTTAATTCAACTTTCTTTTCATAAACTCAACTTGTTACAAACATTTAATTTTATTTTTTTTAATTATTATTTTATTTTGTTATTATGACTAGTTCCTTACTACACCATTTTTGGTCTTATGACTTTATTCTCCCAATTGTATTTAAAAATGAAAAAAAAAATTCCACACAAGATTTTTATCTTGATATTATGACTTTATTCTTCTAATTGTTTGACTTTGTTCTGATAAAATTTAAACTTTTGCTTGTCATACTTTTTTGTTTAATATTATGGTTTTATTCTCTAATTCTACTATATTCTACTATATTTTCTATAAAATTACAACTTTTTTCTCGCAAGATTAACTTTTTATTTCATATTTTCCCAATATTCTTTACCTGATTCTATTAATCAGGTCCTATCCTCCCCTATGGAATGTAGCAAGCCACGGGCCGCACCTTTGACACCGTGGTGTAGAGAGAATGGTAAACTGTCCCCTCGCAGGCCCAGTGTGCTAAAAACCTGCATTTGAGTCAAGTTACAGGAAATGTGTTTAGTCTAAAAGCCCCCGCCTGACTCTGCAAAGAAGAACATGAGCCCGCATTTGATAAGCGCAAGGACGGCACAAAGATTTCAACTCCTGCCTGAAAAGATACCGGTGCATTTTCGACACGGCTGTCTGAATACGCAGCAACACGCCGGCTACATAGCAACTCCTGCTAACTGTAGCAGCATCGAGTACTCTGGCAAATCTCGTCTTTTCCAATGTGGTTGTTTCATTCAGGTCCCGGCACCGCTTTCAATGTAACAGTTTGATAAGCAGCATGCACAGACTTGAAGATCACGCAGTGATCCCATTTGGTCAGCGGCGTTATCGCTGTGGGGGATGGCTACGGTTGAATGCTTGGAGGAAAATATGCAAGTAATGTTTTCCAGAATGAGCTACAATGTTTGATGTCTTTGTAAAGCCGTTCAGTGGTCTTGAAAAGTTTGGTTCCACTGATTCGACTGATTAATCTGCGATTAAAATAATTGTTAGCTGCAGAACTAGGAAAAAGTGTGAAGAGAATAAAGTCATAATATTATGAGAAGAAAATTTACAAGAAGTTGAAATGGTTGGAAAATTTTTAGGAGAATGGTCCAAATATTGAAGAAAAAGGTAGCTTCTTAATAAAAGATATTCTTAATAAAAGAATAAAATCATAATATTATGAGGAAAAATAAAGTCGCTTTAGTAGCATAGAGTTGAAACAAAAACAATGAAAAAAATTGTTGTTTGTAAAGTCGCAATATTATGGGAATAAAGTCATAATATTACAAGAAGAACATTTATGAAGATTAAGAAGAAAGTTGAAATATTTGAAAAAAAAGATAAGAATAGTCCACTGATTCGACTGATTAATCGGTGATTAAAATAATTGTTAGCTGCAGAACTAGGAAAAAGTGTTAAGAGAATAAAGTCATAATATTACAAAAAGAAAGTTGAAATGGTTGGAAAATTGAAAAAAAAAATATTTGCAGAAATGACAAAAATTATGTAATTCCAAATATTGAGGAAAAAGGCAGCTTCTTAACAAGAAAGAAAAATAATTTTACAAGAATTAAATCATAATATTATGACGAAAAATAAAGTCGCTTTAGCAGCATAGAGTTGAAACAAAAACAATGAAAAAAATTGTTGTTTTTAAAGTCGCAATATTAACAAAACAAAAGACATAATTTCAGGAAAATTAGGTTGGGGATAAGTGATGGCAATAAAGTCATAATATTACAAGAAGAACATTTATGAAGATTAAGAAGAAAGTTGAAATATTTGGAAAAAAAAGATAAGAATAGTCCACTGATTCGACTGATTAATCGGTGATTAAAATAATTGTTAGATGCAGAACTAGGAAAAAGTGTTAAGAGAATAAAGTCATAATATTATAAGAAGAAAGTTGAAATGGTTGGAAAATTAAAAAAAAAAAAATATTTGCAGAAATGACAAAAAAATATGTAATTTTAGAAGAATAGTCCAAATATTGAGGAAAAAGGCAGCTTCTTAAAAAAAGAAAAACAATTAATTTTACAAGAATAAAATCATAATATTATGAGAAAAAATAAAGTCGCTCTAGTAGCATAGAATTGAAACAAAAACAATTAAAAATTGCTGTTTTTAAAGTCGCAATAGTAACAAAACAAAAGACATAATTTCAGGAAAATTAGGTTGGGGATAAGTGATGGGAATAAAGTCATAATATTACAAGAAGAACATTTATGAAGATTAAGAAGAAAGTTGAAATATTTGAAAAAAAGATAATATGAGATGCCGTTTTTTTTCGTGAAAAAGCATATCTACATTTAAAAAACATCAAAATGGCCTTTCCATTCTTTCATTTTTTCACTATGGCCCTCGTTGGAAAAATTTTGGACGCCCCTGTACTAAAACATGAGGGAGGAAAAAGCTTACAGTGTTATCATTCACATTATTTGGCAAAAAAAAAATGGCAAAGAAATTTATGTATCAAGCTGGCCTTAAAAACGCCTTAGCTACTACAGCAAACATCGATGTTGGTGCCGCGTTAGTTTGGAGGCACTTCCTTCTGACCAACTCAACATCACGTTCGTGTCCCATGTCTTGTGAGAGCCATGTCATTATGCCTCCCATCAGGAAACAACAAAAGGGTGATTGTGACCTGTGTAATTTGTTTAAATGGTTGAATAAAAGCGAGGTAACCGCGGTCCCCTGTCATGATTAGCGGACAGATCTTTCTTCCACTCGTTATGTGAGGAAAGACTGTTTAAGAAATTCAAGCGCTTGTTAGCGTGAATGTAGCAGACCTCCAAGAGTTTGAGATTATCCAGGTCCAGGGAGCTTTCAGAGCCAGCAGCCTCCATCATGTTGAGATTGTGAAGACCTTGCTTACTGTCTCCTGCAAACACATACACACACAGATGCAGTTAATTATTGTAAATATATAAAATAAAAATCCTTTAAACAAAGTCCACACTGCTCCCACTTATTACAGCAATTACAACAGCAAGGAAACATTTAACACACTTGGCAAGCGAATGTTCTCTGCTCTTTGCTCTCGGCCCGCCACCATGGAAACTCACCGTGCATCATGCGGTAGCCAAAGAAAGCGGCTACTGCAACCACGGCCAGCACAGAGACGGTTGCCACGGCGAAAATGATTGGCTCGCCGTAGCGCAGTGTGTTAGGGTCTGCAAGGAGGACATAACAAAAGTAAAATCAAGTGCAAATAAATAGACAGCCACGCCGTTACCTGCTGAATGCAATGCATCTGCAGCATAGCCTTTAAGCACAGATAACATTATGATGAATTGAATTTGTGCCCTCTCTACATATCACATCTCAGAATATGTTTTTCAACACTGCATAAGCCATCTATTGCTTATACGCTTTGAGTGCCTTGGAGGTGGAAAAGCGCTATACAAGTGAAAAACCATATACCATCAACACACTGACTATTCAAAATGCATTGCTCCCTGCAGGACTACAATCTATCTGCGGCTATGGGGGCTGCTGGGTAGTGGATAATGTAATAATGTGGTCGTCAAATTTGCATAATCGGCCAGGGCAAAACAAATGTGTTTAGCACTACAAACGAACTTTGACAATATGTTTTAGCTAAGGGGGGGGCATAGCAGCACTCATTGCTCACTGAAAGAAGGTGACACATGCTTTCATGTCCTCTTTAAAGGGATAATTCGGAATTTCTGACATGAAGTTGTATGATGCCCATCAACAGTGTATTCTATCAAACCGACAAAATTTTAAAAAAAAATAAAAATAAATAATAATAATAAAAAAAAATATATATATGTAATTATCAATCATCATTATAACAAACCTTTAGCTATGCTCAAAAACAAAATATGAAATTAAGTGATCCCTTTAGGAAGAAATATTGAAATTCCAGCAGCAACTCAAAAATACTTTACGTTAAATAATTTTTTTTTAGAATGTAGAACCAAAAAAAAAGTGAGCCCGCCACAGATAAACTTCATTCAGTTTGTGCATTTTAAATTGGCCACCGCTTCATCAAAATAACATTTTAAATTTGACCTTGTCTAGTCCCTCTCAAAGTTTAAGAGGAAATATTGAAATGTCAGCAGCAACTCAAAAATACTTTACTTTAAATAATATTATTTTTTTTAGAATGTAGAAAAAGAAGTGAGCCCGCCACAGATAAACTTCATTCAGTTTGTGCATTTTAAATTGGCCACCGATTCATCAAAATAAAATTTTAAATTTGACCTTGTCTAGTGCCTCTCAAAGTTCAAGAGGAAATATTGAAATTTCAGCAGCAACTCAAAAATACTTGACTTTAAATAATATTATTTTTTTAGAATGTAGAACCAAAAAAAGTGAGCCCGCCACAGATAAACTTCAGTTTGTGCATTCTAAAGTGGCCACCGCTTCATCAAAATATCATTTTAATATTTTATCTTGTCTAGTGCCTCTCGAAGTCTCGCCAGTGTAATGACATAATAATTACATCCTTGCCTCAAGCGTCCTCTTATCTACTTGTTTATTCAGCACACATCCCTCTTCCATCACACGTTCCGACAATCCCAATGAGTCTTGAGTGTAATGAGTAGTAATTTAATGAAGATTAACAAACATTTTTGTGAGATCCTGCTCTGTAACACAGCGCGAGATCCAACCCGAGGATACGTGAATGTACACCGCAGTGTGCAGTGGGGGCAATAATTTTGCTTTTATGTTCCCAAATAGTAGAATAGTAGAAATATCTCCAATGACAACAGTAGTAAGATTTGTCACTAGTCGCTTTCGGGAAAATATGCCACACAGACAGTTTGGAAGGTTGCCAGATCAAGCACGGAACACGGAAGGAGGGCGGGGCGGCGACACACAGCATAGCGAGATAGACCTCCGTGTCAAATCCAGTCTCCGTCGATATGAATGAATTTGTTTTTGATATTGTGCTTAAAAGAAATATTTTTAAAATATTGATATATTGCCCAGCCCTAACAGTTAATAAAGTGCAATATCAAATACTGTACATATTCATTCATTTTCTACCGCTTTTTCCTCACGAGGGTCGCGGGGGTGCTGGAGCCTATCCCAGCTATCTTCGGGCGAGAGGCGGGGTACACCCTGGACTGGTCGCCAGCTAATCACAGGGCAGTCGCAATATTAACAAAACAAAAGACATAATTTCAGGAAAATTAGGTTGGGGATAAGTGATGGGAATCAAGTCATAATATTACAAGAAGAACATTTATGAAGATTAAGAAGAAAGTTGAAATATTTGAAAAAAGATAATACGAGATGCCATTTTTTTCGTGAAAAAGCATATCTACATTTAAAAAACATCAAAATTCCATTCCATTCTTTCATTTTTCACTAAGGCCGGGGGTGCTGGAGCCTATCCCTGCTATCTTCGGGCGAGAGGCGGGGTACACCCCGGACTGGTGGCCAGCCAATCACAGGGCACATATAGACAAACAACCATTCACACTCACATTCATACCTATGGACAATTTGGAGTCGCTAATTAACCTAGCATGTTTTTGTTTCAATGTGGGAGGAAACCGGAGTACCCGGAGAAAACCCATGCATGCACGGAGAGAACATGCAAATTCCACACAGAGATGGCCGAGGGTGGAATTGAACCCTGGTTTCCTAGCTGTGACCTCTGCGCGCTAACCACTAGACCCTCGTGCCACCTACTGTACATATTAAGTTATCCAAAGGCATTTACACATTGAGTACGGTCCTGAATCAAAACAAAACAAACGGAACCCCACATCAACACAACCTCGAACAGAACCAATGCTCTGTGGGGTGGCTTTCTGTCTCGAACAGTTGATGGTCCCACAGCAGCAGAGCTGCAAGTTGGTGTTTTCAATCCAGTAAATGTCAGACTGGTCCAATATCCTCTATAAGAGTCTTCTAGTATATTTATGGAAGATTCTATATAAGACAAGAAGTGCTCTGCTGTTCACCGGGTATTTGATGCCACTGCTCTAGTACACGAACGTACCTGGAAAAAAAGCTCTCTCCATTCTCCCCTCACGGTGTCCTTATGCTTGTCAGACTATATCATTTTGCTCCCCGCTCTTTATGGAAATCGCCACGCTGTAGGGCATAGCTTGTATTCCGAACACACCAACATTCAGCATAATAGTCATCCTAGTTTCTGTGGTAATATTTCTTCTTGGAAGCCATTTCCCTGTGCTCACGTATAATTGCTCAGCCAGTTGATGGTGATGGTGCCCAGATAGCGAGCTGCACTCTGTGCACTTGTAGGCAAGCATACAGAGCTAGCCGGCGGAGAGGCGGGTTTTTATTTTGGCTGTTTTCAATTGCCGCTTCGGTGGCAATGTTCATGTCAAACATTTCCCTTTTTACAATTTGACTGACAAACTAAAGCATTTTATGTCCCCACAGAAACATCACAATCCATCAGATTTCCAACTTCAGTCGGGATGTCGTGAGACAAGTTGGCATCTCTATGAGGGAGAAACCTGTTAGCTACGGGGCTCCACCTTTCTTTCTACCTTGAAAAAAAGAACTGGAACTACAAGTAAATGTTAGCTCTTGGAGCGTGAGGCCTTCTCCTTGGTTGAAAAGGCACCGCAAGCTACTGATGGGAAACTCCATTTTACTCTACCTGTTTTTTTACTCTTTGTCGAGAACCCGTTAGTCAGTGACACTCGAGTCTTCATCAAGAACCTGTTACTCAGTGACACTCGAGTCTTCATCGAGAACCCGTTAGTCAGTGACACTCGGGGTTTCGTCGAGAACCAGTTAGTCAGTGACACTTGGGTCTTCGCAGAGAACTCGAGTCTTCGTCGTGAAATCGTGAGTCAGTGACAGTCGAGTCTTCGCCGAGAACCCGTTAGTCATTGACACCCGAGTCTTTGTCGAAAAATCATGAGTCAGTGACACTCGAGTCTTCATCGAGAAATTGTGAGTCAGTGACACTCGAGTCTTCATCGAGAACCAGATAGACAGTGACACTCAAGTCTTCATCGAGAACCTGTTAGTCAGTGACACTCGGGTCTTTGTCGAGAACCAGTTAGTCAGTGACACTCGAGTCTTCATCAAGAACTCGTTAGTCGGTGACACTCGCGTCTTCGTCAAAAACCCGTTAGTCGGTGACACTCGAGTCTTTGTAGAGAACCCGTTAGTCAGTGACACTCGAGTCTTTGTCGAAAAATCGTGAGTCAGTGACACTCGAGTCTTCATCGAGAAATCGTGAGTCAGTGACAGTCGGGTCGTCATAGAGAACCCTTTAGTCAGTGACACTCGAGTCTTCATCAAGAACCAGATAGTCAGTGACACTCGAGTCTTCATCAAGAACTAGATAGTCAGTGATACTTGAGTCTTCGTCGAGAACCCGTTAGTCAGTGACACTCGAGTCTTCGTCGAGAACCCGTTAGTCAGTGACACTCGAGTCTTAGGCGAGAACCCTTAGTCAGTGACACTCGAGTCTTAGGCGAGAACCCTTAGTCAGTGAAACTCAAGTCTTCGTCGAGAACCAGATAGCCAGTGACACTCGAGTCTTCGTCGAGAACCTGTTAGTCAGTGACACTTGAGTCTTCATCGAGAACACATTAGTCAGTGACACTTGAGTCTTCGTCGAGAACCCATTAGTCAGTGATACTCGCGTCTTCGTCGAGAACCCATTAGTCAGTGATACTCGCGTCTTCGTCGAGAACCCATTAGTCAGTGACACTCGAGTCTTCGTCGAGAAATCGTGAGTCAGTGACACTCGAGTCTTCGTCGAGAAATCGTGAGTCAGTGACACTCGAGTCTTTGTCGAGAACCCATTAGTCAGTGACACTCGATTCTTTGTCGAGAAATCGGTGACACTCGAGTCTTCGTGGAGAACTCGTTAGTCAGTGACACTCGAGTCTTCGTGGAGAACCCGTTAGTCAGTGACACTCAAGTCTTTGTCGAGAAATTGCGAGTCAGTGACACTCGAGTCTTCGTCGAGAAATCGTGAGTCAGTGACACTCGAGTCTTTGTCGAGAACCCGTTAGTCAGTGACACTCGAGTCTTCATCGAGAACCCGTTAGTCAGTGACACTCGAGTCTTCGCCAAGAACCTGAGAGTCAGTGACAGTCGATTACTGGTGAGTCTGTGTCACTTGAGTTTTCGTTGAGCACCCTTGAGTCAGTGAAACTCGGGCCGAGCAGCCGTGAACCAAGGCCACTCAAGTCTTCGTCAAGAACAAGTTAGTCAGTGACACTCAAATCTTCGCGAGCACCTGTGAGACAGTGAAACTCAAGTGACTGTCAAGCACCTGAGTCGGTGAAGCTCGGGTTACTGTCGAGCATCCGTAAGGTAAAAGCCAAAAGAAACAAACTAATCCGTGAACAAGTGACACTCGAGTCTTCATCAAGCACCCACAATGCAGCTCAGCAGGAAGGGAAAGAATAGTTCATTTGAGGAAAGATCCACATCTGTTGCATTTTCCACAGGGATCATTAATTTATACATATGTTGGCGCAACAGTTGCACTCCCTTTTTAATTTAGCTTGTGGTCGCACTGGTGAGTCAGTGAGTCAACACCACATTTGAAAACCACAATAAAATAATGAATGCAACATCCTGTATTCAAGTCGTTAGCGTCTCTCAGACTTCTTCCCGTGTTTGTTTTGTCACCAACCCACATGCAGACTGATAGTACAGATGCCTTGCATTCTGAGGAATGCAGAATGGCAACATGAATGATGCGTGTGCGTGTGAATGCTGGCTGAGATGCAGTTGATGAGGCCATCTCGCCCTGGTTCCTCACACACTCAAACATGCACGCACACACACACTGCAATTAATTAATTCACTGCTAAACCTTGAAGAAGGCATCTATGACACCTATGGCACCTAAGCCATCAGTGCAAGCAATAATGCTGAGAAACATTCTGGTCTTGAATGCTTGTTAGTGCAAAGCAGCTCATCTCAACAATGTTACATTTTCAGTGTTGCGAATGTGCACCAGTCAGGTCAGATCTCAACGGTGAATGATAAAGAGGAGTCTAACAAAGTCTATTTGCAGAGGCGAAGACAATATTGTGCTTTTATTCTGTTTACTTTACCTTTCAGAACGCCGTGGGAATGTGCAGTTTATCATTTGTTGTCGGAAAAGTAAATTGTAGGGATGTCTGATATTGGCTTTTTTTGCCGATACCGATATGTGTAACATGACATATCTCCTATCTTGTGACGCTAGTGGATAGAGCATCAGCAATTACCGCTACTTTCGTCTCAAACTTTGAACCCCCCACCTTTACAAAGGTGATGCTAATACGTGTCTTAAAAGTACATTTCCCGCAATGCTTGGTGTGGTCATGTTCAAAACGCCTGACA
Organism: Doryrhamphus excisus; assembly: GCF_037039965.1. Classification (NCBI taxonomy): domain Eukaryota; kingdom Metazoa; phylum Chordata; class Actinopteri; order Syngnathiformes; family Syngnathidae; genus Doryrhamphus; species Doryrhamphus excisus. The sequence goes on from NC_136371.1 coordinate 15,459,562, forward strand.
TCTCCTATACTTCAGAACTACTACTAATCGTTCATTCATTCATTCATTCATTCATTTTCTACCGCTAGCCTATCCCTGCTGTCTTCGGGCGAGAGGCGGGGTACACCCTGGACTGGTGGCCAGCCAATCACAGGGCATATATAGACAAACAACCATTCACACTCACATTCATACCTATGGACAATTTGGAGTCGCCAATGGACTCCTATAGAGCAGCTACACGCCATAACCAGGACAGAATGCTTTCTAGTTCTTCCAGAATCTGCACCTATTTCAGCTGTATTTCTTAGGATTTTGTGCTTCCTGCAAAAATGGTCTGTTTTAATTGATTCCACCTACTGGGTCTCTTGGCCCACCCACTCTGCCGTGGTTGGTCACACTCCCTAGTGTTCAGAAGGACTTCCGGTGTTGTGCTGTGAGTTGCTAACCCAACTTTATAGGAGTATAGGATAATACTTGTCGATTTATCTTTTTTAAATGTCCACTTTTAACATACAGTGGTGTGTTCTGGAAGTAGAGACTGGACAGTCCGAAGTTTCTCAAGATGTTACTACAAGACATCTCTCAATGTTAAGTAGCTGTATTATTTTAGCATTAGGTTTTCTACAGCATCAGTCACGTATAATGTGGTCATTACCCATTTTTTTAGTGAGAATAGTAGTGTTTAAAACTCTGATAGAGCCACTGATTGTGGTAGGAAATGGCTGTTAGCAACTCCAGACTCAGCGAGCTTGTAATTTGCACCCCGTTTGCTGTATGCGCACTCTATAATGCTACACAGACAACCGCTTTTGTTCCATTGCTTACACAAAATAAACAGTTAGGACATCCTCACAAAGGTCACGGGGGTGCTGGAGCCTATCCCAGCTGTCTTGGGGTGAGAGGCGGGGTCCACCCTGGACTGGTGGCCAGCCAATCACAGGGCACATATAGACAAACAACCATTCACACTCACATTCATACCTATGGACAATTTGGAGTCGCTAATTAACCTAGCATGTTTTTGGAATGTGGGAGGAAACCGGAGTACCCGGGGAAAACCCACGCATGCACAGGGAGAACATGCAAACTCCACACAGAGATGGCAGAGGTTGGAATTGAACACTGGTCTCCCCACTACTAATCGTTGAAATACGTCATTCGGAAATGCTATTATCAAGCGAGTCCGTCATAAGGGCAAAAAGTACAGTAAACAAAAGAAAGCCACCATTCTCTGTGTTTGCTAACTCTGACACTATGGTTCCAAACAATTGAATGAGCAACATCAATCCCAGTAACCAAATTCTACACATTGCTGGACTTGGAATTGTTCAATGAGCACCATAAATATATTGCCAAGATGACAAAGTCTGTTATAATTCATGAAAACAAAAGGGAAATGTTACATATAAAATCGCACACGTACCTGGACCCAGGAGAACCGAGGTGCTATGATGACTCAAAGGCGGACACAAATGTGCCACTGTACCGTGGTTCTTATGAAGTCCAGAGAATATGTAAATCCATCAGAAATAATGTATCCAAACATTATTGCAGCAATTTAACAAGTGACCGGAATGTACACGCTGTGCCTGGATGTTGAGTTCCACACATGCAGAAAAACAACCCGGTAGTCGCCTATTATGAAACGCATATGATGCTGTATTCAAGCTAAAAGCAACTGATTTGAATGACTACGGGGGAGAAATCCTTCACAAAAACTGGCGGGACGCGAACACGAGACACGTCTTTTTGTGCGTATGACTATACGAGACACAGCTTGCGTTTACTTTCACTTTGTTCTGTATTATCGGGAGAATGAATATTAGCCGGTAAAATGTGTAGTCAATTGACGACAGCATTCATTCATTCATTCATTCATTCATTTTCTACCGCTTTTTCCTCACGAGGGTCACAGGGGGTGCTGGAGCCTATCCCAGCTGTCTATGGGCGAGAGGCGGGATACACCCTGGACTGGTGGCCAGCCAATCACAGGGCACATATAGACAAACAACCATTTATATTCACATTCATACCTATGGACAATTTGGAGTCACCAATTAACCTAGCATGTTTTTGGGGGTGGAATTGAACCCTGGTCTCCTAGCTGTGAGGTCTGCGCGCTAACCACTAGATTGCCATGCCGCCCCTGACAACAGCATGTCACATGCTAAGCCTACATATATGTATATACATGCCAGCATTTGTGGTTGCTCACATTTCAAGCTCATTCCGCTTTCTGTCATTTTTGTTTTCACGCCTGGCCCGTTTTTGTCCCACGTGCGAGCTACAAGCTACGATCATCATCGCAATTTGCTTTATGAAAGTGTCACTTAACAAGTTTGCTCGCTTTGTAAATAAAGTGCTTGGGAGTGCTCTCAGCCAACCTTGCTTCGTGTTCTGCTGTACTTGTTAAGTGAATAAGTTAATAAATTCATACAAAAAGTCATACAAAAAAAATTCCTGTTGCAGATGCAATGGTGGCTAGACACAGTGGCGCCAGTCACTAAAGGAATCCCAAAGGAAACCCACATTCGGTACATTTTTGCCAGTATCAGCATGCTAGCAAGGTTTGCAACTACATGCATGGCAAAATGTAACACAAATCTGATGCAGGGTATTTCGAACAGTAGACACCGCTCGGATTGGCTGACTCGCGTAAACATAAGCAGATGTTGACATAACCTAAACTGACCCTAGCCCTTGCTTGCACATTGACTTGTGACTTTGGCCAAAGACATAAGGAGAATGGATGATGAATTTGGACACAAACCAACTGGTTCAGTTTTCCCAGTCCACATACCAATCATTATTGTAGATAATTATTAGAGTGTAAGGAAGTGTGTGTTCGAGTCTTTGCTCACGTACAGATGGGCTGTGCCGTGGTGGGGCTGGGTGACAGGAAATCCTCTGTGAAGTTGACATTGCACATGTCACTGCCACAGCAGCAGAAGTGGTACGTCCCGTTCTGTGGATGCAGGCTGTTCACCACGCAGCGGTCGTCACGACAACTTTGGTTGTCTCCAAGGTGAGTCCAGCAACCTGATATCAGAAGTGCGAAATTACACAGGGAAAGTTTACACGGGTGTCTCCAACTTGACTTATGTAAACTTGGTAGGTGGGGTACTCAAACCTTGTTTGACGAGTCGCACTTCACCGGGTGGGCTTTTCTCCCATAGGCCAAAGCAGTGGCTGCCCTTGGCGCATCGGATGGTGGTGTTTTCTTGGGAGACCCGGCCCTCGCCCCCCGCCACTCGCTCCACCTCCCACTGCTGCTGCTGGTCTGTGAAGGCACACTCTCGCTCCTCGCCTTGTGCCGCTGGAAAGAGACGGACGGCTTGTGAGTTAAGTCGGATTCTAGGATTTCGCAGTGTTTCTTCTTAACGTCACAGGCATATTCATGTCTTATGATACAATACAATCTTCAGTCTGATCAGCTGGAACAAATCAAGTATAAATGTCATGTTATGTACAGTATATAATCCATGTCATTTGCTTACAGCTGTCAGACATGAGTCACCAACACAAAAGAAGTCTATGGGAAAAGACTGCTGCTGCCTACAAGCCGAAGATCAATAAAAATTGAAAAAAAAAAGAAAGTCAATTCACATGTCGCCTCAAGGCCAGATCGCTTCCAAAGGGGTTGAACACACACAATTCTTTTGTGACATTTCAATGTCAGATGCTGCTCATAACACAAATTCAAATCCCTCCCGTTTACAGTGCAGTGGTTCCCCCGAGGTTTGCAGCTTTTGCTGAGGGAGTGGGGGCCGTGTGGCATAGATGACTGTAATGTGATCACTCCTCTACAGTTACATTTGGGTGCGCTGCACACGCGCGTGGCATGTGTTGGAGAGTTGGCCGATTGATGACCGATACACCTTCCTTTTCCTGAGGGCACACACCCAAGAGATCAATACATACCTAATGTAATATACAGCCAACTGCAATGCGATCGCTACTCCATAGTTCTATTTCTCAATCTTTCATAACAGAGAGCGTTGGAAAGACTCCAAATAAGTCCACATTAATTAATGCATAATTAAAGAAACATAAAAAAACAAATGTTTAGTTCCGTTTTCAATGCACAGTTCAATCAGTAGGACCTCTTTTATTGGCTGCTGTGACACGTCTTGCTGTATCCGTCTTGAGCCAAATTCAGTGTGGGTTTGTGTACACAGCCTGCATCGTGGCTAATCTCAGATAAGAAACACGATATGCCAAGTTTGTAGGTCCGACACGCAGCTCCTCCCTTTCCTCTGTTTGGGTGGCTGACGCCTGCTGTGGAGGGAAGGGTGGTTGCGTCCTGCCCAAGGTCAGTTAAGCCTGAGTGGACCGAGGGTGACGTGGGAGATCATTTGGGCAGAGTGCCAGTTATTCTCTCGTGTACCCATCCACATATAACACAGATTTGGACACTGTGGACCATTGCTGCCTGACCGTTTACACCAAGGGTCTCAAACTTGCAGCCCGCGGGCCAAATGAGATGCTAGTTTGAGGCCCCCACCTTGATACCAAAGTTTAATGTTGAAATGACAGCTTAAAGCTGTGTGCACACCGGACACAATTAACATGATTTTGCCCCACCCATACTGTTACCCTACCCTGTTACCCCGCCCTGTTTTGCTTTGGATTAGCAATGAAGCTAAAGGCTTATGACGCTGGGTACAAATAAATGCAGGAAATGATTTGGAATAAAACAGAAAATACATGTCAAGATAAAGCATCTCATCGAGATGGAACTGAGTATGATGCTAACTTGCTAATTTGGTAAAATTATTAAGTTTCATTAATGTTCATGTTAAAGGTTAAATAACTTAATACTGTACATTTGAATCTGAAAAAAACAATTTCTCTACCAACTGTATGTGGTTTATTGTCTTTATTCTTAATTTGTTTATTTATTTTTTAAAACTTATTTTGTGTATAGAAAAATAAAAATTAAGATATTTGAGAACAGTGGAATGTTTTATCAGATATTTTGGTGTGGGAAACCGGAACCAAAGTACTGGAAAAAGTGTAGGGTATAGCAGAAGCAAAAGCATTGAAGATTTTTCCCCAGTTTTTAATAAATGCGTTTTGTTTTTTTTTTGTTTTTTTGAAAACCTGATGCGGCCCGGCTTCACACAGAACCTAGCTCCGGTGGCCCCCAGGTAAATTGAGTTTGAGACCCCTGGTTTACACTAAGTAGGCCACCGGTGTGACCCCAGTTTGGGGCCTTTGTGTGTGGATGACAGCGAGCAAAATATACAGCACTGACATTGATACCCTTTGGGGAATAAGTTCAAATTAACATAATTAAATCTAACCAGAGAGACATAAAAGGCAAATTATCTTTTGTATTTTGGTGTTTTTGCATTGCCGCAGAGAGAAAATCAACTTCGACTGAGGACAGTGACGGGAGCTGATGTCAATCAATTAAATGTATCATGTATGTACGGATGTCAATAAAATACACTATACAGTAAAACCTGTTTAAGTTGACTTCACTTGGATTGGCTGCCTCACATCGAAATGAGCAGCCAGCATGACCAAAAATAGCCATTACTTGGATTTTTCAAACTATGGCAGTTTGTGAAAACATAACGGGATGCATGGAGAAGGAAGGGACTTTAAGGGTATTTATTACTTTGGATGTAACCACAAATCTGCTTAAAAAACATGCAAGTGATATTAACAAACCCTAACAACCCGTACAACACGTCGACATAAATGGACCCATTTTTCATAGAAATTAATCCTTTGTGTCTCAAAAACAAAAGTGGTCAACCATGCAGTCGACGTTGGCACACAGTAGACCGGAATTCGGTGTGTTGGTAGTCGAGACAAGACCAGATGAGATGAGCTAAGTTTGTTGCTACCAGTTTGACCTTGCTCGTAAACACATTACGCCGCACCTGGTCAGCCAGTAAATAAGAAGACAAAGCATGAGTGTTGATAATTTTATTGACTTTGTGGCTACATTTAGCGAGTAGTCAGACCCCTGTTAATATTATTTTTCAAACAAGAAAACTACCAACAAATCTAGTGAAGAGACTTTTGGACAGTGTAACATGAAAGCTGGTATCGCATGGTGGTAGCATATTTTGAGTTTTTTAATGTTACAAAATCAGTGGTTCCGAGGGATGCAATGGTACGCAGTACAATACTGGACTGTTCGGTCCACATGCATTTTCCAGTACCATTGTATGTACTGCATGCTTCAGCATTTGCATTGACTTCTAGTGTTAAAAATGAAGTCATGGCTTTGGCAGCCCAGACAACGACAGCTTACACAAAAAATATTTCCTTCCTGGAATACACTTTCTTTGGATTTACTGGAAATATCCTGTAGGACGGAGCAGAGGTAGGAATGAGGACACAAGCTGCAATGGAGGAAACGTACAGGAACAATAGAAGGAAGTGATGACCACACCCAGAGACAGGCTGACTTAGTTAGCTACGGATGGTTTTACAGAAAACCATATTGCCACATCCTTCGAACATATCCAGTATGTGTTTGTGGAAAAAAAAAAAAAAAAGATGACGCACATATCGGAGCATGGAGAGCATTTGTCAGATTTCAGGAAGTTAACTCAAGGCAGTCGAGTCAGGCATTTCTTGGAATACGAACTGCATTATACTGAAGGTACCATGGTTAAGGTTAATTATTAGATTAAGGTTAATGTACGTACCGTCCAAACATAATGTTAGCTGTGTGCAGGGTTCTCTCAATTATGACTACAAAAACACAGCAATGTGAGTTAAGAAAATTGGGGGGGGGAAACAAACATTTTAACTCACCAATCAATAGCTACTCATTTCTAGCAGACAATACTGTGTAATGGAAAAATGTACTTTAAACGGTTAAAGCTTTATCTTATAAAGAATATGTCTTATTTCTAGTCAGCCATGTACAATGTACAGCCATCAACATAATGTAATATGTAAATTAGTCTTAATATTTTATTAATGTAGTTATTATTGCTCTCCTTTTCCAGTAAATAGTCCGGAATGGATATATTCGTCTACAAAAGCACCATAATGTAGTCCATCGCAGGGCTGTACACTTAGCTTTTTCACAAGCCCCATAGGTGCTCATAAATGCAAACAATTATGTACGCAGAACAAATTTTTTTGCTTGAATTTATTTTTTCAGTTTTGGGCTGCTCACAGGCCCATAATAAAATGTAGACAAAGTATGGCCTGCAGGCCGCACTTTAGAAATCCTTGGTTTACATATTTCACTGCAGGCTTCCACAGCACTGCATATACAGCAGGCTTGTGGAGGCGCACTCCAGCCTCAAGCGTCTCCTTACTTCTTGTTAAGTAAATACATGACAAAAGAAACACTTCCTCGCTTTCTTTTTGAATGTGTGCTGCGTAGGAATTGGGAGCGGAGTTACCAATGCACAAAAAAAGTATTGAGTCAGACAGCACACAGCAAATTTAAAACGTAAAATAAATAAACTAATTGGTCATCTATTATTAAGTGAAATGCTTTGTTTTCTCTTGTATATTTATAATTGCACTTTAACCAATCAAACATGTTTTTCCCCAATTACTGGAAAACATTTTCAGTAAAATACTCCATCCGTCCGTGCATCCATTTTCTATGCCACTTATCCTCATTAGGGTCTTGAATTTCATAGTCAGGTGCATACAATCGCCTAATCGAAAATGGGCAACATGGGGTACTCACAACACCTGACAAATGACCCAAAAATGAAGAGTGTTCAACATGATGGTTTATGGGAAGGCCATGAAAATGCACTTTCCACTGTGAGGGACATAATGAGGAAATGGAAAACCACAAACAGTTTTTTGTTCAGGCCAGGAAAATCATTATAGGCAATGGCGTAGGATGGTGAGAACAGTCAAAGACAACCCACAAACCACTTCCAAAGAACTAAAACATCAACTTGGTGTAGATGGTGTCGCTGTGCATTGCTGTGCCTAAATTTGATTTGACATTTGTCAAAACATCATTCACTCTCAAAGAGTGGGGCTATGGGTTATTTCGGCATGGACCCAGTGTTGTGCTTGAACAAATTCAAAAGAAAGCGTTCATTGAACACGTTCATTTTTGAAATCACGTTGAACTTAACACAACATGCTTGTGAGTGCAGAACTTTGTGTGAGAATCAGCGCCACTGTTTAGATCCAGTTATTACGTTCGACAGATATCTGCATTCCTACTGCAACAGCATGTTATTGTTACCACCCACATTTTATTAGTGAGAGGCGGTACTTCAATTCCTTCACACTGCATTACCCACAAAGCGTTGCGCACACTAGCGTAACAAACCAACTTTGCAAGGGGACCTATTATGCTCATTTTGGAGCTTTTTATTGAGTTGTGGACACCTATAGAGCAGCTACACACAATAATTGATTCTGCACCTGTTTCTACAGTATTTGCATGGACTTCCTGCTTTGACACAAATGGTCTGTTTAATTTACACGCCCACTCCGCTGTGATTGGTTCCTGAGGTTCCTGTAGGTCGGCGTTTAGCGAGTGCAGGCAATCTGCAGCCTATATAAGGAAGACGGGATCGTACTGACAGTAGAACTCAAAATTGAAGTCCTTTTCTATAACTGTATCGGGGAAACAGATGAATAAAACCAAACAAATTGGTTGGTTGGTTCCATTGTGCACACATTTGTTCCATATGCAATAACAATCCATTTTACGTGATATAATTTAAGGTCCAATATAATTTATTTCATTGCATGAAACAATACTATAATTTTTTATGGCTTTTGTTTGCTGGGTGTGAAGAAATAAACATGCATAGGCTAAAAAGCACAAAAAAAAGAACAACAAAAATCTTCAACATTGTTCTACAATTCCACAAGGAGGTCAGCAACACCCAGCTCCAGAGCCGCATATGGCACTTCAGCCTCTTTTTTGTGGCTACTTTCGCAATGCTCAAGTATTTTTTAACACCCGAATCTGGAACATACACATCTTTGTAAAGACTTTTTGAAAAATCTGACTTTCTGTGAGACCCCGAATGAATCCTGAGTTCTGACTAGTGATTGGATGAGCTTGGGGGAAGCGGGTGCTGCCTGCTTTGGTTGGGATGTTAAAGACCTTCCTCCAATTCAGTACACTAACTATGAACGTGAACTATTCATATTTATACTGTGTGAGCTGAACTCTGAACTGGTTCATAAGAACTATGAACGTGCACAACACTGGCTCCACCCACTTTACTACTTTAGTGTCATCTTAGAGCAAACACACACGTCAAGGTAAAAGGCAGAAAACTCTAAATTGTAATTGTAAGCAAAACATCCCAGTGCTCTACATCTCGCAACTACTACTAATGTTACAGCGAGTAGCAGAATAACGTAAGAGCGGAGTAAACATTAGCGCTAGCTCTGCTAGCTCGTAGTACTGCCAAATATTTGAAAGAAGACTGCTGATAATGTTGACAGAGCGCATTAAAAAAACTCAATTCACTTGTTTTATTGGAAGTTGGATTGGGCAAGATTTGATATGTACTGTTATAGATTCTTCCCATGATAAGAAAGTAACTACCGGTTTAAATGATAAAACGTAAACAAGCCGAGTTGATGACTGCGCTCCACAATGGATATAAACACTGAACAATCCCCTCCGAACCAAAACAGGTTCAATTGGCTGAATCTCCTCTTACAGAGCGCGAATGGAAGCTAGCAGGGTTGAGGTTGTGTGGTTGTACGCACGCTACTTGGGCTCGATGAGTATATTTTCACCATGTTGTGTTTTACAGTTTTAATGTAAGGAAGGTTTTAGAGTGCCGGGTGACTACAAATTTCTGAGTGAAAAAATACGAGAAGCACGTTTATTTTTGAAGGAGGCTTGTTAGCTAGTGTACCATAACATTAGTTTGCTGGTCTGACTCTGTTTAAAGGCTCAGCAGCCTATGTTATTAGCAATGGAGAGAATGTATGTCATGTGGAGAATAGTGTGTGTTTGTGTGAAAGTCTCATGAAAAATGATGATGATACTGAACCATCAGTCTGTAAATGTGCTAACAGTGCGCTATACAAGCAAACGGCCATTTACGACGACTACAATAACATAACACTAAGCTTTGCTAGCTCATAGTCTTGTGAATTATTTGAAACAATGTCGTTGGTAATATCAATGCAGAAGCAGTCTGTGATTGTACAAGCCCATCTGTATGCTTGTGAGCATGAAAGTATGCTAAGATGAAGGCTGAAAACATCCAGGGTCAGTCAGTCATTATATAAGTTTTTATTTAACTTTACAAGAGTTGCTGCTGAGCTTGTTAACTCCATGTACTTTTTGTTGTGTCTGAACTTGAAACAAAGATAAGTTATATGGAAATATTACTTCACCTACTGTGGAAACGTTTCGGAGAGCTATTTATTTAAGTTTTTATTCAACCTCTAAGCGTCTTGAGTCTTGGAACTCCATTCTCTCCTTGAGCTGTTTTTCTATTAGTTTGGTGAAACATGCTTTAGGCAGTTAAAAGAAATGAAGTGTTTGCATTATTCAACGTTTTAGGCAAATTTTTACACTTTTACTGCAAATGAATGTTGGCTCCAATTATCGGTTATCAGCCTATTTAACTACTAATAATATTTATCGGACCAAAAAAACCCAGACTTTTCGATCTCTAATATATTCTGTATATATACAGACATACTAGACAGGGCTCGACAATAACAAAATTCGGGCAAGTAAATCCAATCAGTGATATTCCCGTCGGGCAAGTGCACTTTGGCATGCCATATTGCGAAGAGTTTTTTTTTAAAGCGGTAATTGCGTAATTCCGGTGGTAATTTGCAAACCAATTCTTGCAAATCTTAAAATGGACCAATCAGAATCATTTATTTAGACCGCGGTCCGTAGTCCATAGTCCGCGTTTTACCCACACCCGTTCTTGTTCACGATCAACCAATCGGCGATCGTTTGACTAGGAAAACATCTATCATGGCATCCCTGCCAACATCGTCTAATTCTTCAACAACTTCTGAAGGAAAACACCAAAAAGTGATGAAACGGTGCCTCCTAAACAAGTATTTTATTAGCGGCAGCCAATCAAATAATGGTACATGTGAGTGAATCACATTACTGTGACAATTTTAAGTGGTCACAATGAAACACCACTGATTAGATCCAATACCAAGTGCTGATTTTGGACAAGCTACAAAATCTAGCGGTTGCATTTCTCTGTGTATTTTTCCTCACCTTTGCTTCACAAATTATTGTTTGACCATTGAGCATTTTTTTCTGGATTAAAAACACTTTACTAGTACACAAATGTGTCTATTCAATAATGTTTCATTGTGGTACACGACTTATAAATATCACTGCTTGCTACGACTACGATGTGTAAGGTAGTATTGGAGTATTCCTCCAAATACAATGCATCAGTACTATTATTTGATGAAGGATTCAAGTAATTTTTGCTTTAATGTAGAGCCCTGCTAGATATTATATATGTAAATAGATGTGCAAGATATATGACAATGTTATGGGATCTCTGAGTGAAAGAGGCTATTGCTATGCCTCACTGTGGCTAAATTCTTTCAGCCTCCTAAGGGCATTTCTGGTTGGGTGCCAATCCCAGTGTTTCTCTCTGATTGACCGTGGTGGACTCTGTTCCTGGTTGTGCAGACTTTCAGCTCCGCTTCCAATGCCGCTGTACTGCGTTAGCGCGTGCAGGCAAGCCCGGTGAAGCGTGACACACGAGAAAGGCAAAAGAGGCTGGGGAGTAGTTGCAAGCTTTCTCATTGGAGGATGGCGACCACTTCTTAGTGTTTACCCATGGCCCAGATATTTGCTAATACTCCCCCCCCCGGTTGACCATCTATCCCCGACCTCACTCCCAAAACCCTCCTCCTCTTCCTCCAAATGGACTCTCAGTGCCCCCCCTCCACTCAGCCTCGTGGCTACAAAACAACACAGATTCAATCTGGCCCTTTTGGAGAGATACAAACTGCATTGTTTTCTACTTTCTATTCAAAACATGCAAGAATACAAAACCCCTGTAGTGGAGAATCAAACGTCCTAATCATTCAGAGATCAAAAAGGTAAAAGCATAATGTATGCTTAGAAGACTGATGATAAATTTGCTTTAAAATGATCTTTGTGTATTTGTTAAGAGAGATAAAACGCACAGAAAAAGCATTGCCCTAATAATAAACACACGATCACTTGATGACTTTTGAACCCGCGCAGTTCCAAAGTTTAGAATTTGTGAAATTTTGTAGTTAATCCTCATATACAACTTCGGATTGAGAGTTTTAATTGTTTCAGAAATACAAGCTTCACACTCAGGCCCGGTCCTGCCCACACAAGAACACTCCACACAGTGTGGGATCATTAAATAGTCTCGTTCACACAAGAATGAATCACTGCGTGGAAACGGTGCGGTCATCCCTCGCTACATCACAGTTCGAATATCGCTCCCTCACTTGATCACGATTTTTCGAAAAATAATTAATGATCGCTCTTTTGTGGTTAAATACTCAGGGCCCTACGATTGACAGTTGACAAAATGATGGAATTGTCCATTAAAATCAGAGTTCACCGTCTTGCGCAAACTGACGTAATGTGACTGAAATGCTGTCATGGTGAGCGGGAACATTCATGTGGGGAAGTATTTACTCGGCGGACAGCTCAATCGTGGCAGAATGTCATTACAAACGCTAAACCACCTCCTCCCCAACTAAACGTATTGAAATGGCAATAAACGCTGGCGAAAGTTGGTGGAACCTCCTCTTACGGGGCATGAATGGAAGATAGCGCCTCAGGCAAGGTGAGTATACTTTCACATCGTTGTGTTTTACCGCTTTAATGTGAGTAGCGTGTGACATTCTCAACAAATACAGAAAACACTTCTGGCCTTCAAAATAAGAGCTCTGTTTGTCCCATGTCGTCTTAACTGTAAAATAAGAGTGTCATAAAATATGTAGTTGGAATTGCATTAGTGACTACATCTTCTTTAACCACAAGCATTGGCATAACAATTTGTTGAAGGTTGTGTATTCATGTGTGCAGAGGCTAATATCCCATTAGAAATGTTAGCTAGGCTACATCCATTTCTCAACACCGGCCTAGAAAATCCTTAATCTAAGGATTTTTGCATTGAATTAACTGACATTTTTTTCACTAACCCACAAAGCACACATGCTATATTGGTAAAAAAAATGTGTAAAAAATATTGCCTTTTAAAAATGCACATTTAAGCAAATAATTTAGGCCAAGTGTACATATATACTTAGCATTTTCGAGCATAAAAATTGCTAAATGAACAAAAATACAAATTTGTTTAGAAAACATGGCATGAAAGGTAATACAGTGTCTGTGACTTGTTTGTGTGCCTGGGAAGTGATGTGTGTGACGTCAGCTAGCTAGAATTGACCGCAGCCGAGTGCTAGCCAACTCAGGAAGTATGCCTTCCATTTGTGAGTCTCTCTTATTTATGTCTAAGATGGCTTATTTTCCATTTTTATGTGTAATATATTGGGTAATACAAGCTTGGAAGCAACCATAGGGGTGTTATTTCATCTCAGCGGAGCTCTAATAGTGGAAGAAAAACATTTTTAAAAAGGTCATAATCAGGTTTTCTATGCTTTAACTATGAAAATATTCAATTTATTGAATCTTACTTGAAAATTCACTTATCACGGTGGGGTCTGCAACCAATTAATTACAATAAACGAGGCATAAACAGTACATATTACTGTTATATCTTGTTGCAGTCATAGATCATACTGTTTATAATTGATATAATCTGCAATAGCCATACTCTAGTCACTTCATTGCAATACTGTACATATTACTGTTATTATATATTGTCACATCCATACTGTACATACTGTTTATAATCTGTATAATCTGCAATAGCCATATTATAGTCATTTATATCCCTGTACATATCCTCACTTTATTATAGTCCTAGCCTGTTATAGTTTGTAGATCTGTCCATTTTTCTACATTTACTTACTACGAAGGTACTTAAAATTGCACTTCTGGTTGGATGCTAACTGTACTAGTGACATGAGCAATAACAATAAAGTTGAATCTAATCTAATCTAATCTAATCTAAATACACAGACACTCCAAAACCCGAAGACGTAAGAATGCATGTGCATAAGGTCCTTCATCTTCCGCTTGTCCGGACTGATGACAAAGTGGAACTACAATCTGTGCAAAACTACTTCAACCGCAAAATTCAAACCGCCATTTGGCGACGGACGCCTGTATGATGTCGGCTTTTCGGTAGCAGTGCACAACGTGTTGGCTGCTACGTGATGCCGACGTCAACATTCTCAGCAGGTAGTGTTTAGCTTGTCCGCACAGCAACAACAAGATGGTGTTAGCAGATTTTTCCCATTCTGAAAGCCGGTTTCAAAAATGGAGCCAGTGGACAGGAATCATTCATTTGGACTGAACGGATAACTTTCCCATATCCATCTTCCAGAAAGTCTTTCCAGAAGACAAGAAGCGTTTTTTGCTGTGGAGGGGGCGTGGTCACATGGTCCAAGTGTATTTAGCAGATCTAATCGTACCTGCTGCTACTGTTGTTTGGGTGCATGCTTGTTGCTGAGGTGGGATGGGTTGGATTCAGGGGCATTTGCTGACACCCCAGGATAGCCCAAGCTTACATTTTACGGATGGAAGAGATGAGGTGGGAAGGGGGGGGGGCAAGTACAAGCTTAATCTGTCCCATCTGTTGCACTACGACTCCCACCCCCCCTCAACAACACCATCACTACTCAGTCTGTGTCTGTCTGGGTCTGGTACAGTTATGCTAATCCCAGATCTTACACTGCCCTCATAGCTTAGAGGCCACCACTACAGGCCACAATGCACTTGTACCGAAACCCGGCTTCCACTCTCCTCCCACCCTCTGTACCCTAACTTTCCCCCAAATATGTGGTGAAAACACAGATGACTGCGGTGGTGTTTGCCGTCACATGACAAGGGGGATTTGGGAGGATAATCGCAGATGATTTATGAAAAGTCCTTATGGTGTTCACCAATGGTCTATCCCAAATAGCGTTGGCTGATCTGAACATAACACTATTACACTGCGCCGAGACACTCAAGTTCATTTTATTTACTATATATATATATAGCAACACTGATACATTCCTTATTACGCAGACCCTGTTGTGGTTATTAACATGTTTAGTTCGGGGCGTGACAAGCTAGTGCTAGCGATCAGAATCACTTTTATTGTCACTGTATTGCATACAACAAAATTTGAGTGCAAATCCACTGTGCATTTTGTAGAAAGTAAAAATAAGCACTGCTTGCTTAAAACTGCAAGCAGTGATGAGCGGGCTCGAGCACCTCGGCGCCACTCGGGGGTACGCGGACACGCCGTACAAAAAACCGTGGTGATGGGATAAGTCGTAAGGGACTTACGGCACTTACAATTTTCTGCCAGGAGGGGGCGACATGGGTGGCAAGGCGGGTATGCGGTCACGTCCCGTCCGAAGCCCCAAATCGCCATAAAAAATTTGCGACGATCGGACCGTGCGGTAGGTACTTGTGGCACATTTCCACCAGTGGGTGGCGCTATAGAGTCTATGTACACACACACTCACAGAGTGGAGGGTGACCCAACCCACCAAAAAAATTTGGAGACGATCCAACCATGCATAAGGAAGTTACGGCAGATATACATTTTCACTAGTTGGTGGCGCTGGTTTTTGAACATGGGTTCTGGAGCGTTAGGTGCGTCTTGTCATGCCCAAAGTTTTAACCAGTGTCAGTGCTTGAGCCCTAATAAGGAAAAGGATAAAAATAAAACAATAGACAACAAACGAATAAGAATATAAATTAAATATAAGTATAAAAGTGGCAGGTGTTGTTCAAAATAAGTGTAAATATATGTACATCAAAAACTATAACCTATGCAGTAGCAAAATGTAGAATTGCAGTCAAAAACATTAACCTATGCAGTAACCAAAATGTGGAATTTCGGTAAACAAAATGTAGTATTGCACATATTGTACCTGAGTTTTGTACCCAAATTTTTGATGAGATTCTGCCATTAATGAGCGATTCGCCAAGGAAATACTGTACTTTTCCGCACAAACAGTCCTTCCCCTCCCAATGATAGCTTTTCATTCAATTTACGTGAGATTCCGTGTGGAACATTATTCTTCGATTGTAAAGGCCCTAAGATTAGGAGTCATTTCCAAAAGCAACAGGAATAATTGGTGTGTTTCTGTGGGACCTGTGGGGGTCAGGATGCTTGGTGGTTGGTAGGAAATCAAATACTTATTTCCCTCAATCGAATGCCAATTAATCTGTACCGATGTGTTTTTTCTGGATTGCTTAACCTTCTGTCTCACTGATAAGCTTTGGGATCTTATCTATAAAGCTTGTGTATGCACAAAGCCAAAAAGTTATTAAGGCATTTTCCAAAAAATACATATGATATCAAAAAAAACATTTGTGGAAAGCGTTGCTACTCACCATGACACTGATGTGTATAATTTATCACTTAAATCTAATATCCTATGTTGTATCCTATGCTCGTCAACGTTTGAGTGGTGGCTGTAAATAGATTGATACCCGGTTGCAATCTTAAGTATCATAAACACCATAATGCATAATTACACATGTATTGGTATCCCTATTAAAACATACATTAACAACAACAGTACTTGGAAATTTGATCATTTGGTTTTATCATAATGAGAACATTATTTGACCAAACTAATAGAAAAATAGCTCCTGAAGAACATGGCGTTCCTACACTTGGAAAATCTCTGTGATTATTTATTACAATTTCAAGAGACTTTTCTGTGTTTACGTTGATGTGTGTTTGCTCTAAGACAGGGGTCTCAAACGTGGCCAAATGTGGCCCGCAGGACACTAGTTTGAGGCCCCCGCCTTGATATGAAAGTTTAATGTTAGTGCGGCCCGCGCAAGTTTGATATGGATGCTGTATGGTATCATGTACCCAGAAAAAATTATTACGTTTGATTAATGTTCATGTTAAAGGTTAAATAACTGTTAATAGTTATCCTCCCTATCCGTGTGGAAGTGGTAAGTTTTTGGATATTTAAGTTTAAAGGAAATAACTTGAAGGCTACCGTTTAGGTCGCTAGCTCTCTAGTTTGCGAGTTAGCATGTGTCTCAAGACCCTGCAGTTGCGCAATATGTTGTAAATAAAAAAAGTATAAGTGTGACTATAGTCGTGTTTTGTCATGTCTACAGGGCTGTAATAATGCTTTGTTCATTTTAATCTGAAAAAATAATTTGTCTACCCACCAACTATATGTGGTTTCTTAAGTTTTTATTATTTGCCCTTTTATTATTATTATTATTATCATATTTATTTATTACTGATTGGTTGATTTTCTTTATTATTGAATTGTTTATTTATTTTTCATCTTATTTTGTGCAGAAAAATAAAAATTAAGATATTTGAGAACAGTGGAATGTTTTATCAGAGCTTTTCTTGTAGAAAATTGGAACCAAAGCACTGAAAAAGTTTGTATATTTTTCTGTTTTTAATAAATGTGTTTGTTTTATTTTTTTTTTGGAAAACCTGATGCGAGCCAGCCTTGCCCAGACCCTAGCTCCAGTGGCCCCCAGGTAAATTGAGACCCCTAATCTAAGATGATACTAAAGTTGGTCTAAAGATACTCTCTCCGCTCGAGAAAACTTCCCTCTTCATTCTGGCTCTGCCACTAAGGTGTGCCGTGGCTTGATTAACCAATCAGATGATGCCGTGGGCGGAGCAATGCTGGAGACAGTGACTGAGGAGTAGTGAGTGAGAGTGAGAGACAGACAGACGTGGCTGAAGCTGAGATTAAATAACTCAGTTTTAAAGTGTGTCAGGCAAAGATGCCCAGCAGGAACGCACACCTGTGTTTGTATTTTGATATCGGCCGTCTGATTTAAATAAAGGCATACGGATATACCTCAAAAGTCCAAATGTCGGCCCCTAACCGCTAATATATGTATGTATTGACAGCTCCAAATAAACAGAATGTGTCAATCAAGCTAAACAATACCACAGTATTCTAAAAATCAGTTTAACTCATTGACTGCCAGCCATTTTTAGAGAAGACAGAGTTTTGGGGCATTTTTGCTGAACTTTCAAGACCCACAGAATATTGAGTTTTAGAACTATGTAAACATTGAAACTATTTAAAGAAACTCTTATTTCATCAAAAAATGGTTTGTTTTTATCCTTTTTGAGTCTTTATAAATTGCAGCAGAAAATAGGGTGGTATCAGCGAAAAAACATTATTTTAAGCAAATATTGCAAAATGGGCTTTTTCTGCAAAGAGGCAAATTCAAGCGGAATGGTGACTGACGTCTGTATTTTTTGTTTTTACCTCAAACATCTAACGAGATGTTTACTTCTACCAAACAACAACAGATGTAGAACATAATACAATAGTTAATAGTTGCAGAACATTTGAATAACACTTTCAACCATGTTATTGGAAGCAATAAGGGGTTGCGTTCAAGACATCACGTCAAGGTCGTGGTGCAATCATTCAAATAATTTGAGTACCTCGATTATTAAAAAATTGCGATTTTTTTTCTTGAGGAATCACTTACATCACCAACACGATTATGTCAAGAGAGAGAATGTGACAAGTCAATGAACCAGAAGGAAAACAAAATGTAAAAAAAAAAAAAGACAAAAAATGTGGAACCCTGACGTTTATCTGTCTTTTTAACAAGTTAGAAAAGAGCGTCAGAGACGGGCAAGTCCAGAAAATACGGTAATTAAACAAAATTATTTTAACTTCTTTTGCATTAAATTTTATCCAGCAGAGCAGTTGCTGCCATGAGAGCTCCCTGATCGACTAAAAAAAGGAAGGAAATAATTGTTAGTTGCAGTCCTAGTAAACATACTTACATAGCCCTCAAATAGCCTGCAATGTTGTTAAAAATCAGAGCTGTGTTCCATCAAATGGAGCAAACTGGCACAACCATTCTACTATGCACATTTGCTTCTTCACTCTTCACTATATACGTACATATACCACACAGGAATGGAAAACAATTAACATTACATTAGAATGACTGAGGCAATAATATGTGGATTATACACTCACACACACACACACATTTACACACAATCCCATCCAATTTATTCCGGTCGACTCAGAACAAGACAGCTGTCTATTGACACCTTCCAAAAAATCCCAAATCTTCCACAGTCCCAATGAATAGAAATGGCCAATTTTAACTTAAGTTTTTTTAAGTTCGACATTTCTCACCCCATTCAAACCGTTCCAACACAAAAGCATTCATCTCATTCCAGACTACCAATTTCCCACGTGCCCATAAATTCCTCAAATTCTGCACTTTTTACGATAGAAATTACCTTCCAAATTACATCCAAATTTACCAACCGATTCAAACCATTCCAACACCCAAATATTCAGCTCACCCAAAACATGCAGAGTATATTTTTATTCACAAGATTTTCCAGAATTCCCCAGGAAAATCCCATTGGAAATGCCATCCCAGCATAAAAACATCCAGGATAACAATTCTTACGTCTCCTTGTAATTCCACATTTCAGTCCAACGTCAGCATTCACAAGCAATTTGCTCTACTAATGAGGGTTTCCCATACATTTGTGGCGGCCCGCCACAATTACATTTGGATCACTACAGATGAATTTGGCAGTACCTTTTGTTATGTTATGAAAAATAGATCTGTTAAATCACATTATATGACTGTCTGAGTGGCTTATCATTACAATTCTGTCCAGTAATCACAAGCACTTCAGCTTGCATAAGGAAATTATACTTTAATTTGCAAATAATAGTCAAAAACTTGCTTGACAACGGACAGTCAAACAGAACGCCATTTTGCAAAAACAGCACAACTCTTAACAAATAAGCTAATACGCAACGTAATGACGTTACAATGGTAACGACGACTAAGCGCTAACAGCAAACATGTAACTGTTGTTTTCCAGTGCCCCACATGGCCACTGCCATTTGTGTCACTTTTCTTATGACAAACCAAAATGTTCAACTTGATAAATCCACACACAAACGCAGTTTTTTTTATCATGTCTTCCAGCACTCAGCCACAGATACATCGTAGACCTGGGAAATCTGCCTCCTGTTATCTTTACAGTATAATTCAACTGAAAAGTCACACACTATTTGCATTAAGATATCTTTAAAAATGATAACTTTGCTCACACATGCCACAAATTTCCCCACACTAGTCCAGCATCTCAGTGATGAGAATCTTATCATCTTCAAGGTCTCACTGAAGCCTGGCCTCTACCCAGAGTCTGGAAGGAGGGGGGGGGGGCAACTTGGCAGACAAGGCCTGCAGTATGTTTGGCAGTGTTTTTCCAGGCCTTTTGTACACAGAATGATTAAAAAGGAGCTAGTGTGGGTATTTGCCTCCACAGTAGCTATGCATGAAATGAACGCTACCTGACAACAATGAGATGAGAGCCACAGAATCCACGCAGATAAGGTGCATATATGATTAAAAAAACATGAACCACTAATAATAACAAGTGATGGTGCAATGTATAGATAAATACGTGACATGTTTACTAAAGAAAACAATCAATACGAAAATATAAACACTTACCGGCCACCGGAGTTAGAAGAAGAGCCACGCAAAAGCCGAATTTTGCCAAGGAGTGCATCGTTGTGGCTCGCCCGGCGACCATAGTCGAAAACACCGACTTTTGTCACTTGAAGCTAATCCACACTTGATTGGACTTTTTGGTTGTTTTCCTTTGGCAATTATCACGTAAAAGTCTTCTTCTCCTGTCGTTACGTCAGCTCAAATCAGTCAAACAGCTCTTTCGGGCGTACGCATATTGATACACGCGAAAAAAAAAAACAACAACAAAAAACAAGCGTTATTTATGTGTAGTTTTTGAAGGAGTAAACAATAAAAAATATAAGGTATTTGAGCCCTGCGTAAACTCTACCGGTAGGCTAAGCGGTCAGCTTGTTTGACGAAAACAAGCCATGTCTACGAGCTAGCATACTAGCCTTTAAGCGTCTGTCTGGAGCTACAAAAAACTTAGCTAAAGACGGGAATAATGTCGCTGAAAACGACGCATTCCCCGTTTAAATCCCCTCATCCGTAGACCATTCTCGGGTGCACGCCTAATTTATTTCGCCCACCCGCGTCTGCTTTTCAGACAGGACGTTCCCATGTAATTACA
Source organism: Doryrhamphus excisus (assembly GCF_037039965.1). Lineage (NCBI taxonomy): Eukaryota > Metazoa > Chordata > Actinopteri > Syngnathiformes > Syngnathidae > Doryrhamphus > Doryrhamphus excisus. The sequence continues at coordinate 15,480,690 of NC_136371.1, forward strand.
CGTTAGCCAATTAGCTCGGCTAGGCGGCTAAATGCTATGGAGGCTAGTTAGCCAACGGCTAGCAAGTTATTTCACTGCGTCCTAGCTCACTTGTCGGTCTTCTCGTGAGCGATTTGTTTACGGTAAAAATGGCACGCAGCCACTTTTCCACACGCTAAAAAATACTACTCAAGAGCGGTAGCACGCGGTGGAGTGGGAGACTTATATCTCCGGTGTTGATCTCCCCCCGCGGCGGTCGACTGCGCTGGTCCCAGACTCTTTGGAGCTCCGTTAGGCAGACAAACAGACAGGCTGGGCTGATGGGAACGCCTCATTTGTTGGCTTGTCTGGACCGCTCGTCTCCGGTATCATGTTGCTGTGGGTTGGCGTCGGGAGGGCGGAGGAGTACAGTACGGTTGGAGTCAGCGGGGGGTACAGCAGCGCCACTGTGCCGCAGACTGTGAGCACGACACCCTGGCAACATGGGTTGCGTTCAAGTTGCCTCGTAAAACTCAAACACGTTCAAAATACGCTTGGTGCGTTAAAGGCCCCTGATATAACACCGGAACAAAAACGTAACTGCAGAACATCCTTGGAATGTTTAAATAATAGAATTTCCTTAGCATTGCGTTTGAAAAGTGCAAAACATTGACACCAAACGAGACAAATATATTACATTTTATAGCAATTTTATTGCTAAAGACGTGATATTTTGTAAAAGAACACATAAAATACAGTATGTTGCAAAAATAAATTGAAAAAAGTATCAGTATTTATGTCAGATTCGGTCTATATGCTTTTTTCTTCTTCAATGTTTGCTGTTGTTTTAATTCTAAATATTTATTCTCCATAATCTGTAAATATTTTTATATATATATATATATATATATATATATGTTAATACAATATGTAGAATATGACTTTTGTCTCTTAATATTTTGACTCAGAAAATTTTTTCATTTCTGTTGTCGTAATTTTGTTTAAAAATCTCAACTTTCTTTTGGTAAATTTTCTCATTTCCCATTTAACATTGTGACACTTTATTGTTTTATTTCTCATAATATTTGGACTTTAAAAGGGATTTTTTTCTCTCCAATGTTCCAACTTTGTGCTACAATTAAACTATTAAATTAAATTAATTAAACTAAATTAAATGTAACTAAAATTACATTGTTTTTACTCTTAAAATAACAACGTTCTTCTAGTAAAAATTTTTTTTCTTAATATTTTGACATTATTTTTGTAAAATTATTGCAGATTTTTTTTTCATTTTTGCTGTTTTTTTTTTATCATATTTTTAGAATGTGCAGCCGACCAATAAAAAAACAAAGTAAACGTAATATCCGCAACATTCCACTAGGTGGCGGTGTAAGCTTGTGCCAGAACGACATGTTGCGGTCATGTGCTGTAAACACAACAACAAAAATAAAAAAAATCCTTAACAGTGATGCGCGTTTTATAAATCAGACAACAGCTTATAAAAATAGGTGTAATTTAACCCCTCATCATGTCACGGAACAGGATAGCAGGGTTCTTTTTGGAGCCGGGTTCTGAATCGACACTGCTCATTGTGGATGTGCTGACATAAATCCCACCTGACAGCTGAAGACAAGCTCATTCTCTTTTTTGGACAAACAGTATGGCTTTACCTGAGGCGAGGAAGTTCACCCGGGGTCTCAATAAACCAGGAACCGCTGCTGAGCTGAGGCAAAGTGTTTCTGAGGCTGTGAAGACGTCTGCGATGGTGGTAAGTGGGCGAAAGAAAGCTCATCCATGCACACTAACTACTTCATACTTAACATTTCAGCCTTTTTCCTACCCGAAGGGGTCGGAACAAAATACTAAATATGCAACTACTTTTTAAGGAACGCATGAATGAACATTAGCTCATCTTGAGGAGTAAGTTTGAATCCAAAGAAGGATTGTGGAGATGAATCTAACAGTTACTTTTATGGCAAATGTTGAACCAAAAATCAACGTCAAACAACGAAACTGGAGCCTATTGGAGCTGAAATCGGACAATACTGAGTTAAAAAGTCAATATGGCCGCCTCATTAGGATTTTGGGTCAAATCAAATCCAGACTACCGATAAGTAAAAACTGGGCCACGAGCCCATCGCAGTAGTCACATCCATCTTTGGCAATGATGCCAGTAATGATGTCGGCACACAGGATCGGGATTTAATAATGCATAAGATGGCGGTAGGTGTTCACTATTTTTAAACCTTCTCTTCTCTGTCGCTGGGTGTCAACGATACGATAACCACCCGATGTTCCATCAATTATGCATAAACAAACTCAGCGATCGCATTACAAACTCATGTTGACATTGAAATTATATATGATACTCTTGTTTTGTTTTTTTAAAGTCATATACAATATTGCAAGTACGTTATTTTTTTTTAAAGATACCCCTTTGTTCCCCCCCGTCAACGGGCCCTGACTGTACGGACATCCTATTCAGTCATTTACCGGTTGTCTGATTGTGACAAATATATTACATTTTACAGCAATTTTATGGCTAAATACATATTATATTTTCATAAGATCAATCAAAATATGCAAAAATAAAATCATGCATATGTCACTTTGACATTTTGTAAAAGAACACATGTAAATACAGTATGTTACAAAATATAAAAAATATAATATAATATAAAAATTCTAAAAATTTTCCTTCAATGTTTGCTGTTGTTGTTTTAATTCTAAATATTTCTTCTTCATAATCTCTGTATTTATATATATATATGCTAATACAAAAGAACACATGTAAATACAGTATGTTACAAAATATAAAAAATTATAATATAATATAAAAATATAAAAAAATATCAGTAATCATGTCAGATTCCGTCAATATGCTGTTTTTCCTTCAATGTTTGCTGTTGTTGTTTTAATTCTAAATATTTCTTCTTCATAATCCCTTTAAATATTTATATATATATATATGCTAATACAAAAGAACACATGTAAATACAGTATGTTACAAAATATAAAAAATATAATATAATATAAATATATAATATAAAAATATTAAAAAAATTATCAGATTCCGTCTATATGCTGTTTTCCTTCAATGTTTGCTGTTGTTGTTTTAATTCTAAATATTTATTCTCCATAATCTTTGTAAATATTTATATATATATGCTAATACAGTATGTAGAATATGACTTTTGTCTCTTAATATTTTGACTCAGAAAATTAAAACAATTCTTTTTTATTTCTGCTGTGGTATTTTCATTGAAAAATTCCAACTTTCTTTTTGGTAAATATTCCTCTCATAAATTCCCATAACATTGTTACACTTTATTCATTGTTTCTCATAATGTTGGGACTTTAAAAAGGATTTTTCTCTTCTCCTTGACTTTTTCTTTTCTCAACAGCCCCTGACTGTACGGACATCCTATTCAGTCATTTACCGGTTGTCTGATTGTGACAAATATATTACATTTTACAGCAATTTTATGGCTAAATACATATTATATTTTCATAACCTTGTTAATGTTAGAATAGGGGTGTCCAAAATATGGAAAAATAAAATCATGAATAGGTCACTTTGACATTTTGTAAAAGAACACATGTAAATACAGTATGTTACAAAATATAAAAATATAAAAAATATAAAAAATATAAAAATATAAAAAATATAATATATAATATAATATTTGACATTTTGTAAAAGAACACATGTAAATAAAGTATGTTACAAAATATAATATAATATAATATAATATAATATAATATAATATAATATAATATAATATAATATAATATAATATAATATAATATAATATAATATAATATAATATAATATAATATAATATAATAATATAAAAAATATCAGTATTCTTGACTTTTTCTTCCCTATTATGCAAATGTTTCTGCTCTTTTTATTGACTTGTGGACTTCTATAGAGCAGCTACACACAATAACCAACACTTTCTAGTTCTTCCAGAATCTACGCCTATTCAGGTGCACCTATTTAGGACTATAGTCCCATAATATTTTGACTTTATTCTTATGATATGATAGAATTTTCCCCAACATTATTTTCCAGAAAATACAACTTTTTGTTTTTTTGTTTTATAATAACTTAATGGCATGGCATTATTTTTCCTCTTAATATTATGAGTTTATTTGCGTAAAAACTTAAAAAATTGGGGACCAATTATGCTCATTTTTGTTGTGGACTCCTATAGAGCAGCTACACGCCATAACCAGGACAGAAAGCTTTCTAGATCTTCCAGAATCTGCACCTATTCCAGCTGTATTTCTTGGGATTTTGTGCTTCCCGCAAAAGAAAACGTCTGTTTTAATTGATTCCACCTACTGGGTCTCTTGGCCCACCCACTCTGCCGTGGTTGGTCACACTCCCTAGTGTTCAGAAGGACTTCCGGTGTTGTGCTGTGAGTTGCTAATCCAACTTTATAGGAGTATAGGATAATACTTGTCGATTTATCTTTTTTAAATGTCCACTTTTAACATACAGTGGTGTGTTCTGGAAGTAGAGACTGGACAGTCCGAAGTTTCTCAAGATGTTACTACAAGACATCTCTCAATGTTAAGTAGCTGTATTATTTTAGCATTAGGTTTTCTACAGCATCAGTCACGTATAATGTGGTCATTACCCATTTTTTAGTGAGAATAGTAGTGTTTAAAACTCTGATAGAGCCACTGATTGTGGTAGGAAATGGCTGTTAGCAACTCCAGACTCAATGAGCTTATAATTTGCACCCCGTTTGCTGTATGCACACTCTATAATGCTACACAGACAAGCGCTTTTGTTCCATTGCTTACACAAAATAAACAGTTAAACAGTAAACATCCTCACAAGGGTCGTGCTGGAGCCTATACCAGCTGTCTTCGGGCAAGAGGCGGGGTACACCCTGGACTGGTGGCCAGCCAATCACAGGGCACAAATAGACAAACAACCATTCACACTCACATTCATACCTATGGACAATTTGGAGTCGCTAATTAGCCTAGCATGTTTTTGGAATGTGGGAGGAAACCGGAGTACCCGGGGAAAACCCACGCATGCACAGGGAGAACATGCAAACTCCACATAGAGGATGGAATCAAACTCCGGTCTCCTAGCTGTGTGGCTTGCGTGCTAACCACTCGACCTCCGTGCAGCAAAGTGACAAAACAGTCCAGTGTTAAATGCAGTTGACAGATTCAAATATTTTTATTTTGATGGTAAGGAATCAGGAATTCCAACCACTTCTGCCTGATGTTTTCCTTGTTAGGAATTGTAAACAAATGAAGCGTTCCCTTACACCAACAGAAACACTTCCTGGGAGACATTGCTAACACCCTAAAGCAGGGGTCTCAAACTCAATTTACCCGGGGTTACTGGAGATAAGATCTGGGTGAGGCTGGGCTTAAAAAAAAGCCAGGTTAAAAAAAACAAACAAAAATATATTTATTAAAAACAGAAAAAAATAAATAAAAAACTTTTGCTTCTGCTATACCCTACACTTTTTCAGGGCTTTGGTTCCGGTTTTCCACAAGACATTCCACTTTTCTCAAATATCTTAATTTTTATTTACTACACAAAATAAGATGAAAAAATAAAGAAAATAAATCAATCAGTAATACATAAATAAAATAATAATAAAACAGTAAATAATAAAAACTAATAAACCACATATAGTAGGTGGGTATGGAAATAATTTTTTTGTCACATAACCTTAACCTTTAACATGAACATTAATGAAACTTAACCCTTCTACCCAATTAGCAAGTTAGCATCGCTACATCTGAAAAAATCGCATCAACTGTGTCCGGTGTGCACAAAGCTATCATTTCTGGGTTTATGATATCAAACATTAAACTTTCATATCAAGATGGGGGGCCTCAAAAAAGCATCCCACGGACCACATTTGGCCCGCGGGCCGCAAGTTTGAGACCTTGCCTTAAAGCTAGTTTTAAGGGAGGGCGGAGAGCGTACCTGGCTTACACCACACGCCCACATAAGGAAGCCTGGCATTCTGTGACATCACAAAGCGCCATCACAAACACCCTCTGAAACCTCAGAGTGTTCAGAGCCATCCAAAAACATTGGAGTGTGGCAAACCTGCAAAAAACAAAACAAAACAATACAGTAGCATATAGAGTACAAATTACTGTGAACAATAATAAGCCTAATTTGCATCTTGGAAGAAGGGAGTCTCTGAAACAAGGGACCGTGATTATGCACACAAAACAGGAAGTGCATTTTCATGCAAAAAGAGCATGCATTGTTAAACAACAAATACTTACGAGTATAATTTAGTATATTCTGGTCAAGCACCACCCTGCAGGATTCAATGTCAGACAGCAAATATCACATAGAAGCCCCATCCCCGAATAAATATATATTTTCTTTTAGTAAATTCTCTCTCTTAATAAGTGACCCTGCAAGATACATATATTTTATATGTATCTAAAAGGACCTGCCAGTGACCCGGTTCCTAGTGCTACTGCTACTTCCTACTGCTTGTGGGAAGTTTTGGGAGCATCCATGTACATTTGCACACAATCCCACAGGGCCCTGATGTTGCCTTCCCCTAAGCCGGTCACCCCTCTGCGCTCAATCAGCTCAAAGAAGAAGGTGTCCTCCTCAAAGAGGGGCTTGGTAAACACCTGGAGGATGTATCTGAGAGGAAGGAGACACGTTATGGAGAACGTAGGAGAAAGTGTTTAGGCTCACAACAAATAAAATAAAGCAGGTAGTCACTTTCTGGCCTCGCCGGTTAATAAGTCCTCGTCTGGGTCCATATCCAGGAGAATGCCGAACTTGTTCATCTTCTGGGGGTCGTATCCTGCATCCATAATCTCCTTCAGTTTTTCCCTCTGCCACGCCATAGGGGACAAATTGGAAAAAAAAAGACAATTTGTGGTTTGGGTGAAGACATTCATTCATTCATTCATTTTCTACTGCTTTTTACTGCCTTTTCCTGTATGCACACTCTATAATGCTACATAGACAACCACTTTTGTTCCATTGCTTACACAAAATAAACAGTTAGGACAACCTCACGAGGATGTCCTTGCAGGGGGTGCTGGAGCCTATCCCAGCTGTCTTCGGGCGAGAGTCGGGGTACAAAAAGGTAAAAAAATTAGGTAAAAAAAAAAGTCGCACTGGAGTATAAGTCGCATTTTTTGTGGGTAATTTATTTTACAAACTACCGTATTTTCTGGACTATAAGTCGCTTCAGAGTATAAGTCGCACAAGGCCAAAAATGCATAATTAGGTAAAAAAAAACATACATAAGTCGCACTGGAGTATAAGTCGCATTTTTTGCGGGTAATTTATTTTACAAACTACCGTATTTTCTGGACTATAAGTCGCTCCAGAGTATAAGTCGCACAAAGCCAAAAATGCATAATTAGGTAAAAAAAACATACATAAGTCGCACTGGAATAAGTCGCATTTTTTGTGGGTAATTTATTTTACAAACTATCGTATTTTCTGGACTATAAGTCGCTTCAGAGTATAAGTCGCACAAGGCAAAAAATGCATAATTAGGTAAAAAAAAACATACATAAGTCGCACAGGAGTATAAGTCGCATTTTTTGCGGGTAATTTATTTTGAAAACTACCGTATTTTCTGAACTACAAGTTGCTCCAGAGTATACGTCGCACAAGGCCAAAAATGCATAATTAGGTAAAAAAAACATACATAAGTCGCACTGGAGTATAAGTGGCATTTTTTGCGGGTAATTTATTTTACAAACTACCGTATTTTCTGGACTATAAGTCGCTTCAGAGTATAAGTCGCACAAGGCCAAAAATACATAATTAGGTAAAAAAAAACATACATAAGTCCCACTGGAGTATAAGTCGCATTTTTTGCGGGTAATTTATTTTACAAACTACCGCATTTTCTCGACTATAAGTCGCTCCAGAGTATAAGTCGCACAAGGCCAAAAATGCATAATTAGGTAAAAAAAACATACATAAGTCGCACTGGAATAAGTCGCATTTTTTGTGGGTAATTTATTTTACAAACTACTTGACCAAAACAGACATTACGTCCTCTTGGAAGGCAAGTTCTAACAATAAAAGAATAGAGAACAGGCTGAATAGGTGTAAGATATGCTAACACAATGGTTATTCAGCTACACAAAAAATAAACATGAACACAAAAGGTGTCCAGTGTTTATGGAATATAAACAGTAAGCTCGCTCTGGAGTATAAGTTGCAGGAACAGCCAACCTATGAAAACAGTGCGACTTATATTCTGGAAAATACGGTATTTCTGATAAAGGAGGATCTGCTAAATATTAATGTATTGACGATTTTGTTTGTTGTTTATGCACCTGCCTACTATTGTTTCAATAATTATTATACACTTTCTGTAAATCCCTGTATCCCGGTACACCCTGGACTGGTGGTCAGCCAATCACAGGGCACATATAGACAAACAACCATTCACACTCACATTCATACTATGGACAATTAACCTAGCATGTTTTTGGAATGTGGGAGGAAACCGGAGTACCCGGAGAAAACCCACGCATGCACGAGGAGAACATGCAAACTCCACACAGAGATGGCCGAGGGTGGAATTGAACCCTTGTCTCCTAGCTGTGAGGTCTGCGCGCTAACCACTCGACCGCCGTGCCGCCCTGGGTGAAGACAATTTCACAAAATAATACAAAAATATTACGCAGGTACAATTTCTATCACGTGGAATCAAATCACGGAACGTCCTGAGTCCTGATACAAGCCGGTTTAAGAAGCACTACAAGAATAGTGATGAATGCCGACATTTGCAGTATCTGATATCATTTATTCTTATATTCCTCATCTATTGTTTTATTAATTAATAAGGTATTATCTCGGAGTGCACAATAATTATCGCGTAAATTATGACATCATACTCATAAATCCGATAACATTGAAAATAGCTCATATAACTGCTCAAATGAGGCTACATTAAATGGAGCTATGGACGTTAACGACGTGAGCTCAGTTGTAAACAAATATTCACATTAAGAGGAAGGACATTTCCAAAATGGGAAAAAAAAATTCCGATCAAGCACACAAAAAACAGCCACCTGAAAACAGCGTTTGTGTGCCCGAATACGGTGCACCTTGCTGGGTCACACTAGGTGGCTCCCTCTGCCCTATACTCTGGTTCTCATTTCACATAAGGATTGATAATGATGGGCACAATTCCTCCAAAAGTGCAGTTCCGCTGTAACGTCCAATCACGTTTAAGAACAAACAATGAATGTTTGGATTACATTTCCGTGCCCTCACAACATCCTGAATGCTATGTCAACAAACATTTCCGTGACAAAGTCTCGCTACACTGGTTTGTATTCATTAACAAACTATTAATAAACTATTTAATAAACTATTTAAAATGTATTCATTGTATGCGACAAATGTAAAGTACTGTGGACGCACAAAAGTTTGAAAAAAACTAAAAAAAAACTAAAGTACTCACAGAACATTTCTGACATATTGCTGTCATAGATGAATAGACGAACAACCATGAAATTGAAGTGAAACCAAGTGCTTTTCTCACAATTTTTTTCCAAATGTTTTTAATTTTAATTTTAATTTTAATTTTAATTTTAATTTTAATTTTAATTTTAATTTTAATTTTAATTTTAATTTTAATTTTAATTTTAATTTTAATTTTAATTTTAATTTTAATTTTAATTTTTATTTGTATTATCTTCCTGCAGCTGTCTCCAAAATCCTGTAAATTTTTTAATTGTATTTTTTTAATTGTATTTTTTATTGTAATTTTAAATTTTAAATTTTAAATTTTAAATTTTAAATTTTAAATTTTAAATTTTAAATTTTAAATTTTAAATTTTACATTGTAAATTGTAAATTGTAAATTGTAAATTGTAAATTTTAAATTTTAAATTTTAAATTTTAAATTTTAAATTTTAAATTTTAAATTTTAAATTTTAAATTTTAAATTTATTATCTTCCTGCAGCTGTCTCCAAAATCCTGTACATTAACAGAGCAAAACCATGCAATAAGAGTGTCTTGATGAACAAAGAGTCATGCGGAAGAAGCACATATGGAAAAGCCATACGGACAAGGAATACAGCGCTGTGGACTCGTGAAACTAAATTATTTAGACATAACAAGAGGCGCTATGCATGGTGGATGAAGGACACAGCTGCCCACAGTAACATTTGGTGGTGGTTCCATCATGCTATGGGGCTGTGGGGCCAGTGAAGGTACTGGATATCTTCAAGTTGAAGCTGGCATGGATTCCAGTCAGTATCAGGAGATTCTTCCCAACAGTGATGAAATTGCTCGAATTCTACTAAGGCATTCATGCAGAGGAACAAGTAGATCTAAATATCTTAGATCTAAATATTATTATAAATCTGTGGTATGATTTAAAGCAGGTTGTCCATGTTTGGAAACCATCAAACCTGACTCAACTGGAGATGTTTTGGAAAGAAGAATGGTCCAAAATACCTTCAACCAGAATCCAGGCCCTCATTGGAATCTATAGGAAGCATTTACTGTATTTTCTAGACTATAAGTCGCTCCGGAGTATAAGTCGCACAAGGCCAAAAATGCATAATTTGGTAAAAAAAAAAAAAACATACATAAGTCGCACTGGAGTATAAGTCGCATTTTTTGCGGGTAATTTATTTTACAAACTACCGTATTTTCTAGACTATAAGTCGCCCCAGAGTATAAGTCGCACAAGGCCAAAAATGCATAATTAGGTAAAAAAAAAAACATACATAAGTTGCACTGGAGTATAAGTCGCATTTTTTGCGGGTAATTTATTTTACAAACTACCGTATTTTCTAGACTATAAGTCGCCCCAGAGTATAAGTCGCACAAGGCCAAAAATGCATAATTAGGTAAAAAAAAAAACCATACATAAGTCACACTGGAGTATAAGTCGCATTTTTTGCGGGTAATTTATTTTACAAACTACCATATTTTCTGGACTATAAGTCGCTCCAGAGTATAAGTCGCACAAGGCCAAAAATGCATAATTAGGTAAAAAAAAACACACATAAGTCGCTCTGGAGTATAAGTCGCATTTTTTGCGGGTAATTTATTTTACAAACTACCATATTTTCTGGACTATAAGTCGCTCCAGAGTATAAGTCGCACAAGGCCAAAAATGCATAATTAGGTAGAGAAAAACATACATAAGTCACACTGGACTATAAGTCGCATTTTTTGCGGGTAATTTATTTTACAAACTACCGTATTTTCTGGACTATGAGTAGCTCCAGAGTATAAGTCGCACAAGGCCAAAAATGCATAATTAGGTACAAAAAACATACATAAGTCGCACTGGAGTATAAGTCGCATTTTTTGCGGGTAATTCATTTTCCAAACTACCGTATTTTCTAGACTATAAGTCGCTCCAGAGTATAAGTCGCACAAGGCCAAAAATGCATAATTAGGTAAAAAAAAACACACATAAGTCGCTCTGGAGTATAAGTCGCATTTTTTGCGGGTAATTTATTTTACAAACTACCATATTGTCTGGACTATAAGTTGCTCCAGAGTATAAGTCGCACAAGGCCAAAAATGCATAATTAGGTACAAAAAACATACATAAGTCGCACTGGAGTATAAGTCACATTTTTTGCGGGTAATTCATTTTCCAAACTACCGTATTTTCTAGACTATAAGTCGCTCCAGAGTATAAGTCGCACAAGGCCAAAAATGCATAATTAGGTAAAAAAAAACACACATAAGTCGCTCTGGAGTATAAGTCGCATTTTTTGCGGGTAATTTATTTTACAAACTACCATATTTTCTGGACTATAAGTCGCTCCAGAGTATAAGTCGCACAAGGCCAAAAATGCATAATTAGGTAAAAAAACATACATAAGTCGCACTGGAGTATAAGTCGCAGTTTTTGCGGGTAATTTATTTGACAAACTACCGTATTTTCTAGACTATAAGTCGCCCCAGAGTATAAGTCGCACAAGGCCAAAAATGCATAATTAGGTAAAAAAAAAAACATACATAAGTCACACTGGAGTATAAGTCGCATTTTTTGCGGGTAATTTATTTTACAAACTACCATATTTTCTGGACTATAAGTCGCTCCAGAGTATAAGTCGCACAAGGCCAAAAATGCATAATTAGGTACAAAAAACATACATAAGTCGCACTGGAGTATAAGTCGCATTTTTTGCGGGTAATTCATTTTCCAAACTACCGTATTTTCTAGACTATAAGTCGCTCCAGAGTATAAGTCGCACAAGGCCAAAAATGCATAATTAGGTAAAAAAAAACACACATAAGTCGCTCTGGAGTATAAGTCGCATTTTTTGCGGGTAATTTATTTTACAAACTACCATATTTTCTGGACTATAAGTCGCTCCAGAGTATAAGTCGCACAAGGCCAAAAATGCATAATTAGGTAAAAAAACATACATAAGTCGCACTGGAGTATAAGTCGCATTTTTTGCGGGTAATTTATTTGACAAACTACCGTATTTTCTAGACTATAAGTCGCCCCAGAGTATAAGTCGCACAAGGCCAAAAATGCATAATTAGGTAAAAAAAAAAAACATACATAAGTCACACTGGAGTATAAGTCGCATTTTTTGCGGGTAATTTATTTTACAAACTACCATATTTTCTGGACTATAAGTCGCTCCAGAGTATAAGTCGCACAAGGCCAAAAATGCATAATTAGGTACAAAAAACATACATAAGTCGCACTGGAGTATAAGTCGCATTTTTTGCGGGTAATTCATTTTCCAAACTACCGTATTTTCTAGACTATAAGTCGCTCCAGAGTATAAGTCGCACAAGGCCAAAATGCATAATTAGGTAAAAAAAAACACACATAAGTCGCTCTGGAGTATAAGTCGCATTTTTTGCGGGTAATTTATTTTACAAACTACCATATTTTCTGGACTATAAGTCGCTCCAGAGTATAAGTCGCACAAGGCCAAAAATGCATAATTAGGTAAAAAAACATACATAAGTCGCACTGGAGTATAAGTCGCATTTTTTGCGGGTAATTTATTTGACAAACTACCGTATTTTCTAGACTATAAGTCGCCCCAGAGTATAAGTCGCACAAGGCCAAAAATGCATAATTAGGTAAAAAAAAAAAACATACATAAGTCACACTGGAGTATAAGTCGCATTTTTTGCGGGTAATTTATTTTACAAACTACCATATTTTCTGGACTATAAGTCGCTCCAGAGTATAAGTCGCACAAGGCCAAAAATGCATAATTAGGTACAAAAAACATACATAAGTCGCACTGGAGTATAAGTCGCATTTTTTGCGGGTAATTCATTTTCCAAACTACCGTATTTTCTAGACTATAAGTCGCTCCAGAGTATAAGTTGCACAAGGCCAAAAATGCATAATTAGGTAAAAAAAAACACACATAAGTCGCTCTGGAGTATAAGTCGCATTTTTTGCGGGTAATTTATTTTACAAACTACCATATTTTCTGGACTATAAGTCGCTCCAGAGTATAAGTCGCACAAGGCCAAAAATGCATAATTAGGTAAAAAAACATACATAAGTCGCACTGGAGTATAAGTCGCATTTTTTGCGGGTAATTTATTTTCCAAACTACCGTATTTTCTAGACTATAAGTCGCTCCAGAGTATAAGTCGCACAAGGCCAAAAATGCATAATTAGGTAAAAAAAAACATACATAAATCGCTCTGGAGTATAAGTCGCATTTTTTGCGGGTCATTTATTTTACAAACTACCATATTTTCTGGACTATAAGTCGCTCCAGAGTATAAGTCGCACAAGGCCAAAAATGCATAATTAGGTAGAGAAAAACATACATAAGTCACACTGGACTATAAGTCGCATTTTTTGCGGGTAATTTATTTTACAAACTACCGTATTTTCTGGACTATAAGTCGCTCCAGAGTATAAGTCGCACAAGGCCAAAAATGCATAATTAGGTACAAAAAACATACATAAGTCGCTCTGGAGTATAAGTCGCATTTTTTGCGGGTAATTTATTTTACAAACTACCGTATTTTCTAGACTATAAGTCGCTCCAGAGTATAAGTCGCACAAGGCCAAAAATGCATAATTAGGTAGAAAAAAACACACATAAGTCGCTCTGGCGTATAAGTCGCATTTTTTGCGGGTAATTCATTTTCCAAACTACCGTATTTTCTAGACTATAAGTCGCTCCAGAGTATAAGTCGCACAAGGCCAAAATGCATAATTAGGTAAAAAAAAACACACATAAGTCGCTCTGGAGTATAAGTCGCATTTTTTGCGGGTAATTTATTTTACAAACTACCATATTTTCTGGACTATAAGTCGCTCCAGAGTATAAGTCGCACAAGGCCAAAAATGCATAATTAGGTAAAAAAACATACATAAGTCGCACTGGAGTATAAGTCGCATTTTTTGCGGGTAATTTATTTTACAAACTACCATATTTTCTGGACTATAAGTCGCTCCGGAGTATAAGTCGCACAAGGCCAAAAATGCATAATTTGGTAAAAAAAAAAAAACATACATAAGTCGCACTGGAGTATAAGTCGCATTTTTTGCGGGTAATTTATTTTACAAACTACCGTATTTTCTAGACTATAAGTCGCCCCAGAGTATAAGTCGCACAAGGCCAAAAATGCATAATTAGGTAAAAAAAAAAAACATACATAAGTTGCACTGGAGTATAAGTCGCATTTTTTGCGGGTAATTTATTTTACAAACTACCGTATTTTCTAGACTATAAGTCGCCCCAGAGTATAAGTCGCACAAGGCCAAAAATGCATAATTAGGTAAAAAAAAAACCATACATAAGTCACACTGGAGTATAAGTCGCATTTTTTGCGGGTAATTTATTTTACAAACTACCATATTTTCTGGACTATAAGTCGCTCCAGAGTATAAGTCGCACAAGGCCAAAAATGCATAATTAGGTAAAAAAAAACACACATAAGTCGCTCTGGAGTATAAGTCGCATTTTTTGCGGGTAATTTATTTTACAAACTACCATATTTTCTGGACTATAAGTCGCTCCAGAGTATAAGTCGCACAAGGCCAAAAATGCATAATTAGGTAGAGAAAAACATACATAAGTCACACTGGACTATAAGTCGCATTTTTTGCGGGTAATTTATTTTACAAACTACCGTATTTTCTGGACTATGAGTTGCTCCAGAGTATAAGTCGCACAAGGCCAAAAATGCATAATTAGGTACAAAAAACATACATAAGTCGCACTGGAGTATAAGTCGCATTTTTTGCGGGTAATTCATTTTCCAAACTACCGTATTTTCTAGACTATAAGTCGCTCCAGAGTATAAGTCGCACAAGGCCAAAAATGCATAATTAGGTAAAAAAAACCACACATAAGTCGCTCTGGAGTATAAGTCGCATTTTGCGGGTAATTTATTTTACAAACTACCATATTTTCTGGACTATAAGTCGCTCCAGAGTATAAGTCGCACAAGGCCAAAAATGCATAATTAGGTAAAAAAACATACATAAGTCGCACTGGAGTATAAGTCGCAGTTTTTGCGGGTAATTTATTTGACAAACTACCGTATTTTCTAGACTATAAGTCGCCCCAGAGTATAAGTCGCACAAGGCCAAAAATGCATAATTAGGTAAAAAAAAAAACATACATAAGTCACACTGGAGTATAAGTCGCATTTTTTGCGGGTAATTTATTTTACAAACTACCATATTTTCTGGACTATAAGTCGCTCCAGAGTATAAGTCGCACAAGGCCAAAAATGCATAATTAGGTACAAAAAACATACATAAGTCGCACTGGAGTATAAGTCGCATTTTTTGCGGGTAATTCATTTTCCAAACTACCGTATTTTCTAGACTATAAGTCGCTCCAGAGTATAAGTCGCACAAGGCCAAAAATGCATAATTAGGTAAAAAAAAAAACACATAAGTCGCTCTGGAGTATAAGTCGCATTTTTTGCGGGTAATTTATTTTACAAACTACCATATTTTCTGGACTATAAGTCGCTCCAGAGTATAAGTCGCACAAGGCCAAAAATGCATAATTAGGTAAAAAAACATACATAAGTCGCACTGGAGTATAAGTCGCATTTTTTGCGGGTAATTTATTTGACAAACTACCGTATTTTCTAGACTATAAGTCGCCCCAGAGTATAAGTCGCACAAGGCCAAAAATGCATAATTAGGTAAAAAAAAAACATACATAAGTCACACTGGAGTATAAGTCGCATTTTTTGCGGGTAATTTATTTTACAAACTACCATATTTTCTGGACTATAAGTCGCTCCAGAGTATAAGTCGCACAAGGCCAAAAATGCATAATTAGGTACAAAAAACATACATAAGTCGCACTGGAGTATAAGTCGCATTTTTTGCGGGTAATTCATTTTCCAAACTACCGTATTTTCTAGACTATAAGTCGCTCCAGAGTATAAGTCGCACAAGGCCAAAATGCATAATTAGGTAAAAAAAAAACACACATAAGTCGCTCTGGAGTATAAGTCGCATTTTTTGCGGGTAATTTATTTTACAAACTACCATATTTTCTGGACTATAAGTCGCTCCAGAGTATAAGTCGCACAAGGCCAAAAATGCATAATTAGGTAAAAAAACATACATAAGTCGCACTGGAGTATAAGTCGCATTTTTTGCGGGTAATTTATTTGACAAACTACCGTATTTTCTAGACTATAAGTCGCCCCAGAGTATAAGTCGCACAAGGCCAAAAATGCATAATTAGGTAAAAAAAAACACACATAAGTCGCTCTGGAGTATAAGTCGCATTTTTTGCGGGTAATTTATTTTACAAACTACCATATTTTCTGGACTATAAGTCGCTCCAGAGTATAAGTCGCACAAGGCCAAAAATGCATAATTAGGTACAAAAAACATACATAAGTCGCACTGGAGTATAAGTCGCATTTTTTGCGGGTAATTCATTTTCCAAACTACCGTATTTTCTAGACTATAAGTCGCTCCAGAGTATAAGTCGCACAAGGCCAAAAATGCATAATTAGGTAAAAAAACATACATAAGTCGCACTGGAGTATAAGTCGCATTTTTTGCGGGTAATTTATTTGACAAACTACCGTATTTTCTAGACTATAAGTCGCCCCAGAGTATAAGTCGCACAAGGCCAAAAATGCATAATTAGGTAAAAAAAAAAAACATACATAAGTCACACTGGAGTATAAGTCGCATTTTTTGCGGGTAATTTATTTTACAAACTACCATATTTTCTGGACTATAAGTCGCTCCAGAGTATAAGTCGCACAAGGCCAAAAATGCATAATTAGGTACAAAAAACATACATAAGTCGCACTGGAGTATAAGTCGCATTTTTTGCGGGTAATTCATTTTCCAAACTACCGTATTTTCTAGACTATAAGTCGCTCCAGAGTATAAGTCGCACAAGGCCAAAAATGCATAATTAGGTAAAAAAAAACACACATAAGTCGCTCTGGAGTATAAGTCGCATTTTTTGCGGGTAATTTATTTTACAAACTACCATATTTTCTGGACTATAAGTCGCTCCAGAGTATAAGTCGCACAAGGCCAAAAATGCATAATTAGGTAAAAAAAAACACACATAAGTCGCTCTGGAGTATAAGTCGCATTTTTTGCGGGTCATTTATTTTACAAACTATCGTATTTTCTGGACTATAAGTCGCTCCAGAGTATAAGTCGCACAAGGCCAAAAATGCATAATTAGGTACAAAAAACATACATAAGTCGCACTGGAGTATAAGTCGCATTTTTTGCGGGTAATTCATTTTCCAAACTACCGTATTTTCTAGACTATAAGTCGCTCCAGAGTATAAGTCGCACAAGGCCAAAATGCATAATTAGGTAAAAAAAAACACACATAAGTCGCTCTGGAGTATAAGTCGCATTTTTTGCGGGTAATTTATTTTACAAACTACCATATTTTCTGGACTATAAGTCGCTCCAGAGTATAAGTCGCACAAGGCCAAAAATGCATAATTAGGTAAAAAAACATACATAAGTCGCACTGGAGTATAAGTCACATTTTTTGCGGGTAATTTATTTGACAAACTACCGTATTTTCTAGACTATAAGTCGCCCCAGAGTATAAGTCGCACAAGGCCAAAAATGCATAATTAGGTAAAAAAAAAAAACATACATAAGTCACACTGGAGTATAAGTCGCATTTTTTGCGGGTAATTTATTTTACAAACTACCATATTTTCTGGACTATAAGTCGCTCCAGAGTATAAGTCGCACAAGGCCAAAAATGCATAATTAGGTACAAAAAACATACATAAGTCGCACTGGAGTATAAGTCGCATTTTTTGCGGGTAATTCATTTTCCAAACTACCGTATTTTCTAGACTATAAGTCGCTCCAGAGTATAAGTTGCACAAGGCCAAAAATGCATAATTAGGTAAAAAAAAAACACACATAAGTCGCTCTGGAGTATAAGTCGCATTTTTTGCGGGTAATTTATTTTACAAACTACCATATTTTCTGGACTATAAGTCGCTCCAGAGTATAAGTCGCACAAGGCCAAAAATGCATAATTAGGTAAAAAAACATACATAAGTCGCACTGGAGTATAAGTCGCATTTTTTGCGGGTAATTTATTTTCCAAACTACCGTATTTTCTAGACTATAAGTCGCCCCAGAGTATAAGTCGCACAAGGCCAAAAATGCATAATTAGGTAAAAAAAAAAAACATACATAAGTCACACTGGAGTATAAGTCGCATTTTTTGCGGGTAATTTATTTTACAAACTACCATATTTTCTGGACTATAAGTCGCTCCAGAGTATAAGTCGCACAAGGCCAAAAATGCATAATTAGGTACAAAAAACATACATAAGTCGCACTGGAGTATAAGTCGCATTTTTTGCGGGTAATTCATTTTCCAAACTACCGTATTTTCTAGACTATAAGTCGCTCCAGAGTATAAGTCGCACAAGGCCAAAAATGCATAATTAGGTAAAAAAAAACACACATAAGTCGCTCTGGAGTATAAGTCGCATTTTTTGCGGGTAATTTATTTTACAAACTACCATATTTTCTGGACTATAAGTCGCTCCAGAGTATAAGTCGCACAAGGCCAAAAATGCATAATTAGGTAAAAAAAAACACACATAAGTCGCTCTGGAGTATAAGTCGCATTTTTTGCGGGTCATTTATTTTACAAACTATCGTATTTTCTGGACTATAAGTCGCTCCAGAGTATAAGTCGCACAAGGCCAAAAATGCATAATTAGGTACAAAAAACATACATAAGTCGCACTGGAGTATAAGTCGCATTTTTTGCGGGTAATTCATTTTCCAAACTACCGTATTTTCTAGACTATAAGTCGCTCCAGAGTATAAGTCGCACAAGGCCAAAATGCATAATTAGGTAAAAAAAAACACACATAAGTCGCTCTGGAGTATAAGTCGCATTTTTTGCGGGTAATTTATTTTACAAACTACCATATTTTCTGGACTATAAGTCGCTCCAGAGTATAAGTCGCACAAGGCCAAAAATGCATAATTAGGTAAAAAAACATACATAAGTCGCACTGGAGTATAAGTCGCATTTTTTGCGGGTAATTTATTTGACAAACTACCGTATTTTCTAGACTATAAGTCGCCCCAGAGTATAAGTCGCACAAGGCCAAAAATGCATAATTAGGTAAAAAAAAAAAACATACATAAGTCACACTGGAGTATAAGTCGCATTTTTTGCGGGTAATTTATTTTACAAACTACCATATTTTCTGGACTATAAGTCGCTCCAGAGTATAAGTCGCACAAGGCCAAAAATGCATAATTAGGTACAAAAAACATACATAAGTCGCACTGGAGTATAAGTCGCATTTTTTGCGGGTAATTCATTTTCCAAACTACCGTATTTTCTAGACTATAAGTCGCTCCAGAGTATAAGTTGCACAAGGCCAAAAATGCATAATTAGGTAAAAAAAAACACACATAAGTCGCTCTGGAGTATAAGTCGCATTTTTTGCGGGTAATTTATTTTACAAACTACCATATTTTCTGGACTATAAGTCGCTCCAGAGTATAAGTCGCACAAGGCCAAAAATGCATAATTAGGTAAAAAAACATACATAAGTCGCACTGGACTATAAGTCGCATTTTTTGCGGGTAATTTATTTTACAAACTACCGTATTTTCTAGACTATGAGTTGCTCCAGAGTATAAGTCGCACAAGGCCAAAAATGCATAATTAGGTACAAAAAACATACATAAGTCGCTCTGGAGTATAAGTCGCATTTTTTGCGGGTAATTTATTTTACAAACTACCGTATTTTCTAGACTATAAGTCGCTCCAGAGTATAAGTCGCACAAGGCCAAAAATGCATAATTAGGTAGAAAAAAACACACATAAGTCGCTCTGGCGTATAAGTCGCATTTTTTGCGGGTAATTCATTTTCCAAACTACCGTATTTTCTAGACTATAAGTCGCTCCAGAGTATAAGTCGCACAAGGCCAAAATGCATAATTAGGTAAAAAAAAACACACATAAGTCGCTCTGGAGTATAAGTCGCATTTTTTGCGGGTAATTTATTTTACAAACTACCATATTTTCTGGACTATAAGTCGCTCCAGAGTATAAGTCGCACAAGGCCAAAAATGCATAATTAGGTAAAAAAACATACATAAGTCGCACTGGAGTATAAGTCGCATTTTTTGCGGGTAATTTATTTGACAAACTACCGTATTTTCTAGACTATAAGTCGCACAAGGCCAAAAATGCATAATTAGGTAAAAAAAAAACATACATAAGTCACACTGGAGTATAAGTCGCATTTTTTGCGGGTAATTTATTTTACAAACTACCATATTTTCTGGACTATAAGTCGCTCCAGAGTATAAGTCGCACAAGGCCAAAAATGCATAATTAGGTACAAAAAACATACATAAGTCGCACTGGAGTATAAGTCGCATTTTTTGCGGGTAATTCATTTTCCAAACTACCGTATTTTCTAGACTATAAGTCGCTCCAGAGTATAAGTTGCACAAGGCCAAAAATGCATAATTAGGTAAAAAAAAAACACACATAAGTCGCTCTGGAGTATAAGTCGCATTTTTTGCGGGTAATTTATTTTACAAACTACCGTATTTTCTAGACTATAAGTCGCTCCAGAGTATAAGTCGCACAAGGCCAAAAATGCATAATTAGGTAAAAAAACATACATAAGTCGCACTGGAGTATAAGTCGCATTTTTTGCGGGTAATTTATTTTCCAAACTACCGTATTTTCTAGACTATAAGTCGCTCCAGAGTATAAGTCGCACAAGGCCAAAAATGCATAATTAGGTAAAAAAAAAACATACATAAGTCGCTCTGGAGTATAAGTCGCATTTTTTGCGGGTCATTTATTTTACAAACTACCATATTTTCTGGACTATAAGTCGCTCCAGAGTATAAGTCGCACAAGGCCAAAAATGCATAATTAGGTAAAAAAACATACATAAGTCGCACTGGAGTATAAGTCGCATTTTTTGCGGGTAATTTATTTTCCAAACTACCGTATTTTCTAGACTATAAGTCGCTCCAGAGTATAAGTCGCACAAGGCCAAAAATGCATAATTAGGTAAAAAAAAACATACATAAGTCGCTCTGGAGTATAAGTCGCATTTTTTGCGGGTCATTTATTTTACAAACTACCATATTTTCTGGACTATCAGTCGCTCCAGAGTATAAGTCGCACAAGGCCAAAAATGCATAATTAGGTAAAAAAAACATACATAAGTGGCACTGGAGTATAAGTCGCATTTTTTGCGGGTCATTTATTTTACAAACTATCGTATTTTCTGGACTATAAGTCGCTCCAGAGTATAAGTCGCACAAGGCCAAAAATGCATAATTAGGTAGAGAAAAACATACATAAGTCACACTGGACTATAAGTCGCATTTTTTGCGGGTAATTTATTTTACAAACTACCGTATTTTCTAGACTATGAGTTGCTCCAGAGTATAAGTCGCACAAGGCCAAAAATGCATAATTAGGTACAAAAAACATACATAAGTCGCTCTGGAGTATAAGTCGCATTTTTTGCGGGTAATTTATTTTACAAACTACCGTATTTTCTAGACTATAAGTCGCTCCAGAGTATAAGTCGCACAAGGCCAAAAATGCATAATTAGGTAAAAAAAACATACATAAGTCGCTCTGGAGTATAAGTCGCATTTTTTGCGGGTAATTTATTTTACAAACTGCCATATTTTCTGGACTATAAGTCGCTCCAGAGTATAAGTCGCACAAGGCCAAAAATGCATAATTAGGTAAAAAAAACATACATAAGTCGCACTGGAGTATAAGTCGCATTTTTTGCGGGTAATTTATTTTACAAACTACCGTATTTTCTAGACTATAAGTCGCCCCAGAGTATAAGTCGCACAAGGCCAAAAATGCATAATTAGGTAGAAAAAAACACACATAAGTCGCTCTGGCGTATAAGTCGCATTTTTTGCGGGTAATTTATTTTCCAAACTACTTGACCAAAACAGACATTACGTCCTTTTAGAAGGCAAGTTCTACCAATAAAAGAATAGAGAACAGGCTGAATAGGTGTAAGATATGCTAACACAATGGTTATTCAGCTACACAAAAAATAAACATGAACACAAAAGGTGTCCAGTGTTTATGGAACATAAACACTTTTTTCATTTATAAATCGCTCTGGAGTATAAGTCGCAGGAACAGCCAACCTATGAAAAAAAGTGTGACTTATAGTCCGGAAAATACAGTATTTCTGATAAAGGAGGATCTGCTAAATATTGACCTGCCTACTATTGTTTCAATAATTATTACACACTTTCTGTAAATCCCTGTATCCCGGTACACCCTGGACTGGTGGCCAGCCAATCACAGGGCACATATAGACAAACAACCATTCACACTCACATTCATACCTATGGACAATTTGGAGGCGCCAATTAACCTAGCATGTTTTTGGAATGTGGGAGGAAACCGGAGTACCCGGAGAAAACCCACGCATGCACGGGGAGAACATGCAAACTCCACACAGAGATGGCCGAGGGTGGAATTGAACTCGGGTATCCTAGCTGTGAGGCCTGTGCACTAACCACTCAACCGCCGTGCAGCCTACAATAAATATTAAATAACAATAAACCAAACATCACCACAACTTAAAATACCTGGCAGACATGTAAGCAAATAAGATTACAAAAGTGCCTAATTATCGTTTTATGAAACGCTGGCAGAGCTTTCACGATTAAATAGTGGCGAAGGCATAAGACGAAGGCATGCATAAGAAATCCATAAGCATAAGAAATTCCAGTTTTCTACAAAGGGCAGGTCCCTCGTTGCTATTGTTTGTGTTCCCTTGTCTGTTGTAGGGTTGACTGACTCGTCTTCGGCCGAGTTTCTTGGATAAACTCGCTGTATTATGTTGGGTCTTCCTTATATGGGCATGCCCACTTGCGCAATGACTCCCAGGCAATGTTTGCAACGAATGTGAGTCAAAACAAATTTTGTTTAGCTTCGGCCGATGATTCCCGGCCTGCAAGCGAAAAATATGCTAATCCGCCAGTAGCACTTTGGGGGGGGCTGGAAATAGGGAATCCAAGCAAAATGTGCAGGAAGAGGCGCAGAGACTGAAAGGTCTGAAAAGCTTTCTGTTTGAGTTATCGTTTCAGTGTCCTGTGTTTATTTTGTACCGTTAGACAAAAGGGGCCCGGCAAATATCCAGAAGTCCTCGGGAGCACTTGGGAGTGTGACCAATCACAGCAGAGTGGGCATGGCGGGAGGTGTAAATTACACACACCGTTTGGGCTGGAGGCAGGGAATCCAAGCAAAATTTGCAGGAAGAGGCGCAGAGACTGGAAGGTCTAAAAAGCTTTTTGTTTGGGTTATCGTGTCTCAATACAAAGGTCCCAAAATGAATATAATAGGTCCTCTTTAATGATATTAACCTTATAAATCTGTGAAAATGTTGTTGAACGCCAACATCGATAAACCAATCAGAGCGCCGCCATTCTTATTTTGAAGGCCGGAAGCTTGCCTAGCCTAGCCATAGCCGTCCTAGCATCCTGAAATGCTGGTTTATTTATTTTGTTTTGACTTCCCTGATTTTGACTATTTAAAGGAAGTCTGACGTAACGCAAATTAAATCAATTTCAGGATCCGAAAATAAACAAACGTTAAAAATTTTATGTTGACATTGTCGTCAACTATATTTCAGTGTCACGTGCCTGCTAGTATATTGCGCCATTACATCATTGATTCTCGACTAAGGATCGACCGATACATCAGTTGGCCGATATATCGGGCCGATATTTGCGTTTTTTTCTTGTATCGGTATCGGCCGATACGTGCGTGGGTTCGCCGATGTATTTTTCCGCCACATGATTTACAGTCAGGCAGCTGCCCCAGCGGCAGAGGACCCGGCAACAGACGTAGTCGCGGTACCCCGCCCCCACTGTTGATATCGGCCCAAGCAAAATCGGCCACCGGCTAAGGGTGATGGAAAAAAATCGGCATCGGCCCCCCCCCCAAAAAAATATCGGTCGATCCCTATTCTCGACCCTCCAAGCGAAAAACTTGTTTGGTTCGACGCGTGTTGTATTAATGAGTTATCTTATACAGCAAGGATCGACCCGATATTTGCGTTTTTTCCTTGTATCGGTATCAGCCGCGTGGGTTCGCCGATGTATTTCTCCGCCACATGATTTACAGTCAGGCAGCTGCCCCGGCGGCAAAGGACCCCGCAACACACGTTGTCGCGGTACCCCGCCCACACTGTTGATATCGGCCCAAGCAAAATCGTCCATCAGCTAAGGGTGATGGAAGAAAATCGGCATCGGCCCCAAAAAAAACATATTGGTCGATCCCTATTCTCGACCCTCCAAGCGAAAAACTTGTTTGGTTCGACGCGCGTTGTATTAATGAGTTATCTTATAAAAGCTTGATTTTCTAACGTAAATTAAATCAATATTAGGATCCGACAATAAACAAACGTTAAAAATTTTGTACCTGCTGGTATATTGCGCCATTACACAATGCGCCATTACATCATTGATTCTCGACCCTCCAAGCGAAAAACTTGTTTGGTTCGACGCGCGTTGTATTAATGATTTATCTTATAAAAGCTTGACTTTCTAACGCAAATTAAATAAATTTCAGGATCCGACAATAAACAAACGTTAAAAAATTTGCGCCATTACATCATTGATTCTCGACCCTCCAAGCGAAAAACTTGTTTGGTTCGACGCGCGTTGTATTAATGATTTATCTTATAAAAGCTTGACTTTCTAACGCAAATTAAATCAATTTCAGGATCCGACAATAAACAAACGTTAAAAAATTTGCGCCATTACATCATTGATTCTCGACCCTCCAAGCGAAAAACTTGTTTGGTTCGACGCGCGTTGTATTAATGATTTATCTTATAAAAGCTTGACTTTCTAACGCAAATTAAATCAATTTCAGGATCCGACAATAAACAAACGTTAAAAATTTTGCGCCATTACACAATGCGCCATTACATCATTGATTCTCGACCCTCCAAGCGAAAAACTTGTTTGGTTTGACGCGCGTTGTATTAATGAGTTATCTTATAAAAGCTTGACTTTCTAACGCAAATTAAATCAATTTCAGAATCCGACAATAAACAAACGTTAAAAATTTTGCGCCATTACATCATTGATTCTCGACTCTCCAAGCGAAAAACTTGTTTGGTTTGACGCGCGTTGTATTAATGATTTATCTTATAAAAGCTTGACTTTCTAACGCAAATTAAATCAATTTCAGGATCCGACAATAAACAAACGTTAAAAATTTTGCGCCATTACACAATGCGCCATTACATCATTGATTCTCGACCCTCCAAGCGAAAAACTTGTTTGGTTTGACGCGCGTTGTATTAATGATTTATCTTATAAAAGCTTGACTTTCTAACGCAAATTAAATCAATTTCAGGATCCGACAATAAACAAACGTTAAAAATTTTGCGCCATTACATCATTGATTCTCGACCCTCCAAGCGAAAAACTTGTTTGGTTTGACGCGCGTTGTATTAATGAGTTATCTTATAAAAGCTTGACTTTCTAACGCAAATTAAATCAATTTCAGAATCCGACAATAAACAAACGTTAAAAATTTTGCGCCATTACATCATTGATTCTCGACTCTCCAAGCGAAAAACTTGTTTGGTTTGACGCGCGTTGTATTAATGATTTATCTTATAAAAGCTTGACTTTCTAACGCAAATTAAATCAATTTCAGGATCCGACAATAAACAAACGTTAAAAATTTTGCGCCATTACACAATGCGCCATTACATCATTGATTCTCGACCCTCCAAGCGAAAAACTTGTTTGGTTTGACGCGCGTTGTATTAATGATTTATCTTATAAAAGCTTGACTTTCTAACGCAAATTAAATCAATTTCAGGATCCGACAATAAACAAACGTTAAAAAATTTGCGCCATTACATCATTGATTCTCGACCCTCCAAGCGAAAAACTTGTTTGGTTCGACGCGCGTTGTATTAATGAGTTACCTGCAAGCAAATGAGCGCCCAGGGGACAGAACATTGGACCACACCCAGGCAGTTCCTGGTTTTTTTTTTTTTTTTACAGTTTTTTTTTCAAACCTTAGCATAGTAGGCAGCAGGCGGCGAGAAAAAAGGCACGCCGGCCTCCATCATCGTATGCGTTGTGGACAGGATGTCACTCGTTCTCAGCGCAACGTGCTGAATCCCTGCACCCCCGTGCTCCTCCAAGAAGACGTCTACCTGGTTGCGCCCTGAAATCAGACCCGGATCATATTGTTGCTAAGAGATTTTTCAACAACTAGGTGTTGTTTGTGCCGTACCGTTATCAAGCAGTGATTCCGCGACAACAAACTTGCAGTTGAGCTCGTGTTTATCGTCGTAGGGAATGCCCAGACTCCTTTTGTTAGATTTTGAGTACTCCATTGCGGCCAATCGGATTCCCTTCCCTCTGTGATGGATAACAAATCCATCGTCCATGTTGTCATTTCTACAAAAAAAGCACAAACACATTAAGACACCCTGAGCAGGGAATCAAACATCTCAGTGTTAAGTTAGCGTCTTACCTATTAATAAAAAACCTCTGAAAGGTAAAAATCTTCTCGTACCACCTCATGGTCTCCTGACTGGTCCCAACGGGGCACGCAAGAGCGATGTGGTCCACATGTATGTCATCTCCAAAAGTGCCGTGGTCTTCGTCGACGACGACGTCAAAACCAGGCAAAAAGCCGCCCTTGTACTTTGTCTTGTCGATTAACGTGTGGCAGACATTCCCGAAAATCGATTTAACAATGGCGTAAATGACTTCACCGTGCTGGTCGCGGATAGTCGTCGGAGGAACCAAGAAGGCGCAACCCAGGCGCTGCATAGCATCAAATGACGCGTGAACGTCGTCAACCTCGAAGCAAACGTTGCGCACGGTGTCCACCGGGTAGAGCGGACTGATGTCGTAGAGGCATCCCGTCGGCTGATCCCAGTTCAGCGTTTCTGTATCGACTTCTGGATTTCCATTCAAAGTGGAGACACTTTGGCGTCCTTCCCTCTCGTTGACAATAAAAACCGCAGACCCGGTTCTGAAGACTAACTGTCTGCTGCGGTTTGTCAGTCTCGTCGCGATTAATTGGAATTGAAATTTGGAGACAAAGTCGTTGGTGATTTTGTCCACATTGGAAACGTGGAGAGAAATGTGGTGCAGCCTTTCCAGGTAGGTCGCCATGTTTGTTATGACTTAGGGCGGGGATGGTGTCCTTTTATGAAGAACACGTTTGTTGACTTAAGTCATTTATTCTAATGTCGGCGGTAATAATACTTGCTAATTAACCACCATGTTTTGTTTTATGTGTTTTCATATTATTCTCACACTGTTGAACTTTTGTATGAACCCCAATGCTGTTGTTATGAAACTATTTTTGCACTCTTTAAAACTATATACAGGCTAATCGCAATAATATCTTTAAAAGTTAACTTATTTAGTTATATATTATTTTAGTTATATAATATATTTAGTCTATAAAATATATATAGAGTTGATTAGATTGTCAATTGTGGCCTGTTGGTCCACTCCTCTTCAATGGTTGCGCAAAGTTGCTGGATATCAATTGGAACTGATCCTCGCTGTTATATACGTCGTATATATACCTGTGAGGTGGGATGGATTATGCTCACTATCAAACATTTGGACAGATTTTTTACAATATTTGAAATACATTTTAATATTGTTTAATGAATTTGAGATCTTTGAGTCCATCTCGTGAAAAATGGGAGCAAAAACAAAAGTGTTTTGTTTATATAATTTTGGAGTATATTATATAGAATTCAGTGCATACAACATAAAATATTTCAAGAATGTATACAATAAATTCTCATATTTTTTTTTTTTTAGCTTACAGCTAACAAACATTAAATATGAAAAACTATCAAAAAGTAGCCACTCCACACAGAGATGGCCGAGGGTGGAATTGAACTCAGGTCACCTAGCTGTGAGGTCTGCGTGTTAACCATATATAGAGTATATATAGAGTTGATCACATTGTCAATTGAGGACTGTGGAATGTTGGTCCACTCTTCTTCAATGGCTGCGCAAAGTTGCTGGATATCAATGGGTACTGATCCTCGCTGTTAGGGTTAGCAGATTTTTGAACGATATTTGAAATAAATTTTAATATTGTTTATCTGGAATGAATTCAAGATCTTTGAGTCCATCTCGTGAAAAATGGGAGCAAAAACTATAGATATATATTTATATATTTTTGGAGTATATTTGATAGAATTCACTGCAACATAAAATATTTCAAGAATGTATAGAATAAATTTGCATTATTTTTTTTTTTGCCAAAAAGTTTTTTAGTCAAAAAGTAGTATATTTTTGGTATATATTTTTGGTATATATATGTATATACAGTAAAGTCTCGTTATATCGATATCCTCGGAGTCGGAAAAAATACCGATATAACCGGACTATCCATATATCCGATCCTGCGCCAAACACATGCCACGAACGCCAGCATGTACATATGAAAAACAGTGATTATTGCAAGCGATAAAAAGATATCTGAATACAACACAATTAAATACATGTATTTGTACGCTTGTGTCTTCGTTGGAATAGGTGTGTATGCTATGTCAGTTGGTTCTTCTGTTGCAGGCATGTGTTTGGCCAGCTATGTGGGGCGGGTTGAGCATGACCTGTGAACCAGGAAGTGCGGGAATCGGTGTGTGTGCTGCGCTCTGGTGGTGGAAGTGTGAAAAATAAAGTTGACTGGAAGCAGCCGTTCGCCGTGTTCTTTTTTGGTATTGAAATCCTTAAGCAAAGATTGATTTAAGCTGCTTTTGTATCGATATAAGCAGACCAAATTGGCTGTTGGGAGATGAAAAGGGCATCGTAGTAACCGGATTATCATAATAACCGGGTATCGTACTAACGGAACTAATTATATCATAAAAGACTGGAAATTTGCCGGGAAATGAAAATAGTATCGTAATAAGTAGTAATTCGTTATAACCGATATCGATATAACGAGACTTTACTGTATATTTTTTGGAGTGTATTTGATAGAATTCACTGCACACAACATAAAATATTTCAAGAATGTTTTTTTAGCTTACAGCTAACAAACCTTAAATACGAAAAACTGTCAAAAAGTAACCACAATATTTTAAACTACTCAAATAACGATATTAAATCAATTAGTGGGGCTGCACGGCCTATCCCAGCTGTCTTCGGGCGTGAGGCGGGGTACACCCTGGACTGGTGGCCAGCCAATCACAGGGCACATACAGACAAACAACCATTCACACTCACATTCATACCTATGGACAATTTGGAGTCGCCAATTAACCTAGCATGTTTTTGGAATGTGGGAGGAAACCGGAGTACCTGGAGAAAACTCCAGAACATACAAACTCCACACAGAGATGGCAGAAGGTGGAATTGAACTCGGGTCACCTAGCTGTGAGGCCCGCACACTTAAACACCGTGCAGCCAGATATATTTTTCTTGAGTAAAATTGTTGTCAAGAAGCAATACTCTTAAATGAGTACAGTTGTTTTGTTGGCTATGCCACCCATTACGTATTTCATATTAGAATACATTTATGTTTCTTGTGTCTTGATTATTTAGACACATATAAAAACATTTCACACTATTATGCTCGGTGTTAGCATGCTAACATTAGCGTATTAGCTTGCCAGAATTAGTATAGCAGCATTTTATCCTTTTTCACAGGTAGACACATATAAAAACATTTCACACTATTATGCTCGGTGTTAGCATGCTAACATTAGCGTATTATCTTGCCAGAATTAGTATAGCAGCATTTTATCCTTTTTCACAGGTAGACACATATAAAAACATTTCACACTATTATGCTCGGTGTTAGCATGCTAACATTAGCGTATTAGCTTGCCAGAATTAGTATAGCAGCATTTTATCCTTTTTCACAGGTAGACACAT
The DNA here is from genome assembly GCF_037039965.1 of Doryrhamphus excisus. Taxonomy (NCBI): domain Eukaryota; kingdom Metazoa; phylum Chordata; class Actinopteri; order Syngnathiformes; family Syngnathidae; genus Doryrhamphus; species Doryrhamphus excisus. The sequence continues at coordinate 15,511,056 of NC_136371.1, forward strand.
ATAAAAACATTTCACACTATTATGCTCGGTGTTAGCATGCTAACATTAGCGTATTAGCTTGCCAGAATTAGTATAGCAGCATTTTATCCTTTTTCGCAGGTTGACACACAAAACATTTCACACTATTATGCTCGGTGTTAGCATGCTAACATATTAGCATTGTTAGTATGCTAACATGTTAGCATTGTTAGCATGCTAGCATTACTGTAGCAATATTTCTAGCCATTTTGATAGGAAGACATAGATATAAACACTTAGCACTATTATGCTAGGTATTACTATACTAATGTTAGCATTGGTAGCATGCCAACATTAGCATAGCAGCATTTCCAGGACATTTTCAAAAGTAGTCTATTATATAAATATTTAGCACTATCATGCAAGGTGTTAGCATGCTAAAATTTAGCATTTATGATGAGGACGTCTGCACTCTGAGTGCTTTTCTGGTTTCTTTAATATTTCAGGCGTATGCTACAAAAAGGATATTATTTTTCATTATAATATTGCAAGTTTATTTTGTAAAATTGGACCTTTATTTGCTAGAATACGACTTCCCTCTCCTAATAATTTGACTTTATTCTTGTACATTTACAGCTATTTTTCAACTTTATTTCAACTTTCTTCTTGTAAAATTGTGTTGCCCTATATTATGACTTATTCCCATAATATTTTAAAGATATTCGGATATCACGCCTTTAAAAAAATCTTTCTTTAATATTTAAACCTTATGCTACTAACGTAATTTTTCCTCATAATGTTACAATGTTATTTTCATAAATTATGACTTTTTCTTGCTCGATTACAACTTTTTTATTTTAGTATTTTGAGTTCATTCTTGTGTAATTGCTGATTTTTTTTTTCAACTTTTTAAAAAAGTTTAGTGGTTAAATTAGATTTTTAGAATGTGCCAGGGGCCATTAAAAAACAGCCACAGGCCACAAATGGCCGCCGGGCTGCACTTTGGGCACCCCATCATAGCCGATCCATGATGTATAGGATATATATATAATATTCTATATAATATAATATATATATAATATATTTAATATTCATTTTAATATTCTAAATTCTATATAATAACAATAATAAATATTATTTAATTTTATATTTTTATTTGTATTATTATTAGCAATTTTTATTTTATTTTATTTTACTCTGGGGTAATATTATATATAATACATATTAAATGATATATTTTAATATTTATTCTAATATTCTAAATTCTATATAATAACAATAATAAACATTATTTAATTTTATATTTTTATTTGTATTATTATTAGCAATTTTTATTTTATTTTACTCTGGGGTAATATTATATATAATATATTATTATATATATATATATATATATTATATATATAATATATTATTATTAATTATTATTATTAAATGATATATTTTAATATTTATTTTAATATTCTAAATTCTATATAATAATAATAAACATTATTTAATTTTATATTTTTATTAGCAATTTCTATTTTATTTTATTTTGCTCTGGGGTTACCCACGCGCAAATTGTCATTCTCTTCTGATTTTAGATCAGCATTTACAATAAAAGTGAGTTCAATCCACCTCACACACTTACACTAAAATATGACGAATGTGAACAGAATCAGAATTAGACTCATCGCGTGGCAACGCAGGTCACGGAGGTGAAATCATTCCTTTTTATACCACCCATTGCAAGTGCAAGGCATCAGCAAGATGAGCTCATCCCTTCTAATTCCACCGAGTGTGACATTCACTTGTGAAGTCACAGAATGAGGAAGGAGACAAAGAAAGCGACCCACTTCACAAATTGCATCCTCATCCTCATCCTCATCCTCATCCACCCCAGGCAGGAGGAAGTGGACGCCCAGCTCAGCTCAGCTCAGCAGCTGACCATCTCTTCTCTCTGTCTCTCCTCCTGGCACTCTTCCCTCAATCCCCACTGGACTATGACTCATTGGAGCCTGCAGCCTGGCAGCACTCGTGCTCTGTCAGCAACTCATTGTGGTTCCAAGTGATTTAAACACCCACTGATCTTCAGACAAGTCGGAACCCTGAGGAGGCTTTAAAGGGACTACGTTGTACCATGGGATGCACCACCAGCGTGGTTCTCTTGGAGGGGCTGCGCTCCATGCTGGATTGGAACTCTGCATCAGTCAAGGGGGCGCTGGAACTCAGGGCACCGGAGGAGGAAGAGGGAACTCAGACACAGACAGGGTGTCAACTTTGGATGCGGTCCACAGCGCCGGTAAACTCATTCTCTTCAATCATCGCTTATGATGTAAGAACAGCATCGTTTGGCGTTAAAATCGTGTTTGCGATACTTTTTAATTCCCGTTTCCTCCCATCTTTCATTTCTTTAAGTACACAAAAGTGCTGATTAGACAGCAAGATTATTGCACAAGTTGCCTTAAGCTGGCCACAGTAAAAGGCCACTCCAAAATGGCCACTCTGACTGTTTCTATTCACAAATAAGTGTCTAGGGTTGCACGGTGTCCTAGTGGTTAGCGCGCAGAAAAATATGAGACTAAATTCCTAATGTTCTCAAAAGAAAATTTTAAATAGAAGAAAGTTGAAAAAGTTGGAAAATGTAACAAAAACAGCAAAAATTATTTTAAAGCCATTAAATTATTATATATTATTATAAAACAAAAAAACTAAAGTTCTAATTTTTGAAAATTAATGTTGGGGAAAATTCTATCATATCATAAAAATAAAGTTAAAATATTATGGGAGTAAATTCCTAATGTTCTCAAAAGAAAATTTTAAATAGAAGAAAGTTGAAAAAGTTGGAAAATTTAACTTATTTTAAAGCCATTAAATTATTATAAAACAAAAAAAAATAAAGTTGTAATTTTTGAAAATTAATGTTGGGGAAAAATCTATCATATCATAAGAATAAAGTGAAAATATTATGGGACTAAATTCCTAATGTTCTCAAAAGAAAATTTTAAATAGAAGAAAGTTGAAAAAGTTGGAAAATGTAACAAAAACAGCAAAAAATATTTTAAAGCCATTAAATTATTATATATTATTATAAAAAAACTAAAGTTCTAATTTTTGAAAATTATTGTTGGGGAAAATTCGATCATATCATAAAAATAAAGTCAAAATATTATGGGACTAAATTCAAAAGAAAATTTTAAATAGAAGAAAGTTGAAAAAGTTGGAAAATCAAACAAAAACAGCAAAAATTCTTTTAAAGCCATTAAATTATTATAAAACAAAAAACTAAATAAAGTTGTAATTTTTGAAAATTAATGTTGGGGAAAATTCTATCATATCATAAGAATAAAGTCCAAATATTATGGGACTAAATTCCTAATGTTCTCAAAAGAAAATTTTAAATACAAGAAAGTTGAAAAAGTTGGAAAATTAAACAAAAACAGCAAAAATTATTTTAAAGCCATTAAATTATTATAAAAGAAAAAAACTAAATAAAGTTGTAATTTTCAAAAATTAAAACAGCAGAATTACTGTTGAAACGACACATCATCAGTAGGGTAAAACTAACCTGTCTCACGACGGTCTAAACCCAGCTCACGTTCCATATTAGTGGGTGAACTATCCATCCATCCATCCATCTATCATATCATAGGAATAAAGTCAAAATATTATGGGACTAAATTCCTAATGTTCTCAAAAGAAAATCTTAAATAGAAGAAACTTAAAAAATTGGGAAATTAAACAAAAACAGCAAAAAATATTTTAAAGCCATTAAATTATTATAAAACAAAAAAATTAAATAAAGTTGCAATGTTTGAAAATTAATGTTGGGGAAATTTCTATCATATCATAAGAATGAAGTCAAAATATTATAGGACTAAAGTCCTAATGTTCTCAAAAGAAAATTTTAAATAGAAGAAAGTTGAAAAAGTTGGAAAGTTAAACAAAAACAGCAAAAATTATTTTAAAGCCATTAAATTGTTATAAAACAAAAAAAACTAAATAAAGTTGTAATTTTTGAAAATTATTGTTGGGGAAAATTCGATCATATCATAAGAATAAAGTCAAAATATTATGGGACTAAATTCAAAAGAAAATTTTAAATAGAAGAAAGTTGAAAAAGTTGGAAAATCAAACAAAAACAGCAAAAAATCTTTTAAAGCCATTAAATTATTATAAAACAAAAAACTAAATAAAGTTGTAATTTTTGAAAATTAATGTTGGGGGAAATTCGATCATATCATAAGAATAAAGTCAAAATATTATGGGACTAAATTCCTAATGTTCTCAAAAGAAAATCTTAAATAGAAGGAACTTAAAAAATTGGAAAATTAAACAAAAACAGCAAAAAGTATTTTAAAGCCATTAAATTATTACAAAACAAAAAAATTAAATAAAGTTGCAATGTTTGAAAATTAATGTTGGGGAAAATTCTATCATATCATAAGAATGAAGTCAAAATATTATGGGACTAAATTCCTTATGTTCTCAAAAGAAAATTTTAAATAGAAGAAAGTTGAAAAAGTTGGAAAATGAAAAACAGCAAAAATTATTTTAAAGCCATTAAATTATTATAAAACAAAAAACTAAATAAAGTTGTAATTTTTGAAAATTAATGTTGGGGAAAATTCTATAATATCATAAGAATAAAGTCAAAATATTATGGGACTAAATTCCTAATGTTGGAAAGTTGGAAAATTAAAGTTGGAAAATTAAACAAAAACAGCAAAAATTATTTTAAAGCCATTAAATTATTATATAAAAAAAACTAAATGAAGTTGTGATTTTTGAAAATTAATGTTGGGGAATACAAACATTGAACAAACACTGAAGGCAAATATCGATCCGATACTGATACCACCATTTGCTATCGACACTGTCAATATTTGGGTCGACCCTCCCGCTCCTTCTTTTATCCAGATTCTTCCATTGCCCCTCGAGCCTCTGTGCAAACTCTGACATCATCAAGACTCCGAGTTCTCTGCTCTCAAGTTGCATCATTTAACATATCCCATATGTTCGAGCACAGAAAGTTGGAATTCTTGATCAAACATGACACCGACCTGCACGTAAATGCGTATGTGTGTCTGAAACCCGCTACGTCATCATGCCTTGCCTGAGTAAGTTGTACAGTCTCCTGGGAAGGGCGTGGAAGGCTAACACTTCCTAATGGCTTCAAGCTGCACGAGAACCTCCTGCTTTCTGGACTTTTACTCGTGTTACCCAACACTGTTGACATAATAAGAGACAAGACTTGTGCTCGCGTCCGTTGGTGTAAACATATCCCGTTGCTAGGAGACAAGAAGTGACCTTCAGAGAAAAAAGTCGTAATTTCACAAGAATAATTTTGTAACATTATGGAAAAAATTATGCAATTTTAGTAGCATAAAGTGAAAAAGTGGTGCGGGTGTCCAAACTGCGGCCCACAACTGTTGTTTTTATTGTCCCGTGTCCCATTCTAAAAATATACTTTAAGTATTAAAAGAAAAAAGTTGTAATTCACGAAAAAAAGTGGTCATTTCACAAGAATAATTTTGTAACATATGGAAAAAATTATGCAATTTTAGTAGCATGAAGTGAAAAAGTGGTGCGGGTGTCCAAACTGCGGCCCACAACTGTTGTTTTTATTGTTCCGTGTCCCATTCTAAAAATATACTTTCAGTATTAAAAGAAAAAAGTTGTAATTCACGAGAAAAAGTCGTAATTTCACAAGAATAATTTTGTAACATTACGGAAAAAGTAACGCAATTTTAGTAGCATAAAGTTAAATTTAAAAAATCACTTGTAATGTAAATTTGGTTTTGGAAAAAGTTCAATTATTCCATGAATAAAGTCAAAATATACAGAATGTTGGGAATAAGAAATTAATTTACAAGAAGAACGTTAAAAGAGTTGGAAAAATAGGAAAAAACAACAGGAGAAATGGAAAAAATGCTGTAATTTTATGGGAATAAAGTCAAAATATTAACGAGAAAGAAATTGCAATTTTATTAGCATAAACATAATATTATGCGGAAAAATAATGTCACTACAGTAGCAGTTGAAACATTAAATAATTTTTTGTTTTTGACATTGTAATGTCATGTGAAACAAATAAAACAACAAATAAAGTTGGAATTTTTGAAAAACGTGTTTGTTGAAAAAAATTACAATGTTATTTATGGGAATAATATCATAATTCCGAGAAGAAAATTTACAACAAGACAAAAGACAGACAAACCAAAACTAAAGAATATTTGGAAACAACAGTTGTAATTTTACAAGGAATATTTTATTTATTTTATATATTATATATATTATAATTATATATATTATTATTATATATTATTAATTCATATATTATTATTATTATATATATTATATTTATTTTTTGATTTTGAAAAAATGTGATAAACTAAAGCTGAAAATTTAACTAATTCGATACTAAACGACAAGTGGTTAGCATGCAGGCTTCACAGCTCGGAGACCCGAGTTCAATTCCACACTCTGCCATCTCTGTGTGGAGTTTCCATGTTCTCCCCGTGCATGCGTGGGTTTTCTCCGGGTACTCCGGTTTCCTCCCACATTCCAAAAACATGCTAGGTTAATTGGCGACTCCAAATTGTCCATAGGTATGAATGTGAGTGTGAATGGTTGTTTGTCTATATGTGCCCTGTGATTGGCTGGCCACCAGTCCAGGGTGTACCCCGCCTCTCGCCCAAAGACAGCTGGGATGGATAAGCGGTAGAAAATGAATGAATACTAAAGACGTAATTATACGTTTTTATTAACCCATATATCGAGTTTTTTCTAGCTTTTTTTGGGATAGTGTTTACTTGCGTACATATTTTTATTAAAATATTCATATTTTAATTCAATATTTTACACAGATCTGCTACTTTTGTTGCATGTTCTCAACAACAATGACAATAAAGCTTTTGGACAAAAAAACTAAATGTGTGCATTTTGTTAGTTGCTTAGTTTGCACTGAACAGGAAGTGACTATGCAGGTTTTAAAGCTGCGTAACTCGACAGTCGTTAAGTTGCGGTTGCGGTTCCATGCTTGCGGCTCACATTTTATGTCGACCAAAGTGTTTGAACATGCATGCATCGGGACCCCAATAGCCCCAGGCCACATTTTGGACACCCCTGGCCTAGAAGGATACTTGATGCCAATGTGACAATATTGTCTCGGCATCCATGCAAATGGTGGAGCAGCCGTGATTTGGCTTTTTCAGCGACTCCCACTTGCACACATCCCATAGTGGGACTGTAATCCCTGCACACACACACACACACACACACACACACACCATCACTGCTGCAAGCGTGGGAGGGGCCAGGAGTCAGGCCGTTGCGACAGAAGAAGACGTTCAGTGTAGCGCTCTCAGTCCTCCCAAACAGTTCAAGTCCATTCTCTCACCATGACAGCCAACCCGGGGCTTTGAGGGTGGCAGCCCGTCCCGGGTACACAAAGACGAGCAATGAGCAGGGCGGGAAAAGCCCCCAAACGGGAGATGGTCATCGAGTCGCCTCAGCAGTACAAGTGTTTGGCTGAGATCGAGGCCGAAGTGGAGGCGGGGTCACAGGTGGCTTTGGTAAGTCCGTCAGGTTCTTCATTGTGTGACTTCCAAGTCTTTGCCTTTGAAGCCTGTTTAAGAGCACTGGACGGATGTGGGAAATAGCAGCTCCGGGGTACACCTCCCCGGGGGGTTGACTCTTTTTCGGAAATAGCGCTCAGTTTGTTCATTAACCCTTCCTGTGCCACGCTTGGGACAACTTTAGTTGACCCCATACAGCATTGAACGCTAATTAGGTAGACCTGGTCTGGTCTAAAACTGCTACATGTGTAACCTATAGCTGTGAAACAAGTATCTCTAAGGCAGGGTGTCCAAACTGCGGCCCACAACTATTTTTTTTATTGTCCCGTGTCCCATTCTAAAAATATACTTGAAGTTTTAAGAGAAAAAAGTTGTAATTCATGAAAAAAAAGCCGTAATTTCCGTAAATAAATTTGTAACATTATGGAAAAAGTATCGCAATTTTAGTAGCATAAAGCTAATTAAAAAAAAAATCAGTCATAATGTAATGTAAATTAGGTTTTTGGAAAAAGTTCAATTATTACGTGAATAAAGTCAAAATATACAGAATGTTGGGAATAAGAAGAAACTTTACAAGAATAAAAAACAACAGGAAAAATTGAAAAAATGCTTCAATTTTATGGGAATAAAGTCAAAATATGAATGAGAAAAAAGTTGCAATTTTACGAGCATAAACACATAATATTACTAGGAAAAAATAATGTCATTATAGTAGCAAAGAGTTGAAATATTAAAGGGGAATTTTTGTAATGTAATGTGAAACAAATAAAACAACAAATAAAGTTGTAATTTTTGAAAAACGTATTTGCGGAAAAAGTTACACATTTTTAAAAAAAAATGTTGTAATGTCATGTGAAATAAATAAAACAAGAAATAAAGTTGTAATTTTTGAAAAACATGTTTGCGGATATATTATGATATTATATATGTGAATAATATCATAATTATGAGAAGAAAATTTACAAATATACAAAACAAAATTTTGGAAACAACAGTTGTAATTTTACCAGAATAAAATTTAAAAAAGTCACAATTTTACAATAAGAAAGTTGTAATATTATGAGGAAAAATAATGTAATTTTAGTAGCTTAAAATTGAAATATTAAATTTTTTTAATTTTTTTCTAAAAATGTTTTTTTAAACATTGTAATGTCATTTTGAAACAAATAAAACAAGAAAAGTTGTAATTTTTGAAAAACATGTTTGCGGATATATTATGTTGTTATATATGTGAATAATATCATAATTACGAGAAGAAAATTTACAACAAGACAAAACAAAACTTTGGAAACAACAGTTGTAATTTTACCAAAATAAATAAAAAACAAAGTCAAAATTTTGCAATAATAAAGTTGTAATATTATGAGGAAAAATAATGTCATTTTAGTAGCTTAAAATTGAAATATTAAATTTTTATTATTTTTTTCAAATTTTTTTTAAACATTGTAATGTCATGTAAAACAAATAAAATAACAAGTAAAGTTGCAATTTTTGAAAATCATTTTTGCGGAAAAAGTTAAAAACAATTTTTTTAAAAACATTGTAATGTCATGTTGAAACAAATAAAACAAGAAATAAAGTTATATTTTTTTACAATAATATTAATTTTACTATATAATATTTTACAATAATAAAGTTGTAATATTATAAGGAAAAATAATGTCATTTTAGTAGCTTAAAATTGAAATATTAAATTTGTATTATTTTTTTAATGTTGTAATATTATGAGAAAGAAAATAAAGTAATTTTGTGGATGAGTTAATGATGAGTTAGTGGATAATGGGAATAAAGTCATAATATTACAAAAAGAAAATTGATGATGTTTATTTAAGAAGAATTTTAAATGTTTTGGAAATGAAAAAAAGGAAAAAAAGTTGATACTAATAAAATGCTTTTTTTTATACCTATATCACAAAGCTGAGATGCAGTTTTTTCTTGAAATACAGTCAATATAACTCTTCCAAATATTCAATATGCGGTCCTCTCTGGAAACAGTTAGGTCATGAGTGAACAATGGCAACTAAAGAGAGAATCTAAACATTATTAACAGTCACTTTACTTGGGTTAGAACATCAACGTCAAGCTAGCAGAAGGCTTTGGAGGCGGTAGACATTTTAATGGCCGTATCAATCACTGCCGGTTTTCCGCCAAATCTACTGTATAACCGCCATAACGCCATTCAACGCCACTTATGAGGCCACGTCACCCAACCCTAAGACTACCGATTACGTCCTACAGGTTTTGAGATGTGAGATCATGACATAGTGACTGGTACAATCACACACACACAAACACACACATTGACACGGTCCCTGATGCCGTAACAGATGAGCTCTTGTGAAAGAACAATGCCGTTTTGTCCACACGGTTTGAACGCATCTCTCCTGCGGACAAGTAACGTTGTGGTATATTTTACCGTTATCGCTCACAGGTTTGTTTGGCCACATGTTGATCCCGTCCCCTTGTTTACTTTGCTAGGTGAAGCCCAAGGTCATCGAGCCTCTGGACTATGAAAATGTGATCATACAAAGGAAAACGCAGATCATGACTGATGCGCTACGGGACATGCTGCAATTCCCGCTGGATGACTTTCAGGTAAAAGTTCATCATTGCAAGCCTGACTGGAATTATTATTCCAGCACTGAACGGATATTAAGATCGCAAGAGATGCAAGTTTTGCGTGGTGAAAAGTTTTAAAAAGATAATTTTAAAAAGATAAATCGCCGTTTATTATTAACTCCTATACCGCTTATCAACTCATACTGTATAAAGCTGGGTTGGGTAGCTGTCCAGAAGTCCTGGTGAGTACTTGGCAGTGTGACCAACCACAGCAGAGTGGGCGGAATACATTAAAACACCTTTTTAGCAGGAAGCACGAAATCCAAAGAAATACAGCTGGAATAGGTGCAGATTCTGGAAGATCTAGAAAGCTTTCTGTCCTGGTTATGGCGTGTAGCTGCTCTATAGGAGTCCACAACAAAAATGAGCATAATTGGTCCCCTTTAAGAGAAAGTTTTTAAGCAAATAAACGTGTAATATGAGGAAAAATAATGCCATGCTAAAACCTTTAAATTATTAAAAAACAAAATAAACTAATTTATTAATTTTTGGAAAATAATGTTGGGGAAAATTCTATTATATCATAAGAATAAAGTCAAAATATTATGAGACTAAAGTCCTAATGTTCTCAAAAGAAAATTTTTAATAGAAGAAAGTCGAAAAAGTTGGAAAATTAAACTTATTAAAAAACAAAATAAACTTGTAATTTTTGGAAAATAATGTTGGGGAAAATTCCATCATATCATAAGAATAAAGTCAAAATATTATGGGACTAAATTCCTAATGTTCTCAAAAGAATTATTTTAATAGAAGAAAGTTGAAAAAGTTGGAAAATTAAAGAAAAACAGCAAAAAATATTTTAAAGCCATTATATTATTATAAAACAAAAGACCTAAATAAAGTTGTAATTTTTGGAAAATAATGTTGGGGAAAATTCTATCATATCATAAGAATAAAGTCAAAATATTATGGGACTAAAGTCCTAATGTTCTCAAAAGAAAATTTTTAATAGAAGAAAGTTGAAAAAGTTGGAAAATTTAACTTATTAAAAAACAAAATAAACTTGTAATTTTTGGAAAATAATGTTGGGGAAAATTCTATCATATCATAAGAATAAAGTCAAAATATTATGGGACTAAAGTCCTAATGTTCTCAAAAGAAAATTTTTAATTGAAGAAAGTTGAAAAGTTGGAAAATTAAACTTACTAAAAAACAAAATAAACTTGTAATTTTTGGAAAATAATGTTGGGGAAATTTTTTTTGGAAAATAATGTTGGACAAAATATTATGGGACTAAATTCCTAATGTTCTCAAAAGAATTATTTTAATAGAAGAAAGTTGAAAAAGTTGGAAAATTAAAGAAAAACAGCAAAAAATATTTTAAAGCCATTATATTATTATAAAACAAAAGACCTAAATAAAGTTGTAATTTTTGGAAAATAATGTTGGGGAAAATTCTATCATATCATAAGAATAAAGTCAAAATATTATGGGACTAAAGTCCTAATGTTCTCAAAAGAAAATTTTTAATAGAAGAAAGTTGAAAAAGTTGGAAAATTTAACTTATTAAAAAACAAAATAAACTTGTAATTTTTGGAAAATAATGTTGGGGAAAATTCTATCATACCATAAAAATAAAGTCAAAATATTATGAGACCATAGTCCTAATGTTCTCAAAAGAAAATTTTTAATTGAAGAAAGTTGAAAAAGTTGGAAAATTAAACAAAAACAGCAAAAATGGGAAAAAAGACTAAAGGTCAAGGTTCATATGAATAATACGCTTTATGACGATTTGATGATTTCACAAAGCTTGAAATATATAGTCCTAGCATATCTACATGTATTCTTTCATTTTTCACTATGGCCCCTCCTTGGTCTATGGAGAAGGTATCAACATCCACGGATCCAACAACCACATTATAATGGGACTGTGAATACACCTTATAGTCCTTATATACCTAATACACACCCGGTCTGCCAGAGAATTTTAGCATCCCTGAAATGTTTTTATGAGTAGCAGTTGGCATGCAAGAGGCAAGTTGAGACAAGGGAAGAATATTTGAGTGGCAGACATTGCTTAAAGACAGTCGCATTATATCATTCTAATTGTTGCCCAATAGAGGGTTTGCAAACACTTTGGGGGTACGAGGGTGCGTGGACTCGGGTGCAACAGTAGCTACAGTTGGTCCGTTCCAACGTTGCAACTTGAAATTGGAACTTGGAACGTCGTAACACAAAACAGCGTAACTTGAAATGTTGCAATGTGACTTTAAAATAACGTACTTTTAAACATTGTAACTTGAAACGCCAGAAGCTGAACAATTGGAACGCAAAACACTATAACTTGGAATGTCGTAACTTTGAAATACTGGAACTCAAAATGCCATAACTTGGAATGTTGCAATGTGAAACGGCGTAACTTCGAACATCCTAAATCGAAATGCAAAATGCCGTAACACCGAAATTGACTCCAAATGCTCCAACGCCATAACTCAGAATGTTGCGACGCCAAACGCCATAACGCGAAACACTGTAACTCAAAACGTTGCAACGTCACATGGAACATCATAACATCATGAGGACTACCTGTATAGCCCAGCGCAGGGGTGTCCAAAGTGCGGGCCGGGGTCCATTCGCGTCATTTGTGGTTTAACAGCCAATGGCACATTCTAAAAACATGAAAAAAACAAAGAAAAAGGTGTAATTTTTGTAAACTTATGTTGCAGTAAAAATTATAATGTTATGAGAATAAAGCCAAAATATTATGGGAATAAAGTCATTATTATGAGATAATAATAATATTGAAAAACAGCAGAAAAAAAATACAGCTGTAATTGTGTAAAACCACAACAAAAAAAAAATCTATTAAAAATCTGCGGTAATTTTGCAAGAGTACAGTGAAAAAAAAGGAGTACCTGTATAGCCTAGCATAGGGGTGTCCAAAGTGCAGGCCGGGGTCCATTCGTGGCCTGTCGCTTGTGGTTTAACAGCCAATGGCACATTCTAAAAATATGAAAAAAAAACAAAGAAAAAGGTGTAATTTTTGTAACCTTATGTTGCTGTAAAAATTATAATGTTATGAGAATAAAGCCAAAATATTATGGGAATAAAGTCATTATTATGAGAAGACATTTTAAGATAAAGTTTAAATAATATTGAAAAAGAGCAGAAAAAAATATACCTGTAATTGTGTGAAACAACAACAACAAAAAAATCGATTAAAAATCTGCGGTAATTTTGCAAGAATACAGTGAAAAAAGAGGGCTACCTGTATAGCCTAGCACAGGGGTGTCCAAAGTGTGGGCCGGGGTCCATTTGAGGCCTGTTGCTTGTGGTTTAACAGCCAATGGCACATTCTAAAAACATGAAAAAAACAAAAGAAAAAGGTGTAATTTTTGTAAACTTATGTTGCAGTAAAAATTATAATGTTATGAGAATAAAGCCAAAATATTATGGGAATAAAGTCATTGTTATGAGATAATAATAATTTTATTGAAAAAAAGCAGAAAAAATACAGCTGTAATTGTGTAAAACAACAAGAAAAAAAAGATATAATAAAAATCTGCCGTAATTTTGCAAAAATACAGTGAAAAAAAAGGACTACCTGTGTAGCCTAGCACAGGGGTGTCCAAAGTGTGGGCCGGGGTCCATTCGCGGCCTGTCGCTTGTGTTTTAACAGCCAATGGCACATTCTAAAAACATGAAAAAAACAAGAAAAAAGGTGTAATTTTTGTAAACTTATGTTGCAGTAAAAATTATGTTATGAGAATAAAGCCAAAATATTATGAGAATAAAATCATGATTATGAAAAGAAATTTTAAGATAAGAAAATCTTAATAATAATATTGAAAAACCGAAGACAAAATATAGCTGTAATTGTGTAAAACAACATCAACAACAAAAAAATCAATTAAAAAATCTGCAGTAATTTTGCAAAAATACAGTGAAAAAAAACAGAAAAAATTTGCAATTGGAAAATTTTAATAATAATATTGAAAAACAGCAGAAAAAAATACAGCTGTAATTGTGTAAAACAACATCAACAACAAAAAAACAATTAAAAAATCTGCAGTAATTTTGCAAAAATACAGTGAAAAAAACAGGAAAAATTTGCAATGAACATTCAATATTATGAGAAACAAACAAAACTAAATAAAGTTGTATTTTCGGAAAATTTGGTTGTGGTCGAACACATTATGACTTTCCAATCAAATTCTGATTACAATGTTTACAATTCTTCAGCTCTGCAGTCAGTTTCGTGTTATTGGAACTTTGCCGTGATAATAATGTCCTTTAATCAAATCAAATCAACTTTATTTGTAGAGCACTTTTCCTGCAAAGAAATGCAACACAAAGTGCTTTACAGAATTAAAACAATTTCCACAATTAAAAGGAAAGAACAATGAAACAAAAAGAAAGCCCCTCCTTCCCACACTCCATACTAGACCCACACACACACACAAACACAGTCACACAATCACACACAGTACGGAGACATGTCCTGGCAGTGAGGAGCAAGGAAACGCCACCTTTGGGGCCGTCCACACTGGGAGGAGCTGCAGGCCGTGCCATCGGAGGACCAGCACCCGGGCCCCCCGGCTCCAATACACGAACCCCCAGCCGGCCGTGACGAGGGGACCCAAGGATGGCACCCCCTCAGCAGACCCAAACAGCCCCCAGTGTGGAAACACTGGAGTTAGAAGCTAAAGACTCCAGTAGAACCAACACTGTGAGCTTTATCTAAATTCCACCTCATGTCGTGCTGTCTCGGTACTGTGGTTCCTCCTAAAGCCAGACTGATGTTTCTCTAAAATGCTATTTCTGTTTAAAAAGTCATTAAGTTGGTAAAAAAAGAGTTTTTCTAAAATTTTACTTAAAAACGGCAAGTTGGATACGGGTCGGTAGTTATTAAGAACGGTGGGGTCTAGATTGCTCTTCTTCAGAAGGGGCTGAAGAGAGCAATTCATGATGTTTAAAAACTGCTCCTCAAAGAATCCATAAAGTGATTTTAAAAGTGATGTGGGAATTGGATCTAAAAGGCAGGTTCTTGGGCTTACTTGGGCTTACTTTTAAGATGAGTCTGCCCATTGTCCACTCGCCAAATGACATTGACGAGTAATGACAAATCTAGGCCAGTATAGCTCAGTTTTCCACTGTAACTTGTACAAAGTGAGTAAAGAAGTAGAACATGTACTGGTGACCGTGGCTCCAAGCCCCTGAGGCAACTGGACCCCCCCCCCCATCTCTGATAAGGTCAAACCTTTGCATATCATTTTTAGAATGCACACAAAAGGGAAAGACATGTGTGTGTACGTTTGTGGATGATGGGTAAAATCCCCCCAAAATTGCAGTTTTCTTCTAAAAACAGAAAACAAATACATGATGCTAACTTTGGTTAGCATCATTGTTCCGGAAGGTTAGCCGCGATCAATTTTTGTCATTAAAGAACAATGTAAATCCAATTCATCTGTACCAGAAAGCCAAAAATGCTAACACAAAACAGGTTTGCTCAAGATACAGCTCAACAAACGGAATCAAACAGTACTTCGACAGTGGTCAAGTCCAATTGTCGGCACAAAGGGAGAATTTGACGCCATATTATTCTACTCACACTCAAAAATGTAGCCATTCTGACTGGTGTATTTTACAAACAACGAGTAATTATTATGGAGAGTTATGAGGAGTTCCCAAAAGATGATGACCGCTGGCATGGCAGCATGTAGCATGGGAATACATAAGTTAACACTGATGATATGGTCGGGGCCAGGTTATGAGTTGAACCCAGGTTACCATGGTGATACAGCTGCTTTAAAAGAGAGCTGCCTTCGCTGAACAGGCTTTCCACTCAACCCACGAAACACGCTTTGCAGATATTTAAGCTAACCATAAACGTAAACACAAAAGTCAGCAAAAGCACAGAATTCTACCCCGGACCTCTGAGGTGTAATATCATATTATGTTGTCTATATCAGTGATTCCCAAAGTGTGGGCCGCGGCCCCCTGGTGAGCCGTGGTGGTACTGCTGGTGTGCCTTGGAGGTCATTAAGATATGATTCATTTTTTTATTATTTTTATTGTAAAATATTTATTGCATGATTAAAAAAATATTTTTAGGCCTAAGTAATAACTTATTGAGTGTTATTGACCTGTCACAATATTTTAAGGACTTTATACAGTTTATGATTGGAATGGAGAATTAATTGTGTCTTGTGTGTAAACCACAGATTAAAAGTTTGGCCTTCCTTTATCCCCCTGCTTTCATTTCAGTCCTGAATCTTAATAATAATAAGAATAATAACAACAACAATATTATTAATATATTAATAATAATATATAATACATATATAATAATATAATATAAGAAGAATAATAGTAATAACATTAATTATTATTAATAATATATATTATTATTATATTATTATTAATATACAATACATATATAATACGACCAGTCCAGGGTGTACCCCGCCTCTCGCCCGAAGACAGCTGGGATAGGCTCCAGCACCCCCCGCGACCCTCGTGAGGAAAAAGCGGTAGAAAATGAATGAATGAATGAACATATATAATAATATAATAGAATAGAATCATGGTAATAATACTGCTAATATTAATAATTATTATTAATATATAATAACAATATATTATTATATAATCTATGATATAACAATCATTATTATTATTAATAATAATTAATGTTATTACTATTATTCTTCTTATATTATATTATTATATATGTATTATATATTATTATTAATATATTAATAATATTGTATTGTATTATTCTTATTATTATTAAGATTCAGGACTGAAATGAATAATATATTATTATTATTATTATTATTATTATTATTATTATTATTATTATTATTATTATTATATAACTAATAATATATTATTGTTAATATTATTAAATTATTATTTTTATAATATTATTATTATATATAATATATAAATGGTATAAACTGGTTATTATTATTATATAATATAATAAGAATAATAATAGTAATAATATTAATGATTATTATTAATATATATATATTATTAATACATAATACATATATAATAATATAATATAATAATAGTAATAATACTACTAATATTAATAATTATTATTAATATATAATAACAATATATAATTATATATTATATAAGAAGAATAATAATTAATAATAATAATAATTAATAATATATTATTATTGTTAGTATTATTAAATTATTATTTTCATAATAATAAATAATAACTATAATAATTATAATAATAAACTGGTTATTATTATTATATAATAATATATTGTTATTATATAATAATATTAATATATTATTATTATTATTATATAATAATATATTGTTATTATATAATAATATTAATATATTATTATTATTATTATTATATAATAACAATATATTATTATATAATATATTATATAACAATAATAATAATTATTAATATATTATTATTGTTAATATTCAATATTCAATTATTATTATTATTATATAAGTGAAGTTCTCTGAGATTGCAGCATTTCGTCTATGTACTGTTTATAGGACAAAGGTGGGCTGCGGACATTTTTTAGATTTTCATGCGGGCCCTGAGTTGGTAAAGTTTGGCAACCCCTTGTCTATATCATAACTCAGAGTTTTTTCTTCTTCCTGTCTCATCAGATCTGCACTCTTAAGCGCCAGGGTCGGACTCTGTTCTCGACCGTGCCAGAAAATGCGGAACATGAAGCTGGATCGCTGTTTGTCCAAGAGGTAAAAGCAACACATGAAGCCGCCATCACGCTTGCCTGTGGTTTGAAAAGATGAAGCGGCGTGAAGAGAAGAAAACTCCCATTGAGGGCATGTTCATAAATGTTTGCCTCGCTATGAACCTCCCCACCCTGATTGTAATGCACAGCAGATGGGAGTCCACTGTGATGCTGCACAACATGTCACTGCACACTTTGCTCAGGTCGTTTTTTGGGTGTGGCTGCAGCACATTGTGCTTGAGTTTGATACAAATTGGAAATGTCTCACTTTTTACAGACCTTCTGATTCACTCCACATGTGTTAGTCTTTTACAGAATACAACACAAGTCTTACTTTTTTCACTTTGTGTCTCCTCACAGTGTATCAAAACCTACAAGTCGGACTGGCATGTGGTCAACTACAAGTATGAGGAGTATTCAGGAGACTTTCGGCAGCTCCCTAAGTGAGTCTTTTGCTTGTCTTCAGCAGGATGTTAAAACAAATACAACCCAAGTTGACATGTGTTATACTGAAAATGCTTTATCCGGAGGCCTTGAAGCATACATGGAAATCTCACAACTTTGCAACACACTCAAACGTAACACAGACTATGTGGGTATGGAAATAAATGCTTATATAGATGCTTACCTCCTCCATTGATATCATGGGAAGGGCCAAAATGGTTGGGTGGTGTCCAAAGGTGGGAACCTCAGCTGCAGAAGCTACGTCTTGGCATGTGGAATTTCACCTCTCTGCGGGGGGGGAATAAGCCTGAGTGGGTGCGTGAGGTGGAGAAACTCGATATAGTCCGACTCACCTAGATGTACAACAGTCCAGGTACCAGTCCACTTAAGATGGACTGGAATTTATTCCATGCAACGGGCTCAGGGCCTGAACATCGAAGTTGAACCTGGTAAACGAGAGGTTAGTTTAGGACCGGTCCTGACTGTTGTTTGCGTTTATGACGCAAAAATCTGTTCAGAATACTCGCCTTTATTTGGAGTCCTTAGAGGAAGTCCTGGAGAGTACTCCTTCAGGGATTCCCACGTTCTGTTGGAGGACCTCAACACTAAGTGACCAAGTTACTGGTGTGTTGTTATTGGACTTTTGTGTTGGTTACAAGGACCTCCTCAATCCCAGTGACTAGTATTCCAATGAGGAAGCAGTGCCTTGGGACTCCATGGTGGGCTGTTGTATGAAAAAGATCCCCATGGGGGCAGGACCCAGTGGGTGGATGCTAGGAGTTCCTTAAGGCCCTGGATGCTGTGGATGTGTGTTTTGCTGACAACTTTGCAGCATTGCTTCCTGGTAAGGACAATTCAGCGGTTCTAGAACCTAGGTTCTAGGTTTTCCGTTGGATAATCAAATGGTTGTGGGACTTTGGGACTGTGTATGAAATCTGTACTCTTTGCAGTACCGGACCACCTAATTTTTCTCACTTTTTGGGTCACTGAATTGGTTCATGTTGAATTCCCGCTGCCACATCACGTGTTTAGGAACAGTCATGTTTTCAGTGAAGGTAACGTAACCGTATGTTTTCATTTATCCCTTTAATTCCTCATTTATATGTATTGATTTGCATAACAAATATGCATGTAAAATTTTAATAGTAAATCAAACGGTAAAAACCTGTTTTGTGTCAACACTTGGGGCTTTCTGGAACCAATTATTACATTTACATTATTTCCAACATTTATTGATTTAGTGTTCGTTTTGGTGAGAGTCGGACCTGCTGTAATGGATTATATAATTGGAATTGTATCTTATATAATATTTTTCTTTCTTATTTCAGAATTGTATTAATTGCCGAATTACCTGCCAGCAGTTTTTATTGATTATTTAAAAAAAACGCACGAAACACAGAAGTTTTATATTTTGTTCTCTTACTAAGAACAAAGGGAAGAACTAAATCTGAAACACTTATATGCTAGGACTATGTTAAAAAGCCATAGCATTTCAGTATGTGGAATCAAACTATGGAATGGATTGAGTAAGGAAATCAAACAATGCACAACGATGAGCCAATTCAAGAAACAATACAAGTAGTTGATGTTTGCTAAATACAAGGATGAACAGTCTTGAACCAGTCATGATGTGCTATATATATCACTATATTACGGCACGTGACAAAAAATAAAATAAAATAAAAATTTAAAATAATAAAAAAAAAAAAAGTTAAATTAAAAAAAAAAACTTAAACTATATTAGGAAAGTAGGAAGTAAAGAAATGTAACAGTTACTGATTGTAAAACTGCTATATATCACAAAATTGACAGTTACTATGGTACCCATTATGTCATTGTATGGTCATATCACCTCTTACTTCGGTATGTGACAAAGACATAAATAAAAATGAAAAATAAAATAAAATAAAGCTTAAAAAATAACTTAAATTACAGTGAAGAAAATAAGTATTTGAACACCCTGCTATTTTGCTATTTCTCCCACTTAGAAATCATGGAGGGGTCTGAAATTTTCATCGTAGGTGCATGTCCACTGTGAGAGAGATAAACTAAAAAGAAAAATCCAGAAATCACAATGCATGATTTTTTAACAATTTATTTGTGTGATACAGCTGCTAATAAGTATTTGAACACCTGAGAAAATGAATGTTAATATTTGGTACAGTAGCCTTTGTTTGCTATTACAGAGGTCAAACGTTTCCTGTAGTTTTTCACCAGGTTTGCACACACTGCAGGAGGGATCTTGGCCCACTCCTCCACACAGATCTTCTCTAGATCAGTCAGGTTTCTGGGCTGTCGCTGAGAAACACGGAGTTTGAGCTCCCTCCAAAGATTTTCGATTGGGTTCAGGTCTGGAGACTGGCTGGGCCATGCTAGAACCTTGATATGCTTCTTACGGAGCCACTCCTTGGTTTTCCTGGCTGTGTGCTTCGGGTCGTTGTCGTGTTGGAAGACCCAGCCACGACCCATCTTCAATGCTCTGACAGAGGGAAGGAGGTTGTTCCCCAAAATCTCACAATACACGGCCCCAGTCATCCTCTCTTTAATGCAGTGCACTCGTCCTGTCCCATGTGCAGAAAAACACCCCCAAAGCATGATGCTACCACCCCCATGCTTCACAGTAGGGATGGTGTTCTTCGGATTGTACTCTTCATTCTTCTTCCTCCAAACACGCTTATTGGAATTATGACCAAAAAGTTCTATTTTGGTCTCATCTGACCATAAAACTTTCTCCCATGACTCCTCTGTATCATCCAAATGGTCATATGCAAACTTAAGACGGGCCTTGACATGTGCTGGTTTAAGCAGGGGAACCTTTCGTGCCATGCATGATTTCACATCATGACGTCTTAGTGTATTACCTACAGTAACCTTGGAAACGGTGGTCCCAGCTCTTTTCAGGTCATTGACCAAGTCCTGTCGTGTAGTTCTGGGCTGATTCCTCACCTTTCTTAGAATCATTGAGACCCCACGAGGTGATATCTTGCATGGGGCTCCACTCCGATTGAGATTGACCGTCATGTTTAGCTTCTTCCATTTTCTAATGATAGCTCCAACAGTGGACCTTTTTTCACCAAGCTGCTTGGTAATTGCTCCGTAGCCCTTTCCAGCCTTGTGGAGGTGTACAATTTTGTCTCTGGTGTCTTTGGACAGCTCTTTGGTCTTCGCCATGTTACAAGTTAAAGTCTTACTGATTGTATGGGGTGGACAGGTGTCTTTATGCAGCTAACGACCTCAAACAGGTGCATCTGATTCAGGATGATACATGGAGTGCAGGTGGACTTCTAATGGGCAGACTAACAGGTCTTTCAGGGTCAGAATTCTAGATGATACACAGGTGTTCAAATACTTATTAGCAGCTGTATCACACAAATAAATTGTTAAAAAATCATGCATTGTGATTTCTGGATTTTTCTTTTTAGTTTATCTCTCTCACAGTGGACATGCACCTACGATGAAAATTTCAGACCCCTCCATGATTTCTAAGTGGGAGAAATAGCAAAATAGCAGGGTGTTCAAATACTTATTTTCTTCACTGTATATTAGGAAAGCAGGAAATGAACAAATCTAACAGTTACTGATTGTAAAAGTACCAGATGGAGGGATAGGATTTAATAAGCTTTGCTTCTTCCTACTCCTTTTGGACATGTGGAACTGGGAATTGATTATGCATTAAAATTAAAATTAAAATTAAAATTAAAATTAAAATTAAAATTAAAATTAAAATTAAAATTAAAATTAAAATTAAAATTAAAATTAAAATTAAAATTAAAATTAAAATTAAAATTAAAATTTATTAGGAAAGCAGGAAGTGAACAAATGTAACAGTTACTGATTGTAAAAGTACCACATGGAGGGGTAGGATTTAATAAGCTTTGCTTCTTCCTACTCCTTTTGGACATGTGGAACTGGGAACTGATTATGGGATGCACTCAATTGTAATCTGATGCATGTTCAAATGAAATTAAACCATTACCATTACCATTACCATTACCATTACCATTACCATTACCATTACCATTACCATTACCATTACTATACTGAAAATAAACCTAACCCTGAACTTAAAATCGAGGTATACACCAAAACCGCTACAACCATAATGAATTAATTCATTCATTCATTCATTTTCTACCGCTTATCCTCAATCATCAGACTGGTAGATGATTGCTCTACGATACGAGCCATGCGACAGAATATGCAGAATGTCACCAATAAATGGACAACATTAATTAATTTTCATTGAGAAATATGTGAAAAAAAATATTGAATTTTGGAAAATGTTTTGATGTCAGATTGGTTTGGAGTAGGAATATTTAGCGGACAAAACAATGATGGATGAATGATGATGGATGGATGGATGAACTGCTGTGAGCTGGTCTGGACCTCTAGATGCAGATTCGAACTTTGAAACAAAAAAACGTTTGTTTACAGCTGAGAGTGCCCCCGAAAGGGTACAGCCGTGAAAAAGACAACACAAAACGAAAAACACCGTAGCAAAAGGCTAACAGGCAAAAGCAGGCACTTGGCAGAGGAACAAAAAACGCTGCTGACAAAAAGGTCAAGCAAGAAAAAAAAAAAACTAGACGAAGGTAAAACCAACAAAAAAACACAGTAGAATAACTCTAGCGGGCAAGTACTCACAAGAACAGGATAAAAGCCATAAAGCAAAAGTCCGGAAAGATCAACCACGTGGGCGAGCACAGCGGATGGCGTGCAGCATGAGAAGCTTGTGGGACAATCTGGCATTGAACTGATGTGACAGCTGCGCTTAAATGGCCAAACGCAAATTGGCCACAGGTGTGTCCCGTAGCGGTCCTCCTACGGTCCGCCCCAGCAAAGCGACAACACAGATCATGACAGTTGAATCAGCAATCTTCTTTGTCGGAGCGGCCATTGGGTTCTTGGTCAGCTTCCTGACACGGGTCGTTCTGCCGCCAATGCTTGCCGGCTCTTGGAAGAGTTCTTGTCGTTCTGAACTTCTACCATTTATGGATGATGATAGCCACTTGGACCTTCAAAGCAGCTAAATAAGAAGGAACTAAACACAAACAGTCTACATATACTCAAAGCTGTTAATGGACACCTATTAGGGGTCCTTAAACCCCCAAAATAATCCCTGGTTTCATTCATTTTCTACCGCTTATCCTCACAAGGGTTGCAAAGGTGCTGGAGCCTATCCCAGCTGTCTTGGGGCGAGAGGCGGGGTACACCCTGGACTGGTGGCCAGCCAATCACAAGGCACATAAAGACAAACAACCATTCACACTCACATTCATACCTATGGACAATTTGGAGTCGCTAATTAACCTAGCATGTTTTTGGAATGTGGGAGGAAACCGGAGTACCCGGAGAAGACCCTTGCATGCACGGGGAGAACATCTTATCCATCCTGGTCACTCCCAATGAGAACCTCAGCATAATGTTATGCTGCTGTTTTTTCCAGTTGTTTTTTTAGTTTTCTTGTGAAATTATATTTTTAGAATTTGTGAATTCATTTTCGACCACTTTTTCCTCACGAGGGTCGCGGGGGTGCTGGAGCCTATCCCAGATGTCTTCGGGCGAGAGGCGGGGTACACCCTGGACTGGTGGCCAGCCAATCACAGGACACATACGTATAGACAAACAACCATTCACACTCACATTCATACCTATGGACAATTTGGAGTCGCCAATTGACCTAGCATGTTTTTGGAATGTGGGAGGAAACCGGAGTACCCGGAGAAAATCCTCACATGCACGGGGAGAACATGCAAACTCCACATACATACATAATACATAAATAAAATAATAATAAAACAGCAAATAAGAAAACTTAAGAAACCACATATAGTTGGTGGGTAGATAAATAATTTTTTGTCAGATTCAAATGTACAGTATTAACATTTATTTAACCTTTAACATGAACATTAATGAAACTTAACCTTTTTACCCAATTAGCAAGTTAGCATCGTTACATCTGGGAAAATCTTGTCAATTGTGTCCAGTGTGCACAAAGCTATCATTTCTGTGTTCATGATATCAACCTCACGCGGGCTGCACTGACATTAAACTTTCATATCAAGATGGGGGGGGCCTCAAACTAGCATCCGACGGGCCGCATTTGGCCCGCGGGACGCAAGTTT
This sequence comes from Doryrhamphus excisus, assembly GCF_037039965.1. Taxonomy (NCBI): domain Eukaryota; kingdom Metazoa; phylum Chordata; class Actinopteri; order Syngnathiformes; family Syngnathidae; genus Doryrhamphus; species Doryrhamphus excisus. Next base: position 15,535,452 of record NC_136371.1, read on the forward strand.
GAGACCACTGTCGTAAAGCTAGCTTGAGGGAGGGCAGAGAGCATAGCTACCTTACAGAGATGGCCGAGGGTGGACTTGAACCCAAGTCTCCTAGTTGTGAGGTCTGCGCACTAACCACTCGACCGCCGTGCAGCCCTAATCCCTGGTTTGTTGCAGTTTATTGTTTAAGTGGATTTCTGTTTTCCACCTTAATTAACTAAAATACAAATGAAATAGAAATGTGAATGTGAACGGTGCAATGTCAGTAACCAGTCCAGGATGTACCCCTGCCTCTCGCCTGAAGTCAGCTGGGATAGGCTCCAGCATACCCCCATGACCTTAGTGAGGCATAGAAAATGGATGGATGGGCAAAAATAAAGAACTGAGAAGACACTTTCAAAGATGTTGTGATGATATGTTGTATTCTACACTGGTCATTCGGTGTCAGAAATGTAAAAATAACTAAATATACTAAATATATAATCATGTAATCAATATAATTATGCGAGTTTATATTCTGTTTTTATGCGAGTTTTTATTCTTATATTCTGTTATTATGTCTACTTATTAGGTAATACGAATGTAAAGGTGGTTATAGGGGTGTTATTTCACTTATAAGGCGGAAATTCACTTATCACAGTTGGTCTGAAACCAATTAATGAGGGATTACTGTATTCCACTTGGGAAAAAGGCTGTGGCTATAGTGAAAATGTTCCGGAAGCAGTGTGTGAGAAAATACCAACGTCCTTGAAGTCCATTTTTTTGCATGCTGAGAGATGATGAATACAGTAAAGTCTCGTTATATCGATATCGGTTAAAACGAATTACTACTTATTACGATACTATTTTTCAAATTTCTAGTCTTTTATGATATAATTAGCTCCGTTAGTACGATACCCGGTTATTATGATAATCCGGTTACTACGATGCCCTTTTCATCTCCCGCCAGCCAATTCGGTCTGCTTATATCGATACAAAAGCAGCTTAAATCAATCTTTGCTTAAGGATTTCAATACCAAAAAAGAACACGGCGAACGGCTGCTTCCAGTCAACTTTATTTTTCACACTTCCACCACCAGAGTGCAGCACACACAGCGGAAAACACCCGTCCCTCGCGCCTACCCCTCCGGGTGGCAACACCTTCCCTATCGATAGTTCTGGGGTGAATTATGTCCCGGTAATCACTACAGCGTAAGTTTATTTTTATTTACTGTAGTACAAAATTTATTGTAGTACAAAAGCATGCTAGATACGAAATCCATGAACTCAAGGAAAAAATTACATGCCATATCAAAGATCCGCCCACTTTTAATGCAGTTCAGCGCAGGATCGGATATATGGATAGTCCGGTTATATCGGTATTTTTTCCAACTCCCGAGAATATCGATATAACGAGACTTTACTGTATGTTGCAATTGTAATTATTGAAAGTAGTGTATTAAAGGAGTTGAAACCGACTTTTTCTTTCAGCAAAGTATTACGACCAGAGAAACTGGTGGCCCATTTGTTTGAGGTGGATGAAGTTGCGGAAAAAGACGGGGTAAGAAATGTCCCTCTTTTTTCACGATACCATTAGAGACCAGATTATTATTATACGGGAGCCAGGCAATTTCACTGCTGTGTTATTGTGCAATGTCAATAAAGAAAGTCTATCCATCCATCCATCTATCTATTATGGTACTGAATGCTAATGAATAGAATTCTTCCCGCTAATGTGGTTAGTGTTGTTTTCTTATTGTTTTAGAACATTCTTGCAAATGCCTTCATGTTTTGTCTCTGCACTCCTTCCTGCAGGACACAGCCTCGTTTGGCGCTCACAAGGGAGGCGTGTCTAAACACGGCTGGCTGTACAAAGGCAACATGAACAGTGCAATCAGCGTTACTATGCGGGTGAGTAACAATGAATACATTCTCCACATCATCACCATTCTGGAGCATGGCTCCATGTGAGTGTGTGCTGAGTTTGAATTTGGGTTCTGCATCAAAGACTACATGTTCGTCGGGGTCTCCTCAACCAGCCCTGTGAATTCAGACGATCGAGTCCTGGTTGTGTCACTTGTTCCCATGTTTACCCATGACGTCATGACAGATATCTGCCTTCAATCGCGACAGTAAAGAAGGTTTGAATCGGACAGCCTTCAACTGTACTACCAGTACTGCTCCCAATAGGCTTTACACCGCTAAGTACATATGTGCAATACTTTGTTTTTATATTCAGTATAGTTGTTCCATACTCCATTCACTGTGCAATATTAAGTTCTAAGTGCAATATTAAGTTCTAAGTGCAGTATTTTTATAATGCCTCATATTGTGGCTCGTTGGGCTAGTTGCATGATTCTCCCTGACCTTGTTTAGGGGGCTAGTGGCGCAATGGATAACGCGTCTGACTACGGATCAGAAGATTCTAGGTTCGACTCCTGGCTAGCTTGGCATAAGTCTTTATAGACCATGAAACATAATGTTTTGCAAATTTCCCCACTGAGGGACGAATAAAGGCATATCTTATTTAACTCACAAGCAAGATCTCATAGTGTATAGACTGGTCATATAGTTCACGTCATATTTCATATTATCTTGCAAACTGTATTTGTATATAACTCTGGGTAAAATTGTTAATTGGTAATGGTCATGGATTTATTTCATTTGAACATGCATCAGATTACAATTGAGTGCATCCCATAATCAGTTCCCAGTTCCACATGTCCAAAAGGAGTAGGAAGAAGCAAAGCTTATTAAATCCTACCCCTCCATCTGGTACTTTTACAATCAGTAATTGTTACATTTGTTCACTTCCTGCTTTCCTAATATAATTTAAGTTATTTTTTAGAATTTATTTTATTTTATTTTTAATTTATTTTTTTGTCACGTACCGAAGTACGAGGTAATACTATACAATGGGTACCATAGTAACTGTCAATATAGTGATATATAGCAGTTACATTTGTTCACTTCCTGCTTTCCTAATAAGTTTTTTTAATTACATTTTTTTTAAAATGTGTAAAAATTATTTTACATTTTTATTTTATTTTATTTTTTTGTCACGTATCAAAGTACGAGATGATATGAGCGTCCAATGCCATAATGGGTACCATAGTAAGTGTCAATATAGTGATATGTATAGCACATCATGACTGGTTCAAGACTCTTCATCCTTGTATTTACCAAACATCAACTGCTTGTATTGTTTCTTGAATTGGAAAAAAAGGAGTAGGAAGAAGCAAAGCTTATTAAATCCTACCCCTCCATCTGGTACTTTTACAATCAGTAACTGTTACATTTGTTCACTTCCTGCTTTCCTAATATAGTTTACGTTTAAAATTTATTTTTTATATTTTTTGTCACGTACCGAAGTAGGAGGTGATATGAGCATCCAATGACATAATGGGTACCATAGTAAGTGTCAATATAGTGATATAGTGATATATAGTGACGTACGTATATAGCACATCATGACTGGTTTTGTTAATACTTGGGTTGTTTATATTGTTCATCGTCATATTGTGTATTTTGTACTGCTTAACTGATTCTGTTCTCTTGCTGCTGTGCAATGCAAATTTCCCCACTGAGGGACAAATAAAGGCATATCTTATCTTATCTTATCTCTTCGTGCAGCACGATGCTACAAATGCGCACTTTTAGGATGCAGACCCTGAATTGAAACACCGCCAATGTAAATCCCATATTTCACTATATTGATGGGCAGATGCATTATAATGTCCAACTCAGTCATCTGGAGTTGCTTTTTCAGGCTTTCTGAACAAAATGTGCAGGCCAGTGGGTAATTGTGTTATTATGTATTTTATGTGTTATTTTCTCTACTGGTGTGAATGGAGATATCTTTAACACCAGTTCGGGGAAATGTGAGTTTTTTTCCAAATATCTGTTTTCTTGTGACAAATATATTTTTAGAGTAAATAATTTTCTTTAGTCTTTGTTTATATGTTCCGGAGTTAGGCAATCATACCAGGAAGCTAGTAATGGATAGTGTGATATTATATTCAAAACAATACAGTACATTCTGTGTAACTGTGGCGACATAATTGATAACAATGTTTCGAAATGGGTCCACCCACCATTTAGGTAATATACAACATGCTAACAACGCGGTGCCAGAGATAACAACAATTAAAAATTTGTGTCCAGATGTTCGGTCCACAAGCAACATCATTTTGAGCGTGACTAGCATCAGATTTGTCTAGGAAATCCTGGGGTGACAGGATTCGGGCAGTTCATAATGGTGGAGATATTTTTATGTATGTATATTTAATGTTTTCTCCAGTCATTCAAAAGGAGGTACTTCCATCTGGCTCAGCTGGGCGATGGCTCCTACAACCTCAACTTCTACAAGGATGAAAATACCTCCAAGGAGCCCAAAGGAACCATCTTCCTCGACTCGTGTATTGGCGTCGTTCAGGTAGATTTAGATGTTGTAGCATTTGCAAGTGTGCTTAATGTATTCTGTGTGTTGAACTGGAGTCTGAGGCGGGGCGTCGAACTCGGGAGCAAACTTGATTCTTTTACAGAACATCGACTCACACTCGTCACTCCGTGAGACACAACCGCACACTGAATATCACAACAGAGCAAGCTTCCATCACGATCACCCCTCTGGGTGGCAACTACTCCCTATCAATAGTTCCGGGGTGAAGTATGCACCGGCAACCACTTGGACCATCAAAGCAGCTAAATAAGAAGGGACTAAACACATACAGTCAACATATACTCAAAGCCTACGAATGTGCTGTTGATGGACACCTATTGGGGGTCCTTAAACCCCCCAAATAATCCCTGGTTTCATTCATTTTCTACCCCCTGGACTGGTGGCCAGCCAATCACAGGGCACATATAGACAAACAACCATTCACACTCACATTCATACCTATGGACAATTTGGAGTCGCCAATTAACCTAGCATGTTTTTGGAATGTGGGAGGAAACCGGAGTACCTGGAGAAAACTCCAGAACATGCAAACTCCACACAGAGATGGCCGAGGGTGGACTTGAACCCAAGTCTCCTAGCTGTGAGGTCTGCGCACTAACCACTCACATACACCGGCAACCTAGCATCACAATGTACCGTTTATTCCAGCATGCTATTTCATTTATGGTTATGGTTTAATTTCATTTGAACATGCATCAGATTACAATTGAATGCATCCCATAATCAGTTCCCAGTTCCACATGTCCAAAAGGAGTAGGAAGAAGCAAAGCTTATTAAATCCTACCCCTCCATCTGGTACTTTTACAATCAGTAACTGTTACATTTGTTAACTTCCTGCTTTCCTAATATAATTTATTTTTTAAGCTTTATTTTATTTTATTTTTAATTTTTATTTATTTTTTGTCACGTACCGAAGTACAAGGTGATATGACCATACAATGACATAATGGGTACCATTGTAACTGTCAATATAGTGATATATAGCAGTTTTACAATTAGGAACTGTTACATTTGTTCACTTCCTGCTTTCCTAATATAGTTTAGGTTTTCTTATTTACATTTTTTTTATTTTTAAAAATTATTTTAAATTTTTATTTATTTTTTGTCACATACCAAAGTATGAGGTGGTATGACCATACAATGACATAATGGTACCATAGTAACTGTCAATATAGTGATATATAGCAGTTTTACAATTAGTAACTGTTGCATTTTTTAATTTTAATTTACAATTGAATGCATCACATAATCAATTCCCAGTTCCACATGTCCCAAAGGAGTAGGAAGAAGCAAAGCTTATTAAATCCTACCCCTCCATGTGGTACTTTTACCATCAGTAACTGTTACATTTGTTCACTTCCTGCTTTCCATAATACAGTTTAAGTTTTTTGTTTTGTTTTGTTTTTTTAATGACTGGTTCAAGAGTCTTCATCCTTGTATTTAGCAAACATCAACTACTTGTATTGTTTCTTGAATAGGCTCATCATTTAGGTCAAACCTCAAATGTTTACAGTTAATACAACTGCAGTAAAGCCTCCATTTATTTAAGGGAAGATGATGTTGCAATTCGACGTAAGACTTGTATTTTTTTTGTCTTTATTTTCCAGAACAGTAAATTACGAAGATTTGCTTTTGAGTTGAACATGCAAGACAAGAGCACATTCCTTCTGGCCGCAGACAGCGAAATGGAGATGGAGGACTGGATCAGTACCCTGAACAAAATTCTTCACTGCAGCTCTGAACAGGCCACGCATGAGAAACGTTACGAGGACTTCCAAGATGGTATGATTCTGCATATTTTTCAGAAACATTATTTATTATACAGTATATTAACATATCTATTTATTTTTAAGCACTTATCCTAGCTGACTTACACACCTTAGACCAGGGGTCAGCAACCTGCGGCTCCAGAGCCGCATGTGGCTCTTCAGCCTCTTTATTGTGGCTCCCTTTGCGATGCTTGAATATTTTTAACACCCGAGTGGGGAAAATGCACGTCTTTTGTAATGAGTTTTAAAAAAATCCAACTTTGTCTGAGACCATGAATGCATCCTGAGTGAGTTCTGACTGCTATCCAGTTCAGTACATGAAGAAAAACAAGTAATACTTACCTACAAATCTAAAAAATAAATTTGAGATAATTTAAAAACAGCGGCATGGGAACTTGTTTTTACGTTTACAGTAGTTTACACATACATTTATGTAAGTTTATCTCCAAAACTAGCAAGAGTACTCCAACTCGTCTTTTCTTATCTGAACTACTTTGATACCCCCAAATTCCCTCCAATGTTGTTTTAAACATACTATATGTTTTGCGGCTCCAGGCTATTTTTCTTCAGTGGGCATTGGGTAAAATGGCTCTTTTCATAGTAAAGGTTGCCGACCCCTGCCTTAGACAGTCAATCCCAGCCTCGGGCACACAGGAAAAAAAACATCCTCACTATTATTCAAACAGGCACTGAATTGAATATTACTGGCTTGTAATTTATTATTAATGAGATATCTTATTAGCTATTACTAATTTGCTGTGCCGCCCACAATACAAAGCTAACACATGTGTTCTGTTCTAATATCCTATATTATATTGGCCTAAATTTGATCGCTTTTAGTATCTTTAATGTACAAAACGTACCAAAATGGCCCCCCTGCGTTGTTTCATTTTACTATATGCATTTTTATTGTATTATTTTGAGAATTTTCTTCCCTGAGAGTAGCAAAAATGAACTAAACTTTGACCTTGAACTGCAGCATCACGTAACTAATGCTTTGTAGGCTTGCTAAAAAGGGGAATTATGTCAACGTATGTCAAAGTAAATCCAAATAATCTATTACAGACACCAAAAAATATTTTTTTGCAGTTGTAAAAAAAAAAAAAAAGCACGTAGATTGAGTTACCAACACGTGCGATGCTATGTCTGGGCAGACTGATAGTGTACAAGGAAAACTGACTGGTTTGATAACCAAGACCACATTTTCATTGCAAACTGAGCCATATGAAACCTTGGGTGTTCGAAAACCAAGGTTTGACTGTACATGTCACTTCATGCAAGAAACTGCTGTATTGTCATTCTTTATAAAGTCATTGCTGTCAACCAATCAAGCTAAAAAATGAATCTCTTGATCCGCAGAGGAGGATCAAGAAAAAGCAGACATCTGCTCTGGAAGTTTTCAAGACAGCTTTCAGGTAGAAATGTTTTCATCTATTAACTGGAGTTTGACTTTAAGCTAAGCAGTAAGCTAAACTATTTCATGTAAACAAACATGCCTGTTGACTAGCGATGTTCCGATCAGGGTTTTATGTTGCCGATACCGATAATCCATGAGTGAAATCGTCCGATAATGTCCGATATATACATTGTAAATGTTTAAATGTACTACTGGCTATATTCGGGGTCACCAAGGTTTTTTCTTGTGAGAGCTACTTTTACAAATTGAAAATGCCCAAGAGCTACTCATTTTTGTAATGTTTATTTTCATATTAGCAAAGCTAATATGCTTGTTTTACCAGAACATGAACAAAATGCTGGTATCCACAACTCAACTTTTCTACAGTAAACCTCGGATATATCGGACCCGGATATATCGGAAATTCGCTCACAACGGACAGATAAAAAAGAACCAATTTTTCTGTAATGCATTTCCTATAAAAATTCATTGCATATATCGGATTTTTTTTATAACGGATTTCGCCTATTTCGGACAAAATCTCCAGTCCCGTTCCAATTTCCCTCGCATATATTCCCTCGTGTCTTTCTCCTGGCTCCAGATTTAGGACAAATATAAAAGTGAGTGACGTCAATAATACTAGCACAGCACTGAATGAGATCTTAACCTCACTATCGGAAATAACGCAGGGCCTAGCTTAATTAACAATTTGTTATGCTCAGAGTCCAATAAAGTTAAATTCTCATTACCTTACGTCTCTTTTCATTGCCCAGTCCAGGTACATTGGAAACATAGTCAAGGAAGTGCCTTTTTATAACGGATAAAATCCGATTTACGCATATACCGGATATAAATCCGATATATGCGTAAAACGGACATTTTCCGGTATACGCATATAACGGATTTCGCTTATATCGGACAAAACCAGTGGGAACAATTGAATCCGATATATCCGAGGTTTACTGTATTTCACAAAGCATTTATTTCTAGTCTTCTCACATTATTGCTGTTTTAAAGCAAATATTGGCTTATATTGATACCATGTTTTTATTCACTGATAACAGCCGATACCAATCGGTGACTGATTGAGTGGAGGACCCCAGTGTTGGCTATTTCGAGACAAAATAAAAATTGAGGAAGCCATTTATTGCAAACACGAATTAAAGTGAAATAATCTGTTCATTAGCTGATCAAAAGTTGACCATAGTTTTGACCAAAAGTTTTTTTGGACCATAGCTCAAAAAAAAAACTTGAAAACCACCAAAAATAAAATTCATTCCAAAGGGCTAGTGGGACTGTTGCATTGGGTGGCGAAAAGGGGCGTCCATTGACTGGAACTGATGTTCATTTTAGTAAACTTCCCATGCCGTTCATCCTCAAATGTTCTCTATTGGATTTAGATCAGAAGAACATACTGATGTGTCCATATGTCCTGTTGTTCTTCTTTAGTGTTCTCGAATTCTAGGAGGAACTTTATGTAGATATGGACTTTCATTTCCCCTAAGTTGTTGTTATTATGGCCGAGTGTGGCTGGCAAACAATAGGTCGGTAAAGTATCTGGTGGCAAAACAAGATTTTAGTCGCTGCTATTCCCGCTGAATAAGACAGTAGCCACGTATACATGGACCCAAATATTCCAATTCCATTCGGGTTATTTGCTCAAACGGAAAGAATCTAACCTTTGTATGCACCTCATTCCGAAAGAAAAGAGCAAATCCAAATGAATATATAATCGGATTCACAGGGGTGGAATATTCCTTTCCCCAATCCGATTGAGATATCTTGTATCCACTCAATCGGAAAGTTGTCAGACTGCGTTCTTTTTCTTCTTCTGTTGTTTATTGGCGGTTGGCAAGCAGCTTTCGTGTGCATCAGCGCCATCTGTGGAACAGAATCTAAACCCTTCTATACGCCATTCAGAAGTCCAGTTTTATTAAAAAAGAAAATACATATCTATATAAAACATATTACGGGGGGTGCTGGAGCCTATCCCAGCTGTCTTTGGGCGAGAGGCGGGGTACACCCTGGACTGGTGGCCAGCCAATCACAGGGCACATATAGACAAACAACCATTCACACTCACATTCATACCTATGGACAATTTGGAGTCGCCAATTAACCTAGCATGTTTTTGGAATGTGGGAGGAAACCGGAGTACCCGGAGAAAACCCACGCATGCACGGGGAGAACATGCAAACTCTACACAGAGATGGCCGAGGGTGGAATTGAACCCTGGTCTCCTAGTTGTGAGGTCTGTGCGCTAACCACTCATCCGCCGTGCCGCCTATAACACATATGCTGAGCTTATTTTTAAAATGTTAGGAAGATTGAACTTTATCTTTTCCTGTTCCGGGGTGTGTTCTTTCAGCGAATGCTGACATATGACGTAACACGCAGCTCGAGACGTTCTTCGATTTTTAAAAAAATGGAGACGAGCATTCGGCACTGGACTGCTGCGGAAAGTTTTTTCTTTGATTCAAACTAAATTTCAAGACTGGACGAAGGAAAAACTCGAGGAAGTCGGTATCACGTGATGTTGGTGTTTACGTTTTACTGCGCATGCTCCGTTGACTATTCTGGTTGATTATAGCGACGCATGGAGACACGCCATTGGAATATTCCTGTCCATGTATACCATTGCTTTCGGAAAGGTCATTCGGAAAGATTCCATTCGGAAAGAGAAAAACTGCTCATGTAAACGTGGATATTGTTTGGGTTAGGACATTGCTAGGTAATTAGCAATAACTATAAACTAGTTAGTTTGGTGTAGAAGTTTGTCTCCTAGTAAATTTCTACTAAATAATTACTAGTTCAGATGTTACAACGGCTATAACTGAGAGTGACATGTGGAGTTTATACTTTCTTCTCACCTTAGCCCAGGGGTGGGAAAACTACGGCCCGGGGGCCACATCCGGCCCGCCAAGTGTTTGAATACGGCCCGCCAAGTGTTTGAATACGGCCCGCCCAATCTTTCCAAAGTATTTCATTTAAACTCAACATACAACCTGGCATCATGGCCTGAGCCAACCTTTTGATGGTTTTATCAATTTTGTTTTTTGACATGGTCTGTTGTTTACAAAGTGCTCCTGAAAAAAGGGACACAAGCACATAATAATAATAATAATAATAATAATTATTATTATTATTATTATTAGATTATCATTAGATTATTAGATTATTATAATTATTATTAGAACTATTATGATTATTATAATTACTATATTAATGCTAATTATGATATTGATTATATATAATATTATTGTTATATTTGCATATTTTACATAATAATAATAATATTATAATTATTATTTTAATTTTATTGTAATTATTATAATATTTTATTATTTTTAAAATATTTAAATATAAATATAAAATAATAAATAATAATAGCAGATTGCATGACAATTTTACAGATACAATAATACCAGGTGGACTGTTACATGTAAAATATATAGTCTGCCCCCCCCCCCCCCCCGTAAATTTTGTCATATCAATGCCCACCCCTGCCTTAGCCCATCAACAACAGTGCTCAGTTCCAACAATTCCAATCAATCACAAGGTGCATTCACAGAAATGATGTCAATCACAACACAAAAGCTATGGCCGCAAAGTCATTGAAATGTGCAATTATAACAAATGCAGTCTATGATTGTCATATTTCTTGTCAGATTTTTGTAAAAGTTTCCTTCTTTTCAGACGGCCAGAGATATAGAGTTCAAAATGAGGAGCGAAGCCCGGCTGAAACTGTTTACTTTGGACCCTGAAACACAGGTGATGCTTAACAACGTGCTTGTTCTCTCGATGGTCTGTGGGTGACACAGGTGCCTGTATCCACAGAAAGTGGACCTCACGAGCACCGAACCAGATGTACGGCAGTTTGAGGAGAAATTCGGGAAGAGGATCTTGGTCAACTGCCATGACTTGTCATTCAACCTGCAGGGCTGCGTCGCGGATAATCAGGAGGGACCAACAACGAATGTACGTCCCATTACAAAAGTCATAGACAATATGAAAGTCTGTTAATCGCCCATTTCGCACCATCGATGTTTTCTGTCTTTCATGAAAGGTGGAACCGTTCTATGTGGTTCTGTCCCTTTTCGACATTCAGAACAGCAGAAAAATCTCTGCTGATTTTCATGTGGATCTCAACCACCCTTTGGTGCGACAAATGTCGCCCAGCTCTGCTTGTGACCATGACTTGCACATTAATAGCGAGGGTATCTTAGCTAGGCTAAGGCTAGCTAATGGGTTCCCAGAGATGGCTCTCCGATACCCGAAACAAGGAGTGTTTTCAGTCACGTGTCCCCATCCAGAGATCTTCTTGGTGGCAAGGATTGAGAAGGTCCTCCAAGGGGGGATTACGCACTGTAGTGAACCCTACATGAAGAGTTCCGACTCAACAAAGGTGCCCACATGACCGTGACACCAAGATCTTGTTTTGTATTTATTTGTTGCATTGAAAAAATGAATGTCTTGTCCTGGCTAGATGGCTCAAAAAGTGCTGAAGAATGCCAAGATGGCCTGCAGTAGACTGGGCCAGTACCGGATGCCGTTTGCCTGGTCTGCAAGGTGAATTCAGTTCTTTCTTTGTTATAAACGTTATAGATAAGCACTTTTACGTAAATGATACACCATAATATCATTAATTTATTGCAATTTTTTTTTAATAAACCCCCAACCTAAGGCTCTCCAACCATGGAACATCCACAGACCCCAGTTTGAGAATCATTATGGGGTGTAACAGTACACCATAATCATGTTTCGGTCCCGAACTCGGTTTTAAGTTAACGTTTCGGTTGATTTCCGCTTGCATCTTACCCACTTATCTTCATCCGCTTACGTATTTCACCGAGACGGACACAAGGTTTCTGTTTTTTCTTTGGCTTTGTCGCTAGCCTAAGCTGTACTGTATTTCGTTACCAAGTAGCCGCGTAGCGTCAGGTACACTTCCTGTCCCTCAGTCAATGTGTACTGTAAGGGCGAAACAGTACACCGGTGTGCCGAACTGAAAGTTCCTCACCCAAAAATCTGATTACAAATAAATGAGAGAGGCGGGGTACACCCTGGACTGGTGGCCAGCCAATCACAGGGCACATATAGACAAACAACCATTCACACTCACATTCATACCTATGGACAATTTGGAGTAGCCAATTAACCTAGTATGTTTTTGGGAGGAAACCGGAGTCCTCGGAGAAAACCCTTGCATGCACGGGGAGAACATCCTATCCATCCTGGTCACTCCCAATGAGAACCTCAGCATAATGTTATGCTGCTGTTTTTTCCAGTTATTTTTTAGTTTTCTTGTGAAATTATATTTTGAGTACCCGGAGAAAACCCATGCATATCACAGGGAAAACATGCAAACTCCACACAGAGATGGCCAAGGGTGGAATTGAACCCTCGTCTCCTAGCTGTGAGGTCTGCGCGCTAACCACTCGACCGCCATGCCGCCACAAATATGTACTTTTCAAAAATAAAAACACTTCTTTATTTCTTTACTTTATTTGCCTTTTATTTAATCTACAAATGTGTCAGATCATTTTGCCTGACCCTGTACAATGCATATTTTCAAAGTTTAATGTTTATTTTCTCTCATCCACTCAAAGGTCAAAATTATTTTTATAGTTATTTGTTTGACAGCCCTGACTGGATCGACCAATACTCCAACAATAGAAAAGTCGAAGGAGGTCAATGAAGTTCTAAGAAGATGAATTGGGAAAGCACAATCTATGGTGCTGGCTCATCACTTTGCTAAGGTCTAGAAAAAGAGGCCATACTGTCACGTAGAATTCTCAGGGTGTTAAATCGATCGGAACAGGACTGTTCAAGTAACACCTCTCGTCCGAGTACGGTATCTCGTCTTTTTCACATGAATTAATGAAGCCTGCTTGGAAGAACAAAATGTCTTTTAAGACAATCTGTATAGCCTTGTTGTAATCCATTCAATGCCCTGAGAAAAACAATGACTTGGATGAATGTGGCTATTCACAGACAAGATTGTTAGCATGTTCAGGAACAACCCGGTACTGGAATGAACTGGAAACTGCTGGAACACAAGTGTCAATGTTGGTAATGGTAATGGTTTAATTTCATTTGAACATGCATCAGATTACAATTGAGTGCATCCCATAATCAGTTCCCAGTTCCACATGTCCAAAAGGAGTAGGAAGAAGCAAAGCTTATTAAATCCTACCCCTCCATCTTGTACTTTTACAATCACTAACTGTTACATTTGTTCACTTCCTGCTTTCCTAATATAATTACTTGTTTTAAAATAAAATAAAATAAAATAAAATAAAATAAAATAAAATAAAATAAAATAAAATAAAATAAAATAAAATAAAATAAAATAAAATAAAATAAAATAAAATAAAATGGAAATTTAATTAAATTAAATGATGATATACATTCTCTTTGAAATCTGTCCATGCGTACCTCTGAGAATGGGGGTAATGATTATAAAATAAAATAAAATAAAATAAAATAAAATAAAATAAAATAAAATAAAATAAAATAAAATAAAATAAAATAAAATAAAATAAAATAAAATAATTAATTACATTTTGATTTCATTATCCAATGACATAATGGGTACCATAGTAAGTGTCAATATAGTGATATATATAGCACATCATGACTGGTTCAAGACTCTTCATCCTTGTATTTAGCAAACATCAACTGCTTGTATTGTTTCTTGAATTGGCTCATCGTTGTGCATTGTTTGATTTCCTTACTCAATCCATTCCATAGTTTGATTCCACATACTGAAATGCTATGACTTTTTAACATAGTCCTAGCATATAAGTGTTTCAAATGTACTTCTTCCCTGAGATCATATTTCTCCTCTCTTGTAGAGAAGTATTGGATGACATTTTTAGCTATTTGGTTATTTTTAGCCTTATGCATTATTTTAGCTGTTTGAAGATGAACTATATCAGCAAGTTGAAGTATTTGTGATTTTAGAAATAAGGAGTTAGTATGTTCTCTGTAGGCGGCATTATGAATTATCCTTACTGACCTTTTTTTGCAGTACATTTAGCAAGTGAAGATTGCTTTTATAGTTATTAGCCCATATTTCCACACAATAAGTAAGATATGGTAGAACCAGAGAGCAATTGGATGACATTTTTAGCTAATTGTTGACGGTGAAGCCAGTTTTACACAACCGCGGACTGAGATGGTTCCAACCAGGAAAGAAACCCCTGCTCTGAAATCAAAAGCCCAAAATATCTCCTGCTCATGATGAATACATGTAAACGTGGAACCAGAACTGTACTTCTTGTGATCGGCGATGTTCTACTCAGACGACATAATCAGCGTAATTGTGTTGTCTCTTCACAGGCCTGTGTTTATTGACGCATCAGGAACTTTGGACAAAAGTGCTCGTTTCTCGGCTCTTTACCGACAAGACAGCGGCAAGCTGTCAGATGAGGACATGTTTAAACTGCTGGCTGACTTTAGAAAGTAAAAAGTCCTCTTCACTCCTTCGTGTCTCCATCCCTGGAAGATTTTGCTACCATGATTATATTTCTATTCTCCCAACAGACCAGAGAAAATGACCAAACTTCCAGTGGTGCTCGGGAACTTGGATGTAACTATTGATTGTGTGGCTCAAGATACCACCAGTAAAGCCGCTGACTTCACCCCAAAATAAAATAACCCACTAACTCAAGCAAAGCTGACATTGAAACATCTTCTTACAATCTTCTTACTGCAGATTGTGTCACTTCCTCCTACATCCCGGTGAGGAACTTTGAAGGAAATGGGCCTGGGAGCGCCCTCCTGGAAGTGGAAGAGTTTGTACCCTCCATCGCCAAATGCTCCCAACCCTTTACCACCTATAAAAATCTTCTTTATGTCTACCCGAAGCACCTCAAATACGATGGGCAGAAATCTTTCCCTAAGGTACATATTGAATGTGTCGACAAGCATTTATGTCGACGTGAGTCAGCCGGCACAAAACGAGGAATACTGTGTCATGCTTTTTTGTAGCAGTCATCTTTCCCCCAGTTGTATTTCTTGTCTAATGTCTTCCTCAGGCAAGGAATATTGCAGTTTGCATTGAATTCAGGGATTCTGACGAAGAGGAAGCCCAGCCGCTAAGGGTAGGTTGATGTCTTTTTGTTTCTCTCTTTTATGTTTTGGGTTTTTGAAAAATGTGTCGTGTAGATGACATCACTGTCAAAGGGATCCCTGTTTCAAGAATGTAATATGCATACCAGACAAGAAAATCTACCCGCATGAACTGCTCAGAGAGGAAGGCACAGGGAAAATATTATATGACCAGTATTAGAAAGGCAATGGTCAGGCCATGGTAAGGTGATAATTATGTTGTTTCATAAAAAATAGGCCTCAAAATGCTGTTGTCATGCAAACAAAAATTGCCTTCCCTTCAGAATATTTTTGTTTTTCTCCAGGATACATGATATCAAACAGTATCGTTCGCAATTGTCTTTTTTTAATATGTTTATTTTTACTCGTTGTGTAGCTTTTCTGCGTTCTCCCCTGAACAAAATACAGTCCTACCATCTGCAAATACTACTCACTTGAAGGACTTTCCAGATGTCATTCATGCATAAACTAAACTGTTATGGTCGCAGTATTGACCCCTGAGGTACGCCGCAAACTATACCCAGATATTTATAATTTATCACTTGATAGCAGTTGGTTGATGAGGTAGCTGGTTATTGGGAACTGTAGTCAAGTTCCTCAAGTTGACCTCATGTGGCCTTGATAGTCACATATATACATACACACACACACACACACACACACACACACACATATACACATATATATGCAATGCAAAGCTAAACTGTTGAATGTGCTCCAATAAACAAATAAACAAGATTTGTATATACAGTAAAGTCTCGTTATATCGATATTGTTGGGAGTCGGAAAAAATATCAATATAACCGGACTGTCGATATATCCGATCCTGCGCCGAACTGCATTAAAAGTGGGCAATAATGCACTCGACATTGTTCTATAGTATAGAACAATGTCGAGCAGCTTAAATCAATCTTTGCTTAAGGATTTCAATACCAAAAAAGAACACGGCGAACGGCTGCTTCCAGTCAACTTTATTTTTCACACTTCCACCACCAGAGCGCAGCACACACACCGATTCCCGCACTTCCTGGTTAACAGGTCATGCTCAACCCGCCCCACATAGCTGGCCAAACACATGCCACGAACGCCAGCATGTACATATGAAAAACAGTGATTATTGCAAGCGATAAAAAGATATCTGAATACAACACAATTAAATACATGTATTTGTACGCTTGTGTCTTCGTTGGAATAGGTGTGTATGCTATGTCAGTTGGTTCTTCTGTTGCAGGCATGTGTTTGGCCCGCTATGTGGGGCGGGTTGAGCATGACCTGTGAACCAGGAAGTGCGGGAATCGGTGTGTGTGCTGCGCTCTGGTGGTGGAAGTGTGAAAAATAAAGTTGACTGGAAGCAGCCGTTTGCTGCGTTCTTTTTAGGTATTGAAATCCTTAAGCAAAGATTGATTTAAGCTGCTTTTGTATCGATATAAGCAGACCAAATTGGCTGGCGGGAGATGAAAAGGGCATCGTAGTAACCGGATTATCATAATAACCGGGTATCGTACTAACGGAACTAATTATATCATAAAAGACTAGAAATTTGCCGGGAAATGAAAATAGTATCGTAATAAGCAGTACTTCGATATAACCGATATCGATATAATGAGACTTTACTGTATATATTAGGGTGCATTAAATTTGAATGGGAAAATTCATAATATCAATTTGGCTGGCATTCCATTTTTTTCTAATGAACATAAAAATGTCTTTTGCAAAGTTTTGAGGAAATCCATTGAGATTTAGGGGTGCCACTTCACACATAAACTTTTGTAAATTTTTCGGAAAATGTGCAATTTCTAGTCTAATTGCCAAAAAGTTGACCTGGAAATGTTGAGTACAATGAACTTCTATACAGCATCATTTTCTTTAGGGTTATCAAAGGGGGCCCAGACCAAAGACCAGGCTGCGACTGCTAGTCTGAAAGGAACTAGTTGTTGAGGGCAAATAATAAAATAATAAATGTGTACAAATAAAAAAAACAAGTGTATATCAGATTATGTAGGACTACAGTACTACTCTCAATAAATATGAGGCATCAGTAATACTGTCTACTCTATATTACTGTTGTTGATGTTATGCTTGCTCAGCTATTAGCTAACTGTCATTAGCAAACTGTAGCTAGCTAATGTTAGCTACAATAGAGGCAATGAACAATAAACAGTGTCTAAAATAATAAATGGACAAGTGTATATCAGATTATGTAGGACTACAGTACTACTCTCAATAAATATGAGGCATCAGTAATACTGTCTACTCTATATTACCGTTGTTGATGTTATGCTTGCTCAGCTATTAGCTAACTGTCATTAGCAAACTGTAGCTAGCTAATGTTAGCTACCGTAGAGGCAATGAGCACTAAATACTTATAAATATGACTACAAATCATTCAAATTACAAAGAAAAAAACCACAAATTTGCTAGTAATATGTAATAGGAGTATAAATACCAACAAAAACATAAAGATCACCTCAGAGTTCTTGAGCTGCAGTTTTTGCTGACCTCAAATTTCCATGGCGACCATTGAACTGTTCACCACGTTGTTCCACAAAAACAGATGTATGGTGGCACCCCTAAATAATCATGTATTGGAAAAATATTATATTATATACAGCGATATGTACACAAAGGATAAACATCAATATGAGTACAGCTAGCATAATAGCTACAATCTTCAAGTTAGCCACAACTAGCACCACACTTAGCAAACCTATACGAACAATACAGCGGTCGTAAAATTACATTTCTCATGCCTTACAATTATTTAAATGACGTTAGACGTTACTTACAGATATATTGTCTCCAAGGCAGAAGCGGAGTAGATTTGGTATTTCGTTATTACGAGTAAAACTGCATTTTTGGCGATGGTTCGAGTTGAACAGCAGTCAAATATACAGTGGATTATTGCGTCCACCAGGTGTCGCCAAATCAACAGCCAAACAATTGTATATAACATGTTAAGGTCAACACATATATATTTTGATTAATTAAGATATATTGAATCTATTGTGCTCTTTTCTATTTCCGTCAGTGCATCTACGGTCGCCCCGGAGGTTCCCTATTCACCCGGCAGGCATATGCGGCTGTCTTGCACCACCAACAGAACCCTGAGTTCTACGATGAGGTGAACTTTTCTTCTCACTGCAAACTATGCCAGAATGGTTTTCACCCCAATATTCGTGCGTAATGCCGTACATGAAAGTATAACAAGAAGCAACCCTCAACATTTTTTTCTGTAACCCAGATAAAGATGGAGCTGCCAACTCATCTGCACCAAAGGCACCATCTTCTGTTCACCTTCTATCACATTAGCTGTGACAACAACGGCAAGAAGAAAGATCTGGTGGAGACTCCAGGTACACATCTCCCAATAAACAACATAGCAAATACACAATATTTATCACACATTTTTTATTTGTTGGAACCCATTTATTGTCTTGTTCTTTGGTTGCACCTTGAGAAGATTTAAGGGAGGCGTTTGGTTTGATGACCTGTTGGTTTTTGTGTTAGAGCGCCAAAGTAGACACTGTACTGTACGGTTCATCGGTACCAGATCTGACAGTGATAAGTGAAATTCAGTGAAGTAAGATTTCTTATTTATAAATGGAACATTTTTTGTTAGAGCCTAAGAAACCTGTTTAGGATTTTTCAAATACATTTTTGTTTGTTTCTTTGGCTTTTTTCTTGTACGATTAATCAATACCAGATCTGACTGTGATAAGTGAAATTCAGTGAAGTAAGATTTCTTATTTATAAATGGAATATTTTTTGTTAGAGCGTAAGAAACCTGTTTAGGATTTTCCAAATATATTTTTGTTTGTTTCTTTTGGCTTTTTTCTTACAGAGTCATCGGAGACAAAGTACTGTACTGTATGATTAATCAATACCAGATCTGACTGTGATAAGTGAAATTCAGTGAATTAAGATTTCTTATTTATAAATGGAATATTGTTGTTGTTAGAGCCTAAGAAACCTGTTTAGGATTTTCCAAATACATTTTTTTATTATTTCTACTCACCGCTACTCACCTTGCCCTCCCTGAGAGAGACAACTTGGATACAGAAACAATAAAAATAAA
The DNA here is from genome assembly GCF_037039965.1 of Doryrhamphus excisus. Classification (NCBI taxonomy): domain Eukaryota; kingdom Metazoa; phylum Chordata; class Actinopteri; order Syngnathiformes; family Syngnathidae; genus Doryrhamphus; species Doryrhamphus excisus. The sequence continues at coordinate 15,555,227 of NC_136371.1, forward strand.
ATTGACAAGATTTTTAAAAAATGCAATTCAATGGGATTGAACTCGGGTCTCCTAGATGTGAGGTCTGCGGGCTAACCACTCGACTGCCATGCAGCCCACGATTAATAATTAAACCATCAAATTAAGCTCAACTAAAAACTGCTGAGAAAACTGTATGGTTAATCGGTACCAGATCTGACAGTGATAAGTGAAATTCAGTGAAGTAAGAGTTCTTATTTATGAATAAACCTGTTTAGGATTTTCCAAATACATTTTGGTTTGTTTCTTTTGTTTTTTTTCTTCCCCCGGGTATCCTAGCTGTGAGGTTTGCGCGCTAACCACACGTCCACCGTCCAACATATTGTCATATATTAAAAAACACATTTTCACTGTACTGTATTGTTAAAATCTTGTGTCCCATGACACCCCAGTAATAATGGTAATGGTAATGGTTTAATTTCATTTGAACATGCATCAGATTACAATTGAGTGCATCCCATAATCAGTTCCCAGTTCCACATGTCCAAAAGGAGTAGGAAGAAGCAAAGCTTATTAAATCCTACCCCTCCATCTGGTACTTTTACAATCAGTAACTGTTACATTTGTTCACTTCCTGCTTTCCATAATACAGTTGAAGTTTTTTTTTAAATAATATAACTCGTACCAAAGTACGAGGTGATATGACCATACAAAATTAAATTAAAAAATTAAAAATTAAAAAATTACAAATTAAAAAATTAAAAAATTAAAAAATTAAAAAATTAAAAAATTAAAAAATTAAAAAATTTATAAATTTATAAATTTAAAAATTTAAAAATTTAAAAATTTAAAAATTTAAAAATTTAAAAATTTAAAAATTTAAAAATTTTACATTTTTGTCACGTACCGAAGTACGAGGTGATATGACCATCCAATGACATAATGGTTACCATAATAACTGTCCATATAGTGATATATATAGCACATCATGACTGGTTCAAGACTCTGTCAGGATGCCGTCATCAAGGTAAACACAGAAAACTATCCCATTCATCTCATAGTTCATCCCATTTTGTTGGATTTTGGGTTCTCCCAGAAGGAATTTCCTTATAACACAACAATCGTTGTCATTATAGCATTCTGGCTCTGAGATATAACGTACTTGCGCGAGTATGGTATATATTCTGAATACCTTCAATTGGTATTTTTGTTAATTTAGCTTAATTAACTAATTGAAAAAATTAGTTAAAAATTGAAAATGCTTAATTTAACAAATCAGATTTGCTTAAATATGCATATTTTTAAGTAATAATCAGCTGTAGGGACTGTGATCTGTTTAGTGAATATATTTGGGGGAACCGTGAATGAGTCATGCCGCGAAAGTCGAAGCGCCAAATGGACGGGAGGACGGCTGTATCCATCATCATTATCATCATCGAGCGTGGCCAGACAGTGCAGCGAAGGACAGCAGTTGATTTCAAAGCACTCAGACTTCATAACAATTACTTTGCTCAGTCGCTCATTTTGGCCTATTTATGTCCAACTCAATTAAGTCAGTATCGCTTTTCCCAGGATTCACAGTTTTGTCGTCTCAACTAATGAGGGCGGCCACCTGGAACGGAGCTGCCCTCTTGGGCTTGTTCGAAACTTAAAAAAAAAAATAAAAAAATAATGAATAAAACTCAGTGTCAAAAATGACAGTTATCTTTGATGGGCACTGTAGCACCATTGTGCGTCAGTCATAGTAACCGTAAAACCTGGTCCGCTCTGCCCCACAGTGGGTTCAGCCCGGTTGCAGAGTCGTCATAGGGTTAGGGTTAGGGTTTAGGGTTGTTTTTTTGTTGTAGTGCAAAAGTACTGTACTGTACGATTAATCGGTACCAGATCTGACTGTGATAAGTGAAATTCAGTGAAGTAAGATTTCTTATTCATAAATGGAATATTGTTGTTGTTAGAGCCTAAGAAACCTGTTTAGGATTTTCCAAATACATTTTTGCTTGTATCTTTTGGCTTTTTTTCTTGTACGATTAATCAATACCAGATCTGACTGTGATAAGTGAAATTCAGTGAAGTAAGATTTCTTATTTATAAATGGAATATTTTTTGTTAGAGCCTAAGAAACCTGTTTAGGATTTTCCAAATACATTTTTGTTTGTTTCTTTTGGCTTTTTTCTTACGGAGTCATCGGAGCCAAAGTACTGTACTGTACGATTAATCGGTACCAGATCTGACTGTGATAAGTGAAATTCAGTGAAGTAAGATTGGTAGAGCCTAAGAAACCTGTTTAGGATTTTCCAAATACATTTTGTTTGTTTCTTTTGGCTTTTTTCTTACGGAGTCATCAGAGCCAAAGTACTGTACTGTACGATTAATCGGTACCAGATCTGACCGTGATAAGTGAAATTCAGTGAAGTAAGATTTCTTATTTATAAATGGAATATTGTTGTTGTTAGAGCCTGAGAAACCTGTTTAGGATTTTCCAAATACATTTTTGCTTGTTTCTTTTGGCTTTTTTCTTGTACGATTAATCAATACCAGATCTGACTGTGATAAGTGAAATTCAGTGAAGTAAGATTTCTTATTCATGCTAAATGGAATATTGTTGTTGTTAGAGCCTAAGAAACCTGTTTAGGATTTTCCAAATGCATTTTTGTTTGTTTCTTTTGGCTTTTTTCTTACGGAGTCATCAGAGCCAAAGTACTGTACTGTACGATTAATCGGTACCAGATCTGACAGTGATAAGTGAAATTCAGTGAAATAAGATTTCTTATTTATAACTGGAATATTTTTTGTTAGAGCCTAAGAAACCTGTTTAGGATTTTCCAAATACATTTTTGTTTGTTTCTTTTGGCTTTTTTCTTACGGAGTCATCGGAGCCAAAGTACTGTACTGTACGATTAATCGGTACCAGATCTCACTGTGATAAGTGAAATTCAGTGAAGTAAGCTTTCTTATTTATAAACAGAATATGATTGTTGTTAGAGCCCAAGAAACCTGTTTTGGATTTTCGAAATACATTTTTGTTTGTTTCTTTTGGCTTTTTTCTTACGGAGTCATCGGAGCCAAAGTACTGTACTGTACGATTAATCGGTACCAGATCTGACTGTGATAAGTGAAATTCAGTGAAGTAAGATTTCTTATTTCTAAATGGAATATTTTTTGTTAGAGCCTAAGAAACCTGTTCAGGATTTTCCAAATACATTTTTGTTTGTTTCTTTTGGCTTTTTTCTTACGGAGTCATCAGAGCCAAAGTACTGTACTGTACGATTAATCAGTACCAGATCTGACAGTGATAAGTGAAATTCAGTGAAGTAAGATTTCTTATCTATAAATGGAATATTGTTGTTGTTAGAGCCTAAGAAACCTGTTTAGGATTTTTCAAATACATTTTTCTTTTTTTCTTTTGGCTTTTTTCTTATACGATTAATCAATACCAGATCTGACTGTGATAAGTGAAATTCAGTGAAGTAAGATTTCTTATTTATAAATGGAATATTTTTTGTTAGAGCCTAAGAAACCTGTTTAGGATTTTCCAAATACATTTTGTTTGTTTCTTTTGGCTTTTTTCTTACGGAGTCATCAGAGCCAAAGTACTGTACTGTACGATTAATCGGTACCAGATCTGACAGTGATAAGTGAAATTCAGTGAAGTAAGATTTCTTATTCATAAACGGAATATTGTTGTTGTTAGAGCCTAAGAAACCTGTTTAGGATTTTCCAAATACATTTTTGTTTGTTTCTTTTGGCTTTTTTTTTACGGAGTCATCGGAGCCAAAGCACTGCACTGTACGATTAATCGGTACCAGATCTGACTGTGATAAGTGAAATTCAGTGAAGTAAGATTTCTTGTTTATAAATGGAATATTTTTGTTGTTAGAGCCTAAGAAACCTGTTTCGGATTTTCCAAATACATTTTTGTTTGTTTCTTTTGGCTTTTTCCTTACAAACTAGATATATAAGACATAAATGAGATTATAATAAAATCATATTACATACATATATTACATTACATATTTATATATTGGAAAATCTATCCAGACTCAATGTATTCGCTCTGCTCCACAGTGGGTTCAGCCTGGTTGCCTCTACTCAGAGATGGCAGAGTCGTCATGAATGAACAGCATCTACCCGTGGCTGCTCATTTGCCCGCCGGCTACCTCAACTGTCAGGGTGCCGTCATCAAGGTAAACACTGAAAACTACACCATTCATCTCATAGTTCATCCCATTTTGTTGGATTTTTGGTTTCTCCCAGAAGGAATTACCTCACAACACAACAATCGTTGTCATTATAGCATTCCGGCTCTGAGATCAAGTGGGTCGACGGAGGAAAACCTCTGTTCAAAGTCTCAACCCATCTTCTTTCCACAGTCTACACTCAGGTATCATCTGAAAAATAATAATAATAATCATATCAAGAACACACACAGGCACACAGACCATTACCAACATTCCCAGCAGAAATATTGATGTCATTATGAAATATGACGCTCGATTCTCATATATGCCTTCAGGACCAGCACTTGCACAACTTCTTCCACCACTGTCAAAGCATGGAGATGTCAGAACAAGCATCAGAGGGTGGTCTGGTGAAATTCCTTAAGGTGGGACATCTGACAACATGCATGGGCAAACAGACCCCAGGCCATATGCTGTATAAACATTTTAGTCAAACCATTTCAATAATTCAGAAGCTTTCTGAAATGAGAGGCTCTGTTCTCACGCTGGACCCAAAATATATATTATACATATATTCTCTCTGGAAATAGGTCATTTCTCCAACACTTCTCATTCACTCGAAGTGGGTAATCAATTATAAATGTGTGATAATACTGGTAGAATGTACAGCGTACTTGTACCACTGGCCACAGTTTTTATAATGTTTATGTCATTATGCTTCATTGATCATATTTTATTGCTAGTATGGAGAAATTACCTACGATTAATAATTAATTCATTCATTTTTGGTGGGGCGAATGGGGGGTGCTGGAGCCTATCCCAGCTGTCTTCGGGCGAGAGGCGGGGTACATCCTAGCTGGACTGGTGGCCAGCCAATCACAGGGCACATATAGACAAACAACCATTCACACTCACATTCATACCTATGAACAATTTGGAGTCGCTAATTAACCTAGCATGTTTTTGGAATGTGGGAGGAAACCGGAGTACCCGGAGAAAACCCACACATGCAAGGGGAGAACATGCAAACTCCACACAGAGATGGCCGAGGGTGGAATCGAACTTGGGTTCTGCTTGAGGCCTGCGCACTAACCACTCGTCCGCCGTGCAGCTTATAATTAATATTAAATAATGATAAACCAAACATCACCACGACATCTCTATGATGGCTGAGGATGGGATTGAACCCCCGGGTGTCCTAGCTGTGAGGTCTGCACGCTAACCACACGACCGCCGTGCAGCCGAGACGACAACATATTGTCATATATTAAAAAACTTTTACTGAGTTTAATTATTATAATTATTACCCATGTGGGAGGTAACCGGAGTACCCGGAGAAAACCCACGATTGCATGGAGAGAACATGCAAACTCCACACAGAGATGTCTGAGGGTGGAATTGAACTCAGGTCTCCTAGCTGGGAGGTCTCGGAGGTCACCGCCGGGCAGCCCACGATTAATAATTAATTCATTCATTTTCTACCGCTTTTCCTCACGAGGGTCGCGGGGGGTGCTGGAGCCTATCCCAGCTGTCTTCAGGAGGTGTTGTACACCCTGGACTGGTGGCCAGCCAATCACAGGGCACATATAGACAAACAACCATTCACACTCACATTCATACCTATGGACAATTTGGAGTCGCCGATGAACCTAGCATGTTTTTGGAATGTGGGAGGAAACCGGAGTACCCGAAGTACCCGGAGTACCCGGAGTACCCGGAGTACCCGGAGTACCCGGAGTACCCGGAGTACCCGGAGTACCCGGAGTACCCGGAGTACCCGGAGTTTGCATGCACGGGGAGAACATGCAAACTCCACACAAAGATGTCCGAGGGTGGAATTGAACTTGAGTCTCCTAGCTGGGAGGTCTCGGAGGTCTCACCCACCGGTCAAGCACAAGAAGCCCAAAGTATAAAAACTATTTTTTATAAAAAAAAACAACTTGGATACAAAAAGAATAAAAATAATATTGACGGGATTTAAAAAAAAAAGAAGTTTGGCAGTCCTTAAACGCACCATAGTTGCTGTTAGACAGACACAAAAGTGAAACTAATAACGTTCGGTAAGTGTCTGAGGCATATTTAGGGCTTAAACTCGAAGTAAACAATGGCAATTTAAGAGAGAAGGGAAGCGTTCTTAAAAAATAAAAAATAAAAAATAAAAAATAAAAAATAAAAAATAAAAAATAAAAAATAAAAAATAAAAAATAAAAAATAAAAAATAAAAAATAAAAAATAAAAAATAAAAAATAAAAAATAAAAAATAAAAAATAAAAAATAAAATCCAATAATAAATAAATACTAAAGTCACTTATAATGCAAATGTCGATCCAAAATGGGTGAAGAACGTCAAGACTAGTCGGAGAGTTTGGAGGGGGAGCAAAACAACCGCCAAAAAAAAAAATAGAGTATGTTTCCTCTTAGAGTCTCCATGCCGTGGAAGGCCACATCATGGTGAACTTCCTGCCCACCATCCTCAACCAGCTGTTCTGCATCCTCACTGGCGCCTCGCATGAAGATGTGGCCGTCAATGTGACAAGGTAAGGCCACACCCACTAGCAGCATTTTTGGTGCTGTTCTGGTTTCCTGTTTAACAATATCAGCTGTTTCTCTGTAGGGTGATGGTTCATGTGGTCGCGCAGTGCCATGAAGAGGGACTTGGACATTACCTGAGGTCTTATGTCAAGGTTACATCTTATGGTTATAGTACATACTACATATATATATATATATACCGTAGGGGGAATAACGATTGGATCCTCTGATTTTGCAAGTTTTTAAGACATTAACCCTTAGATGCATAAGTGGGTCAAAAATGACCCGGTCAGGTTGTTTTCTTGAAATATCTTCATAATAAAAAATTTTTTTCATCATTTCATATTCCAGGTATTCCTCAAAAAACATATTTTTGGTATCATGCCATTCACATTTTTAACTTACCTTTTATACATTTTAAGAAATTTTAGTTTTTGTGTTACTACCCCAACCTTCCATAAGTGGGTCAAAAATGACCCGGTCAGGTTGTTTTCTTGAAATATCTTTATAATGAAAACATTTTTATCATTTCATATTCCAGGTATTCTGAAAAAAACATGTTTTTGATATCATGCCATTCACATTTTTAACTTACCTTTTATACATTTTAAGAAATTTTAGTTTTTGTGTTACTACCCCAACCTTCCATAAGTGGGTCAAAAATGACCCGGTCAGGTTGTTTTCTTGAAATATCTTCATAATTAAAAATTTTTATCATTTCATATTCCAGGTATTCCTCAAAAACATGTTTTGATATCATGCCATTCAAATTTTTAACTTATCTTTTATACATTTTAAGATTTTTTTACTTTTGTGTTACTACCCCAACCTTCCATAAGTGGGTCAAAAATGACCCGGTCAGGTTGTTTTCTTGAAATCTCTTCATAATAATTTTTTTTTCATCATTTCATATTCTAGGTATTCCTCAAAAAACATGTTTTTGATATCATGTCATTCACATTTTTAACTTATCTTTTATAGATTTTAAGAAATTTTTGGTTTTGTGTTACTACCCCAACCTTCCATAAGTGGGTCAAAAATGACCCGGTCAGGTTGTTTTCTTGAAATATCTTCATAATGAAACATTTTTATCATTTCATATTCCAGGTATTCCTCAAAAAACATATTTTTGATATCATGCCATTCACATTTTTAACTTACCTTTTATACATTTTAAGAATTTTTTATTTGTGTGTTACTACCCCAACCTTCCATAAGTGGGTCAAAAATGACCCGGTCAGGTTGTTTTCTTGAAATATCTTCATAATGAAAACATTTTATCATTTCATATTCCAGGTATTCCTCAAAAAGCATGTTTTTGATATCATGCCATTCAAATTTTTAACTTATCTTTTATACATTTTAAGATTTTTTTACTTTTGTGTTACTACCCCAACCTTCCATAAGTGGGTCAAAAATGACCCGGTCAGGTTGTTTTCTTGAAATATCTTCATAATGAAAATTTTTTATCATTTCATATTCCAGGTATTCCTCAAAAAACATATTTTTGATATCATGCCATTCAAATTTTTAACTTACCTTTTATACATTTTAAGAAATGTTTGTTTTTCTGTTACTACCCCAACCTTCCATAAGTGGGTCAAAAATGACCCGGTCAGGTTGTTTTCGTGAAATATCTTTGTAATGAAAATTTTTTATAATTTCGTAATCCAGGTATTCCTAAAAAAAAAACAACATGTTTTTTATGTAATGGCATTAAAATTTTTAACTTACCTTTTATACATTTTAAGAATTTTTGATGTTTGTGTTACTACCCCAACCTTCCATAAGTGGGTCAAAAATGACCCGGTCAGGTTGTTTTCTTGAAATATCTTCATAATGAAAAACTTTTATCATTTCATATTCCAGGTATTCCTCAAAAAACAGGTTTTTGATATTATGCCATTCAAACTTTTAACTTAACTTTTATACATTTTAAGAATTTTAAGAATACTAAATATCATACAAGTGATTATTCCTAACCAAAATTGCAAAATTGTCATAAAAATGCATTGATTCTAGTATGGGTCATTTTTGACCCACTTATGGAAGAGTGTAGGGTCCAGTCACTTGTGCATCTAAGGGTTATACACGTAGAATCATAGATTCTAGACAGACCAGAACACATGGAGTCAAGTTACTGAAAACAGGAAGTGATCAAAAAAAAGTCCGAAGGATTTGATGCCAGAACAGTCTTGATGCCTAGGCTAAAAACTTCAAAAATAATCAGGGGATCAAATAGTTATTTCCCTTATTGTACACAAAAGTTTTTGCTCAACTTTGTTTTTTTTGCACAGTTTGTTTTTAAACCAGAATCGGACTCTTCTACCAATGTCAAAACTGTTCACGAGGAGCTGGCCAAAGCCATGACGGCCATTCTGAAGCCTTCAACCGATTTCCTAACCAGCAATAAGCTCCTGAAGGTAACCCGCATTTATGGCTAGTGAAAAAACATCCATAATTTTAACTTGAAGTATTTTTTTTTGTGTGTATGTTTCTTTTTTGCACCTTGTGACATGAATGCAACTTTTTCAGCACTCTTGGTACTTCTTCGAAGCCCTTGTCAAAGCCATGGCTCATTACCTCATCCAAAGCGGTAAAGTCAAGGCAAGGTTTAACGACTTCGTTATTTCACGCACTCCATCGCTAAAACCTTAGCCCTTATTTTAATTCGCCCTCGTCCCTCTTGTCCAGTTCGCAAGAAATCAACGTTTTCCCGGCTCCTTCTACCATGCTGTTGAGACCTTGGTCAATATGCTGATGCCTCACATCACCCAGAAGTACAAGGACAACCTGGACGTGGCACGCAATGCCAACTACAGCCTGGCGGTTTTCATTAAGGTTGGGGGTCCTCCATTGTCGACATCAGGGGTGTCCAAACGTGAAGGTCACATCGTGAAAATTCATACATGCAAGGACCACTTTGATATTTTGTTAAGCAACAGATGCTAACAAGTTCTATACATGTCAAGAAAAAACTGCATCTCAGACTGTAGGTCTATATATGGTTTTTTTTCTCTCAAAAAAATTATTTTCACCAATTTTCCCATAATTCTCATAATATTATAACCTTTTTCCCAACCTCATTTTTCACGTTATTCACGTTCAACGTTATTCTATTTTGTCTGTATTTTGTCTGTATTGTTTCAGCTCTTTGCAACTAAAAAAATATTATTTGGACTCATAATATTACAAGTCTATTCTCGTAAAATTGTGACTTTTTGCTTAATATTTTGACTTTATTTTTGCAAAACTACTGATTTTTCTAATTATTATGTTTTTTTGTTTACATTTTCTCTTTCAGCTTCTCTCTTGTAATTATTTTCTCACAATTATTACGTTATTCCTAATATGTTGCAACTTTTTCACCAACTTAATTTTCCAAAAATGACAACATTTTTATTATTTTTTTATACAACTTTTACAAATTCCGAATTTTTTTTCCAACATCTTGTATTTTTTTTGTCCTGAAATCGTTTATTCCAAAAATGACAACTGTATTCTGTTTTGTTTATTTTTTGTCTGTATTGTTTCAGCTCTTTGCAGCTAAAAAAATATTATTTTGACTCATTATATTTTAAGTTTATTCTTGTAAAATTGCGACTTTTTGCTTAATATTTTGACTTTATTTTTGCTAAATTACTGCTGTTTTTTTTCCAATTATGATGTTTATTTTTTTTTACATTTTCTCTTTCAGCTTCTTTCTTGTAATTTTTTTCTCGCAATTATTACGTTGTTGCAACTTTTTCACCAACTTAATTTTCCAAAAATTACAACATTATTATTATTATTTTTTTTAATACAACTTTTAGAAATTCTGTAATTTTTTTCTCCAACATCTTGCATTTTTTTTCTACTGATTTCCTGACGTTGTAATTTTTTTTTATTCCAAAACCGTTTATTTCAAAAAGGACAACTGTATATTGTTTTATTTATTTTTCATGTTGCAACTTTTTCACCAACTTAATTTTCCACAAATTATAACATTATTTTTATTTTTACTTGTTTATTTAATACAAGTTTTAGAAATTCTGTAATTTTTTTCTCCAACATCTTGTATTTTTTTCTCCTGAATTCTTGACATTGTAAATTTTTCCTAATCGTTTATTCCAAAAACGACAACTGTATATTGTTTTATTTATTTTTCACGATTCTTTGGCATTAAAACATTATTTTCCCCCATAATATTATGTAAAATTACTCATAAAATTGCTACTTTTTTTTCATCACAGTACAATTTTTGTCTTTATTTTCGCAAAAATGCAGCTGTTTTGTTGGGTATTTTCCAACTTTTGTTTTTTTTCCTTCTCAGAATTATGACTTTATTACAATAATATTTTGACTTTTGTAACATTGTAACTTTTTCCACAGCCTAATTTTGCCAAAATATATTTTTGTCTATAATATTGCAGCTTTTTGTTACTAAAACATTATTTTTCCTCATAATATTATGAGTTTATTTTCATAAAACTGCAACTTTTTTGTTAGAATAATGTTTTTTTTCCCAATTGTGTTTGAAAAAAATTCAAACTTTCTTCTTGTAATTTTTTCTCATGATTGTTAACTTTTTTCCACAACCTGATTTTCCCAAAAAGGCACTTCATTTGTTGTTTTCTTTTGTCATATAACACCTTCAAAAATATGTAACATTTTTGTTTTAATAACTGCCCTTTACTTACTTCTTTTTATAAAGTTTATGGCACTAGTGATGTTATTTTTCCTCATAATATTATGTATTTTTTTTCTTCTTTTTTCTTAAAGTCTATTTTTATAATGTTTCAGTAAAATCACAGCTTTCGGCCACAAACGGCCCCCGTGCCGCACTTTGGCCACCCCTGCCCTCGATGTCAGTTGTTGTATTCCAGTCACAGTGCATCAATTCTCGAATAATTTGTCTTATTTCTATTCCCACTTCAGCGCTGCTTCACCTTCATGGACCGAGGATTTGTCTTCAAGCAGATCAATAACTACATGAATTTCTTCCTACCCGGAGACCCAAAGGTTTTTATCTGCTGCTCTTTGTGACTTTTGCCAGATAAAGCTGGAAAAAGAAATATTTGATCCCTTACAGTTCAGATTTTTTTTTTACGCTAGCTGTATTATAACACACAGAGAGAGAATGTAAATACAAAAAAATACAGATCCTCGCAGGTAGGGATTGTACTTGTACTTCAACTAATAAAGTAGTGGATAAAAGACCACCATGGGCAAGACCAAAGAGCCGTCAACTCAGAATGACAAGCCGGTTCACAATGTCAAGGAAGTCGGGAGCACAGCCAGGAAGCTATACAATAAAGCCGCCATAAATCTTCTGTACTGCTGATGTCTTAAAAACGGGATAAATCAGCACATAATCCAATATTTATTTTATTGTAAGCTTTCCGTTATTTTTCTTCCAGACGTTGTATGAGTTTAAGTTTGAGTTCCTGAGAATCGTGTGCAGCCACGAGCATTACGTCCCTCTCAACCTTCCCATGCCCTTTGGAAAAGGCCGAGTGCAAAGGTTCCAAGGTAAGCTAAATGATTTATGACTCTCCGGATCTCCGTCTCCTTGAATCCAAATTCCATTTTGCTATATAGATCTTCAACTGGACTACTCGCTGACCGATGACTTCTGTCAAAACCACTTCCTGGTGGGTCTGTTGCTGAGGGAGCTGGGCGGCGCCTTACAGGAGGGCCCAGAGGTTTGTCAGAACGCCGTCCAGGTTCTGAAGGGGCTGATGGTGAAACACGCCTTTGACGACCGCTACGCCGCCAAAGTGAGTTGTACATCCGACTCAGTTTGCATGTGCACGTACGTGTGCACGTGATCTACATCAAGATGTACGTCAGGGGTGTCCAAATGTTTTCCAGCGGGGGCCACGTAGTGAAAAATGAAAGAATGTAACACTTTGATATTTTGTAAAGATTTGTCATCTGGTGAAAAAGCCTATTATTGTTTTCCCCATTTTTGCTGTTGTTATTTTTAAGTTTTGTCAATTTTCTTTCTGTAATATTCTCGTAATATTTTGGCTTTATTCCAATGAGAATATGATATATTTTGTAAAGCAACACACGATGAAGAAAGAAGAAACTGCATTTGAGATTTGTCATCTGGTGAAAAAGCCTATTATTGTTTTCCCCATTTTTGCTGTTGTTATTTTTATTATTATTATTGTATATTATATTATTATTATTATTATTATTATTATTATTGTTTTTATTTCATTTTAAAACTATGTCAACTTTAAGTTTTGTCAATTTTCTTTCTGTAATATTCTCGTAATATTTTGGCTTTATTCCAATGAGAATATGATATATTTTGTAAAGCAACACACGATGAAGAAAGAAACTGCGTTTGAGATTTGTCATCTGGTGAAAAAGCCTATTATTGTTTTCCCCATTTTTTGCTGTTGTTGTTATTTTTTAATTACTATTATTATATATTATTATTATTTATTTATTATTTTATTATTATTATTATTGTTTTTTATTTTATTTTAAAACTATTTCAACTTTTAAGTTTGGTCAATTTTCTTTCTATAATAATCTCGTAATATTTTGGCTTTATTCCAATGAGAATATGAGATATTTTGTAAAGCAACACACGATGAAGAAAGAAGAAACATTTGAGATTTGTCATCTGGTGAAAAAGCCCATTATTGTTTTCCCCATTTTTGCTGGGTTTTTAAAAAATATTATTATTATTTATCTATTATTGTATTATTATTGTATTATTATTGTATTATTATTGTATTATTATTGTATTATGTATTATTATTGTATTATTGTTTTTTTATATTTTATTTTTAATCTATTTCAACTAAGTTTTGTCAATTTTCTTTCTCTCATATTCTCGTAATATTTTGGCTTTATTCCAATTTGAATATAACTTTATATGTATAACAAAAACCTACGTTTGTGTATGGACCAAGTGCTGAGAAAATGTATACAAATATCTCCTAATCTCCTAATCTTTACTTCCATTCCAGAGCCATCTGGCCAGACTTGCCACCCTCTACCTGCCCTTGTTTGGCCTCCTGCAGGACAACATCCGCCGGCTGGAAAACAAAGCTTTTGGGCCTCCGAACCACCACAAGGTAAGCGGTACCCCTTGTGGTAGCATAGCAAATTGGAATTAAAGCACAGGGATTGTATATAGGGGTCTCCAAAGTGTGGCCCAAGGCACTTTCTAAACACTTCATTTAGCAAGAAAACAACAGCAAAAATGGAACCATGTGCTGTCATTTTACAATTAAAAAAATTATCGAAATATTCATGGAAAAAGGTTGAAATCTAGCAAGGCAATATTTCTTATGAATTTTCTTCTCATAATTATGACAGAATATTTGGACTTTATTCTTGTATCATTAGAAGATCTTTCACCATCAAATTTTCCAAAAATCGTAGTTTCTCAATGTTAAAATTTTAACATTAAACTCCGAAAATGACAGTATTATTATGACATTATTCCTCATAATATTGTTATTCTATTGCTATTTATTGTTATTCTACTACAAAATTGTAGTAGAATAACAATAATATTATGAGGAATAATGTCATAACAAAAATGTCATTTTCGCAGTTTAATGTTATTGTTATTCTACTACAAAATTGTAGTAGAATAACAATAATATTATGATGAATAATGTCATAATAATAATGTCATTTTTGCAGTTTAATGTTATTGCTATTTATTGTTATTCTACTACAAAATTGTAGTAGTAATTGTAGTAATTGTAGTAGAATAACAATAATTTTATGAGGAATAATGTCATAATAATAATGTCATTTTCGGAGTTTAATGTTAAAATTTTAACATTGAGAAACAAACAAAACGATGCATATAACTACGATTTTTGGTAAATTTCATGACGAAAAATCTTCTAATGTTACAAGAATAAAGTCCAAATATTCTGTCATAATTATGAGAAGGGCTGGCGACCAGTCCAGGGTGTACCCCGCCTCTTGCCCGAAGACAGCTGGGATAGGCTCCAGCACCCCCGCGACCCTCGTGAGGAAAAAGCGGTAGAAAATGAATGAATGAAGGAATTATGAGAAGAAAATTCACAAGAAATATTGGAATGAAAAAGCTTTTAGAAGAACAACATCAAAATACTAAAAGAAAAAAAATTGTATTCCAATGAGAAAAAATGTCAAAATTTTAAGAAAATAAACTTGTAATATTATGAGGAAAAATAATGTCATTTTAGGAGCATAGACTTGACATGTTAAAGACATAACTCATAACACATAACTCACCGACTTAGCCGTGACTTCATTGTGTATCATGATTAATATTGTCATTACTAATATGTTTGACTGTTATTTCAGTGTTTTTTAAACACTGAAAAACCTTAATGTTGCAGAAATAAATGATAATTCTACAAGAATAAAGTCTAAATATTATGAGAATAAAGTAATAAATCAGAAAAGAAAATTAGCAATAAGAACGTTTAACTATTTTGGGAAAAAACAATAGAAATAAAAAAAACCCCTGCAGTAACTTTAAAGTCTAAATATTATGGGAATAAAGTCATAATTCAGAAAAGAAAATTAACAAGAAGAAAGTTTAACTATTTGGGGAAAAACAGCAGAAATAAAAAAAACTGCAGGAATTCAATTTAATTCTATTTGACTAAAGTCAAAATATGAAGAGAAATAAGCTGTATTCTAACAAGAAAAAAATTCTATGAGTACATGTGTAGCATTGAGATGAAATATTCAACAAAAAATCATAATATTATGATTTTTTTAATTAATTAAATTATAAATTAATTAATTAATTCGATTAATTACATTTTTAATTAAAATTAATTAAAAGTTTGTTTTTAAATTTTATGGGAATTAAGTCATTATAGCACAAAAAAAATCTTATGAAGATTATTTATGAAAAAAGTTGAAATATTTGGATAAACAACAACAGTAAAAATGTGAAAAGCAGACCAAAAACTGAACTTTGTATAATAATAATACATTTTCACTTAGATGACAAAGCTCAGATGCGGTTTTTTCTTGAAGTATACGTAACTGTTACTGGAAGATTTAGTCAAAAATCAAAATCATCATTAATTGCACCCAGTCGCAAATATTTATTGTGTATAGTTTTGAAACAAGTGACCCTTAACTTCTTAATTTTTCTTAATTTTGTTCTTTGATTGCCAGAACCCGATGGACGACTCTGTCATGGTGACTCCCCAGAAGCAAGGCACTTACATGGACAGCGGTTTTCACAAAGAAGTCTTTGGTGTTATCTCCGGAACCAGAGAGTCCAATGTTTCCTTGATGTGTAAGGATGGAAAATGAGCTCATTGAAATACTTTGGTTTTGGGGGGAGGAATGGCCAGTTTAGTTGTTCAGTGGAGCAGGACAGTGATAGTAATCTGCCGCTGAAACTGAGCTTCTATTCACAATAGATGAAAATACAAGCTTGAAACCTCATATTACAAATATACAACATAAGGTGGCCAGAAATATTTCAATATTTGTTCTCAATCAGAAATCAACTCCACACTCTTTATTGCTCTCTGGTTCTACCATATCTTACTTATTGTGTGGAAATATGGGATAATAACTATAAAAGCAATCTTCACTCGCTAAATGTACTGCAAAAAAGGTCAGTAAGGATAATTCATAATGCCGCCTACAGAGAACATACTAACTCCTTATTTCTAAAATCCCAAATACTTCAACTTGCTGATATAGTTCATCTTCAAACAGCTAAAATAATGCATAAGGCTAAAAATAACCAATTAGCTAAAAATGTCATCCAATACTTCTCTACAAGAGAGGAGAAATATGATCTCAGGGAAGAACTACATTTGAAACACTTATATGCTAGGACTACGTTAGCATTAGCATAGCATTTCAGCATGTCGAATCAAACTATGGAATGGATTGAGTAAGGAAGTCAAACAATGCACAACGATGAGCCAATTCAAGAAACAATACAAGCAGTTGATGTTTGCTAAATACAAGGATGAAGAGTCTTGAACGTGACAAAATAAAAAATAATAAAATAAAAAATAAAATAAAAAATAAAAAATAAAAAATAAAAAATAAAAAATAAAAAATAAAAAATAAAAAATAAAAAATAAAAAAAAAAAAAAAAAATAAAAAAAAAAATAAAAAAAATAAAAAATAAAAAATAAAAAATAAAAAAATAAAAATTTTTTTAAAAATAAATAAAAAATAAAAAAATAAATAAAAAAAAATTAAAAAATTAAAAAATTAAAAAATTAAAAAATTAAAAAATTAAAAAATTAAAAAATTAAAAAATTAAAAAATTAAAAAAATTAAAAAATTAAAAAATGGGCGGCATGGCGGTCTAGTGGTTAGCGCGCAGACCTCACAGCTAGGAGACCAGGGTTCAATTCCTACCCTCGGCCATCTCTGTGTGGAGTTTGCATGTTCTCCCCGTGCATGCGTGGGTTTTCTCCAGGTACTCTGGTTTCCTCCCACATTCCAAAAACATGCTAGGTTAATTGGCGACTCCAAATTGTCCATAGGTATGAATGTGAGTGTGAATGGTTGTTTGTCTATATGTGCCCTGTGATTGGCTGGCGACCAGTCCAGGGTGTACCCCGCCTCTTGGCCCCAAAAGACAGCTGGGATAGGCTCCAGCACCCCCCGCGACCCTCGTGAGGAAAAGCGGTAGAAAATGAATGAATGAATGAATGAAAAAATTAAAAATGTAAAAATGTAAATTTAATTTAAAAAAAAAACTTAAACTATATTAGGAAAGCAGGAAGTGAACAAATGTAACAGCTACTGATTGTAAAAGTACCAGATGGAGGGGTAGGATTTAATAAGCTTTGCTTCTTCCTACTCCTTTTGGACATGTGGAACTGGGAACTGATTATGGGATGCACTCAATTGTAATCTGATGCATGTTCAAATGAAACTAAACCATTACCATTACCATATCTATTGGGATTTGATCATTAATTTGACCATTAATGTTCACCACTATTGTACTAAAGTGCTTCCATTTCTATGTCACTGCAGCGTCCCCTTATAGCTCCACCCCCAATGTTGGCTCGGGTCACCATGCAGGCTCCAGAGGCTCTTTGGTCTCCACTGACTCCGGAAACAGCCTTCCGGAGAAGACAAGAGACCGGACCAACTCTTTAGAGAAGGTAGGCATGAACACCAAAATGCATCTTGTCACATTTTGTCACACGTTGACCATTTTTTTGGTATTCTGGAACCTACCACACACCTTGCACATAGAGTACCCACACCCCTCCGTCGCCGATGTCCCACAAAGACGCATCTAGGAGGAGTCACTCGGTCAATGTGCCGCCTCTCCCCTTGCATCCTGAGAATCGAGTCCTGCCTCTAAAGCATGCCAGCAATCGTTTCACCATGGACTACTCCCTCCTTGCTGGACCCCTTCCAGGGGCGGCGGCAGCGGCAGACCAGGCTGGTCCTAAGATGCAGGTGGTTGGAGATGATGGAGAACATACCCATACAGTAGATCCCCACATATATGCCAGGAAAATCCACATTCGTGGTGTTATTGTCATAACTAAGCTGATAATTGGTAGAAAAAACACATTTACTCGATCTTTAAACAAACACCCAGCATGCCTTGCGGGTTATACATACATGCTAGTACGGTTTTGCATGTATATTAGTGTATCATTTTGATACTGACATAGTCCATGTCATTCATTTTCTACCGCTTATCAGTGCTGGAGCCTATCCCAGCTGTCTTCAGGTGGAATCGAACTTGGGTTTTCCTAGCTGTGAGGCCTGCGCGCTAACCACTCGTGAATTCATTCATTTTCTACTGCACATCCTCACGAGGGTCTCGGAGGTGCTGGAGCCTATCCCAGCTGTCTTTGGTCGAGAGGCGGGGTACACCCTGGACTGGTGGCCAGCAAATCACAGGACACATATAGACAAACAACCATTCACACTCACATTCATACCTATGGACAATTTGGAGTCGCCAATTAACCTAGCATGTTTTCGGAATGTGGGAGGAAGCCGGAATACTCGGAGAAAACCCGCGCATGCACCGGGAGAACATGCAAACTCCACACAGAGATAGCCGCGGGTGGAATCGAGCTTGGGTCTCCTAGCTGTGTGGCCTGCATGCTAACCACTCGCCCCATTGTGAATTCCAAATGTATTATTTTTCGAGTAATGTGAGCATTTGGTTTGGTTTGATTACGAGCGTTTCAATTACTTGCATGTTTTTATTACCCACGGGTGTTCTCCAAATGGAACCCCCGGTGCAAATGGGGGATCTACTGTACAAGTATTCTCTTATATTCTCTTAACCACCTGCAATGTGTGCTTGACGTGATTTCTTCTCTGTGTCGCCCATCAAGTGTGCTTCATACATTTCTTTCATGTTTGAAATGGTTTCCCATCCCTAGCAATCACTGACAAAAACCTGCGTGGATTTGTCTTTGTGATCTGTGGAATTCTACTTGAAATGTAGTCTAGTGTGCTAAGGGTGAGTCTAAGTGTTGGTTTTCTTTTATTCTGGCAACTTTCTCTGGCAGTGCACCTCAGCTCCGGGCGGGGCTGTGCTGCGTTGTGACAAACTGGAACAAGACGATGTCAAAAACCTGCTCATGTGCTTCCTGCATATCCTCAAGAGCATGTCAGAAGGTATCTCCTTGTCCAAATATGGCATCTTTGTTTACAGTCATCACTTGCTTATCGCTTATCTATCCACCCATCCATCCATCTATCCACCATCCATCCATCCATCCAATCATCCATCCATCCACCACCAATCCATCATCCATCCATCCATCCAATCATCCATCCATCCACCATCATCCATCATCCATCCATCACCCATCCAATCATCCATCCATCCATCCATCCACCACCATCCATCCATTAATCCATCCATCCATCCATCCATCATCCATTTAACTGGCCGTTAACTCATCCACCACCATCCATCCAATCATCCATCCATCCATCATCATCCATCCAATCATCCATCCATCCATCCATCCAATCATCCATCCATCCACCATCATCCATCCATCCATCTATCCACCCATCCATCCACCATCCATCCATCCACCACCCTCCATCCATCATCCATCCATCCATCCAATCATCCATCCATCCACCACCATCCATCCATCCAATCATCCATCCATCCACCACCGTTCATCCATTCATCCATCCATCCATCCAATCATCCATCCATCCACCACCATCCATTCATCATCCATCCACCACTATCCATCCATCCATCCAATCATCCATCCATCCACCACCATCCATCCATCCAATCATCCATCCACCACCATCCATCCATCATTCATCCACCACCATCCATCCATCCAATCATCCATCCATCATCCCTCCATCCACCATCCAATCATCCATCCATCCATCAATCATCATCCCTCCATCCACCATCCAATCATCCATCCATCCATCCATCATTCATCCATCCATCCATCCATCCACCACCATCCATCCATTAATCCATCCATCCATCATCCATCCATCATCCATTTAACTGGCCGTTAACTCATCCACCACCATCCATCCAATCATCCATCCATCCATCCATCCACCCATCATCCATCCATCCAATCATCCATCCATCCATCCACCATCATCCATCCATCCATCTATCCACCCATCCATCCACCATCCATCCATCCACCCATCCATCCACCACCCTCCATCCATCATCCATCCATCCATCCATCCAATCATCCATCCATCCACCACCATCCATCCATCCAATCATCGTTCCATCCACCACCGTTCATCCATTCATCCAATCATCCATCCATCCATCCAATCATCCATCCATCCACCACCATCCATTCATCATCCATCCAATCATCCATCCATCCACCACCATCCATCCATCCAATCATCCATCCACCACCATCCATCCATCATTCATCCACCACCATCCATCCATCCATCATCCCTCCATCCACCATCCAATCATCCATCCATCAATCATCATCCCTCCATCCACCATCCAATCATCCATCCATCCATCATTCATCCATCCCTCCATCCACCATCCATCCATCCATCCATCCAATCATCCATCCATCCATCCATCCATCCAATAAGGACACCTGCTATAACATAGCTTGCTTCTCTCACCCTTAGAAGCCCTTTTTGCATACTGGAACAAAGCAGCGGCATCTGAGCTCATGGACTTTTTTACATTATTGGAGTAAGTATGCAGCTGCAGCATAGAAGCCCGTATTACTGCGTATGTGAACACACGCTTATCATATTTATTTACTTCCCGCAGAGTCTGCCTGCATCAATTTCGTTACATGGGGAAGCGAGTCATCACCAGGTGGAGTAATTGTTCTTGATATCTTTTTATGACTAAACAAATATTTAATTTTGCTTGTTACTGCCTTGACACAGTTAATGCCGTGTTAATCACTAAGAGTCCACTCATTTTGCAGATCCCTCTTTTGATTACCAAATCTATTTATACAGCAACACATCTTGTTTCAGGAAATGGATTCTCACATATGTTAATTATTCTGACCACAGGAGTCACGAAGGGGTGGGACCTCTGAGTCCAGACAGGAAATCCTTGCTTGTGTCTCGTAACAGGGCGGGGATCCTGCACTCCCGCTTACAGCAGTTTGGGACTTTGGAGAATGCTCATGCGCTCAATAACGGTGAGATGGTCCTGAGTACTATAATGCAACACTTCTATACATACGTACACTTATGAAATGTTAAGATCAATGTTGGATCTTAGAGCGCTGTAGAGCTTCAAAATGAAGAAATGGGAATCAAGAAACAATACAAGCAGTTGATGTTTGCTAAATACAAGGATGAAGAGTCTTGAACCAGTCATGATGTGCTATATATATCACTATATTGACAGTTACTATGGTAACCATTATGTCATTGGATGGTCATATCACCTCCTACTTCGGTACGTTAAATTAAATTGTAAAAAAAACTTAAATTAGATTAAATTAAAATTTATTAGGAAAGCAGGAAGTGAACAAATGTAACCGTTACTGATTGTAAAAGTACCAGATGGAGGGGTAGGACTTAATAAGCTTTGCTTCTTCCTACTCCTTTTGGACATGTGGAACTGGGAACTGATTATGGGATGCACTCAATTGTAATCTGATGCATGTTCAAATGAAATAAAACCATGACCATTACCAGAGTTATGGAACAAAAAAAAGTCAAGTGGTCGACCTCCCAAAATGTCACTGGCTAACTGGTCAACACATAGGATGGTCCTCAGCCCACAGGTTGAATAAGGTTAAGGTTGATACTGGTGCAGATTGCAGTCCAATAACCTTAGAACCTCTACTCAGAACCTGGTTTAAGATCCAATAGTGCAATTTTTCAACTGGTGTTAAATTTTGGATAAGGAACATACCAAATAATGCATATACCAAATACTGATATCATAAATACACTACTGCTCAAAAGTTTGGGATCACTTGCAAATTTCTTTGTTTTCCAAAGAAAAACACGTTTTTATGAATTTCACAAACAATTTTGTCAATTTCACAAACATTTTTATCCATTTCACGAACAATTAAAATGAATCAGATGATTTTCCAAGAAGGATGTACATTTTTGCATAGAGGCCTACTATCAACAACTGTCAGTCCTCTGCATCAATCTCCTGGTATGGCTGCTAATACAAGTTCATCATTTTATAAGGCTAATAGATTATTAGTAAAACCCATCTAAAAATCTAAACTAAAATCCCTTACCATGCTGTTAACTACTCCCTTCAGAGAGCAGCACAAACTGGGTCTAACAAGGACACAAAAACGATGCACAACTGTGCACAAAGACAAATATCTGAGTGTAGTTTAAGACAAAGACTTCAGGATGCTGCACTTATATGGAAGGATTGCCAAGAAAAAGCCATATCTTAGACCGGCCCAAACAAATTTCCAAGTGATCCCAAACTTTTGAGCGGTAGTGTATGTACTTTCTGACATTAGATAATACCAGTATTAAGTAATACCATATTTGGGTTCATAAACCTTCCTTGAGTGCTTCGCTCCTCTGGCACACGGTGAGGTTGAGCTGCTGCCCCATTTAATAAATCACACTGATGTTACATTTTTCCCACTAGTGTACTCTCACACAGAAGCAGATGTCGGCAACCAATGCTTGCTGGAGGCCAACGTGTCTACGGAAGTGTGTCTGACTGTGTTGGATACCCTCATCATTTTCATTATGGGATTCAAGGTATGCAGCACTTAAAGTGTTTTTTTTTTTATAATATTTCTCTTACATGAGTGTTATGGTTGTACTGAGAATCACATTCTTGTAGTAGTTGTATCCATTGTATACACCAGGGGTCCCCGACATTTTTTGCACCACGGACCAGTTTGATTTGGGTCTTTTTTTTCTGGTATAAAAATACAGCAAATATAAAATAACACGACGGGGCTTAAAGCAAATGTTAAGTGCGGAGAAAATATAACTAACCCACTGAATCAATGAGAGGCCTGAACTTGTTTTGTTGTTAATAAATTATTTATTATTTCTGTGCGGCCCGGTAGGAAATGCGGCCCGGCGGTTGGAGACCCCTGGTATATACTGTAACTCCATACAGTATGCGTTACATACGCCATACGTCATATTAGGACTTGAACGGTGCACCTCCAAGTCAGAGTCCATGGTTCTGTCTAGCTCGAGTCATCGTTGTCGATAAGATTCAAGGACAATATTCATTCAGAACGATACCATCTGAATTGATTCAGGAACTTTTTAACCAAAAATTCTAACGGAGTGACTGGTTGAATTCCCGTTTCTGCACGTTTTTCCCGTTGTTTTGTATGGGAATCAGGTATTGATTTATAATGGATATAAACAAACAAGTAAGCAGTTAATGGCAAATGCATTCACATATTATTTGAGTAAAGCGCAACCAGGCTGCACGGCGGTCGAGTGGTTAGCGCGCAGGCCACACAGCCAGGAGACCAGAGTTCAATCCCACCCTCGGCCATCTCTGTGTGGAGTTTGCATGTTCTCCCCGTGCATTCATGGGTTTTCTCCGGGTACTCCGGTTTCCTCCCACATTCCAAAAACATGCTAGGTTAATTGGCCACTCCAAATTGTCCATAGGTATGAATGTGAGTGTGAATGGTTGTTTGTCTATATGTGCCCTGTGATTGGCTGGCCACCAGTCCGGGGTGTACCCCGCCTCTCGCCCGAAGACAGCTGGGATAGGCTCCAGCACTCACCTATGGTCACAACCTTTGGGTAGTGACTGAAAGATTGCGGGTAGTAGTAGCCGAAATTAGTTTTCTCCTTCGGATGGCCGTGGTATCGTAAATGGAAGTAGAACAGTCGCTCCTTCACATTGAGAGGAGCCAGATGAGGTGGCTTGAGAGGGGGATGCCTGGGGGTGGTGGGGGGTGAGTCGGGGCTTGAAGATGGATGGATCGGTCCCTACCTCGGTTTTTAGGTCACGATTCATTCATTTCAGGTACAGTAAAGTCCAAGAAAACGTAAACCATAATTGCTTAGCTTTAGTGTAAACAGCTTTAATGGTTAAAACCTTGGTTGCAGTATACTTGTTTACCAAGTAGACACACGTCCTGTCCCCTAATATGTCCCTCATGAGTCCCTTAATATACACGCCTCTCTTTTTCCTCTTTCAGAGCCAGTTGAACTCGGATCTTGGCCACAACCCCTTGATGAAGAAAGTATTTCAGGTGCATCTGTGCTTCCTGCAGATCCCTCACTCGGAGGCTGCCCTCAAGCAGGTCTTCACCTCACTCAGGAATTTTATCTACAAGGTATACCAACTTGGCTGGCTTGGCTATTGGTTCAGTACAATAACTCCAAAGTTACTTCAAATACTCGCAAAGTGACTGTATTTTTAAAAAATGTTATTCTGGATTGGTAGTGGGGTCGGTGGAGGGAACTGACCAACCACTTCTGGTGTAGACAGACCTGCTAAAAGGCTCCCAAACTTTTGATCGGTAGAGTACTTTTCACCTGTATTATCACGTGTATAAGAATTATTACTCATTTAGTGTGTAAGATGTGTTTTCTGCGAAAAAAGAAAAACATTTTTGACCCCAAATTAACAGATTTTGCACGTTGAATCTGAAATAGCAGAAAGGACACGTACCAGCAAATACAAATAGACGGTGTGGACATCGAAAGAGTGAACGAATATACATTTCTGGGGATCACAATAGATGAAAATATGAGCTGGAAACCTCATATTACAAATATATAACATAAGGTGGCCAGAAATATTTCAATATTTGTTCTCAATCAGAAATCACTCCACACTCTTTATTGCTCTCTGGTTCTACCATATCTTACTTATTGTGTGGAAATATGGGTTAATAACTATAAAAGCAATCTTCACTCGCTAAATGTACTGCAAAAAAGGTCAGCAAGGATAATTCATAATGCAACCTACAGAGAACATACTAACTCCTTATTTCTAAAATCACAAATACTTCAACTTGCTGATATAGTTCATCTTCAAACAGCTAAAATAATGCATAAGGCTAAAAATAACCAATTAGCTAAATATGTCATTCAATACTTCTCTACAAGAGAGGAGAAATATGATCTCAGGGAAGAAGTACATTTGAAACACTTCTATGCTAGGACTACGTTAAAAAGCCATAGCATTTCAGTATGTGGAATCAAACTATGAAATGGATTGAGTAAGGAAGTCAAACAATGCACAACGATGAGCCAATTCAAGAAACAATACAAGCAGTTGATGTTTGCTAAATACAAGGATGAAGAGTCTTGAACCAGTCATGATGTGCTATATATATCACTATATTGACACTTACTATGGTAACCATTAGGTCATTGGATGCTCATATCACCTCGTACTTCGGTACGAGGTACGTTATTTATGGTAATGGTCATGATTTTATTTCATTTAAACATGCATCAGATTACAATTGAGTGCATCCCATAATCAGTTCCCAGTTCCACATGTCCAAAAGGAGTAGGAAGAAGCAAAGCTTATTAAATCCTACCCCTCCATCTGGTACTTTTACAATCAGTAACTGTTACATTTGTTCACTTCCTGCTTTCCATAATACAGTTTAAGGTTTTCTTTAAAATTAAAATTAAAATTAAAATTAAAATTAAAATTAAAATTAAAATTAAAATTAAAATTAAAATTAAAATTAAAATTAAAATTAAAATTAAAATTAAAATTAATTCATTTTCTACCGCTTTTTCCTCACGAGCGTCGCGGGGGTGCAAAATAAAAATAAAAATAACAATAATTTTATTTTTGTATTATGGAAAGCAGGAAGTGAACAAATGTAACAGTTACTGATTGTAAAAGTACCAGATGAAGGGTAGGATTTAATAAGCTTTGCTTCTTCCTACTCCTTTTGGACATGTGGAACTGGGAACTGATTATGGGATGCACTCAATTGTAATCTGATGCATGTTCAAATGAAATTAAACCATTACCAAATATCCACTGTACTTGTGTCCATTGAATTTTTTGAGTTTTGTATCTGCAAATGTCCCTGCTAAATGTCAATGTGTCCTCCAGTTCCCCTGCACGTTCTTTGATGGCCGGGCTGACATGTGCGCCTCCTTCTGCTATGAAATCCTGAAGTGCTGCAACTCCAAGCTGAGCTCCCTCCGTAGTGACGCCGCCCATCTTCTCTACTTCCTAATGAAAAGTAACTTTGACTACACGGGACGCAAATCGTTTGTCAGAACCCACCTGCAGGTACCTGCACCTTTTTGAACAAAAGGATTCCCGAAATGCGAACGCATTGTGTTTGTGTTTCAGCTTTGTTTGGTCTGCATTTGTATTATCTGCTCAGGTCGTAATTGCCGTCAGCCAGCTGATAGCCGATGTGATTGGCATCTGCGGCACACGTTTCCAACAGTCTCTATCAATCATTAACAACTGCGCAAACAGCGACAAAAGCATCAAGGTGAGACGTGGCGGTGTGATGCCTGAAACGTTAATGAAATCAGTTTCGTTTGTATGATTCACACACAACACACAGCGTCACCACAGCTGATAAGAATTGATTGCTGAAGAACTCCGAGTCCGAAAGCGCACGTTGTCCATTCTCCTGCAGACCACCAAACCACATTGATGATATTTAGCTTGTTAGCTTGATTTACCTAACCTAGAACCCAGACCCTTAAAGCTTTGTTTATTTAAACGCTGGTTTAGCTGCTGTTCAGTTAAAGCCCCGGTCTGCTTTGCAGCACACTGCTTTCCCGTCAGACGTGAAGGACCTGACCAAGCGCATCCGAACTGTACTGATGGCCACCGAGCAGATGAAGGAGCACGAGAACGACCCCGAGATGTTAGTGGACCTCCAGTACAGCTTGGCCAAGTCATACACAAGCACGCCGGAGCTCCGTAAAACCTGGCTAGACAGCATGGCCCGGATCCACCACAAGAATGGCGACCTTTCAGAGGTTTATTGATATTTTTTTTGGTACAAAAATAACTTTGAGTGCTAAGTTGTTTTGCTTGCTTCCCTTTTAGGCAGCCATGTGCTACGTGCATGTTGCTGCTCTGGTAGCCGAGTACTTGTCAAGGAAAGGTTAGCTTATTCTTATGACATGATTGTACATATAAATATAAATATGGAAGTACAGATAGGATGTCATTTAATCACCTCTTTGTGTGGAAGGAATGTTCAGGCATGGCTGCTCGGCATTCCGTGTCATCACTCCAAACATTGATGAAGAGGCAGCCATGATGGAGGACGTCGGGATGCAGGATGTTCACTTCAACGAAGTATGTTCTTCATTATGTGTTCCGTTGTCCTTTTTTCCCCTAAACTACGCTCAGGGAAATACAAGAAAGAACAGGAACAGTCGCTCGTCTTTCCGACACAGCAGGAGTTTATTTTTCCATCAATCAGCAGCAACATAAAACATAGCGCCAGTATCATACTGTACCAATATACTATATCTCACAGTTTTTACGGTTTTACAGCATATTCTACCAAATTAACTGAAATTACCTCCCTTCTGCATGTGTCTAGACCCTTTTCGTTTCTTTTTAACAAATAAACATTAGTGTACAAAACATTAAAGCACGTCAAATAGGTGCTAATCAATGTCTTTAGCAAGCCAGGCTTCGTTAGCATTAGCATTAGCATTAGCGAATTTAAACCACTTACATTTACACCACATTAACAACTCCAAACATTACAGAGGTATCAAAAGTCAATTTACATGACAATACTACAAATCGTGGTTCTTAAAAACACTTAAAAATACTTCTTTTTCACCAACCTGAAAAACAGGAAATAACGGAAGTAGTTTGTCGTCTTTCCAACACAGCCGGTTATTTTTCTTCTTCACGTGGTGTGCGTGGCTTTCCTAACCTACCAAGCCGAAACGCCCCCTGTGGCGTCACTGTGTAACAGCACCTAGTAGTAAAAGTGCATTACTTAGAACTAACAATTACAGGAAGAAACAAGAAAACAAGGAGGATACCATTGACAATATGTACAAAAAAATGTTGGGATCTTTGTTAAATTGATTTTTTTTCCTTAGTTTTTTTCACACTTTTACATATTCAGTGAACTTATGATGGGAAACTAGAACTAGACCACACCCCTACGGGCAACCGAGTCTCTGCAACAATTTTATTTATGCAGGAGGTGCTGCTGGAGCTGTTGGAGGAGTGTGCCGATGGCCTTTGGAAGGCAGAGCGATACGAGCTCATTGCTGATGTCTACAGGCTCATCATTCCCATTTATGAACAACGCAGAGATTTTGAGGTACTTAGCAGCATCTTCACCGGGTGGTTCCCTCACAGGCACAGCTTTTGTGACTTGACCCTGGAGCAGATCGGTTATTTGGAGTCCAATAATTCAACATATTCTTCAAACTGACTCTAAACAAGTCAAATGGGCTGCAATGTGATGATGCCAGCTGGGTTACATTGTTGTTTGGTACAATTCCCCTCCATCAAGCATCCATTTTCTATGCCGCTTATCCTTACTCGGGTCCCGGGTATGCTGGAGCCTATCCCAGCTGTCTTTGAGCGAGACTGTCTGTGAAAGTCCACTTCTTTGTCATCTTCCCAGAATGACCGACACCATGGTAACAATTAGGTGTGTTTGATTTGTAGGACAATTAATCGTTGTCGATAAGATTCAAGTACGATATTGGGTCATTTAGAACGATACCATCTGAATTGATTCAGGAACTGTTCATTTCATTTTTTACCGCTTATCCTCACGAGGGTTGCAAGGGAGCTGGAGCCTATCCCAGCTGTCTTCAAGCGAGAGGCGGAGTACCCCCTGGAATTGTGCCAGCCAATCACAGGGCACATATAGACAAACAACCATTCACACTCACATTCATACCTATGGACAATTTGGAGTCGCTAATTAACCTAGCATGTTTTTGGAATGTGGGAGGAAACCGGAATACCCGGAGAAAACCCACGCATGCACGGGGAGTACATGCAAACTCCACACAGAGATGACCGAAGGTGGAATTGAACCCTGGTCTCCTAGCTGTGAGATCTGCGGGCTAACCACTCGACCGCTGTGCCGCCTGTATGGGAATCATGTATAAATTAATTATGGATATAAACAAACAAGTAAGCAACAATTAATGGCAAATGCATTCACATATTATTTCAGTAAAGCGCAACCAGGCTGCACGGTGGATGAGCGGTTAGCGCGCAGGCCACACAGCTAGGAGACACCAGTTCAATTCCACCCTCAGGCATCTCTGTGTGGAGTTTGCATGTTCTCCCCGTTTCCTCCCACATTCCAAAAACATGCTAGGTTAATTAGCGACTCCAAATTGTCAATAAGTATGAATGTGAGTGTGAATGGTTGTTTGTCTATATGTGCCCTGTGATTGGCTGGCCACCAGTCCACCTCTCGCACAAAGACAGCTGGGATAGGCTCCAGCACCCCTGCGACCCTCGTGAGGATAAGCAGTAGAAAATGAAATGAACAGGCGAGCGGTCCAGGGTGTACACCGCCTCTCACTCACAGACAGCTGGGATAGGCTCCAGCACCCCTGCAACCTTTGTGAGGATAAGCGGTAAAAATGAATGATTAAGCGCAACCAACACTTTTTTGACAATGAATGAATGACCAGGCAAGCGGTCCAGGGTGTACACCGCCCCTCACTCAAAGACAGCTGGGATAGGTTCCAGCACCCCCGCGACCCTTGTGAGGATAAGCGGTAGAAAATGAATGATTAAGCACAACCAACACTTTTTGACAATGAATGAAGGAACTGGCGAGTGGTCCAGACTGTACCTCGCCTCTCACTTGAAGACAGCTGGGATAGGCTCCAGCACCCCCGCGACCCTTAAGACATGCCTAAGATATGCCTTTATTCGTCCCTCATTGGGGAAATTTGTATAAAAGCCACTTTTTGACAATGAATGAATGAACAGGCAAGCGGTCCAGGGTGTACCCCGCCTCTCACTCAAAGACAGCTGGGATAGGCTCCAGCACCCCCGCGACCCTTGTGAGGATAAGCGCTAGAAAATGAATGATTAAGCGCAACCAACACTTGTTGACAACGAACGAATGAACATGTGAGCGGTCTAGGGTGTACTCGATCTCTCACCCAAAGACAGCTGGGATAGGCTCCAGCACCCCCGCAACCTTTGTGAGGATAAGCGGTAAAAATGAATAATTAAGCGCAACCAACACTTTTTGACAATGAATGAATGACCAGGCGAGCGGTCCAGGATGTACACCGCCTCTCACTTGAAGACAACTGGGATAGGCTCCAGCACCCCCTCGCGACCCTTGTGAGGATAAGAGGTAGAAAATGAATGATTAAGCGCAACCAACACTTTTTGACAATGAATGAATGAACAGGCGAGTGGTACAGACTGTACCCCGCCTCTCACTTGAAGACAGCTGGGATAGGCTCCAGCACCCCCGCGACCCTTAAGATATGCCTAAGATATGCCTTTATTCGTCCCTCATTGGGGAAATTTGTATAAAAGCCACTTTTTGACAATGAATGAATGAACAGGCAAGCAGTCCAGGGTGTACACCGCCTCTCACTCAAAGACAGCTGGGATAGGCTCCAGCACCCCCGCGACCCTCGTGAGGATAAGCGGTAAAAATGAATGATTAAACGCAACCAACACTTTTTGACAATGAACGAATGAACAGGTGAGCGGTCCAGGGTGTACCCCGCCTCTCACTCGAAGACAGCTGGGATAGGCTCCAGCACCCCCGCGACCCTTAAGATATGCCTAAGATATGCCTTTATTCGTCCCTCATTGGGGAAATTTGTATAAAAGCCACTTTTTGACAATGAATGAATGAACAGGCGAGCGGTCCAGGGTGTACACCGCCTCTCACTCAAAGACAGCTGGGATAGGCTCCAGCACCCCCCGCGACCCTTGTGAGGATAAGCGGTAGAAAATGAATGATAAAGCGCAACCAACACTTTTTGACAATGAATGAATGAACAGGCAAGCGGCCCAGGGTGTACCCCGCCTCTCACTCAAAGACACCTGGGATAGGCTCCAGCACCTTTGCAACACTCGTGAGGATAAGCGGCAAAAAATGAATGATTAAGCGCAACCAACACTTTTGAATGAACAAGTGAGCGGTCCAGGGTGTACCCCACCTCTCACCGAAAGACAGCTGGCATAGGCTCCAGCATACATGCGACCCTACTGAGTGACAAAATGGATGAATGCATGAACTAACATGTTGAATTCAATGAAGTCTATGATTCTGTCCAATAAAACAGGACTTAAACTTTAAATCGATACTTCATTCACCTTTATAAGACCTAAGAGCTAAGTTGGGATGCCACCCGAACCCCACCCCTCCCCGGATGAGGCCCCGGGGTCGACCTGGAGGGATTATATCTGGCAGCTGGGCTACAATAACAGTGAAAAATGTTATGTTTATGTTTTTGCACGGCAGAAACTGACACACCTGTACGATACCCTCCATCGTGCCTACACCAAAGTCTTGGAGGTGATGCATTCTGGAAAACGTCTGCTGGGTACATACTTCCGAGTGGCTTTTTTCGGACAGGTAATGGTCCACACACGGAATGATATTGTTACTATTTTGGCTATGAAGTTTTTGATTGAGATTCCTCTTTTTTTCACTGCGTTTCAAGGCTGCCGTAAGTATGTAGCAGTTGTAGGTTGAAGGCATGTGGTGTCGTGTCCTCGCATGATCATGATCATAGCTGGAATTGAACTTGGAAAACTTGGAACTTGGTAGCATCAGCGTTTTCTGACCATTCTGCGCTTCCCTGCAGGGCTTCTTCGAGGATGAAGATAGCAAAGAATACATCTACAAGGAGCCAAAGTTCACACCTCTGTCTGAGGTTTCCCAAAGGCTCTTGAAACTCTATTCTGACAAGTTTGGTCAAGAAAATGTCAAGATTATCCAGGACTCGGGAAGGGTGAGACGGAATTTTTATTCCAGCATTACTTAGTGTTAAGTGAACTGAAAATTTGCAAAAAATTCCATTGAGCTCTCACAGTTCAGTGTTATTTCTGGAAATGTTGCCATGGAAGTGATATCACTCAGCTACACTAACATAGCGTTCCTAATGGTTGCGGCTTGGACCGGGAATGTCACATTTTACCATCATTCCCATCATTTTTTTCCACTAATATACAGTGTTGTGACAAGTGTTTGTCCCCTTCAGGATTTCTTTGCATGTTTGTCACACTTAAATGTTTCGGATCTTCAAACAAATTCATTCATTTTCTACCGCTTATCCTCACGGGGGGGGGGGGGTGCTGGAGCCTATCCCAGCTATCTTTGGGCGAGAGGCGGGGTACAGAAAATTGTGTCCTGTCTTTTTCTGTTATAAAATACAGTAAAAACACATTTCATACAAAGTTGCAAATAGTGATTAATCATGATTAAATAATTTGAAATTTGTGATTAATTTGATAAAAAATTTTAATCATTGGAAAGCTCTATAAAAAAACAAACGGAAAAAAATATTATTCATTCATCCATCCATTTTCTATACCGCTTATTCTCACTTGGGTCATGGACATGCTGGAGCCTATCCCAGATGTCTTCGGGCGAGAGGCGGGGTACACCCTGGACTGGTGGCCAGCCAATCACAGGGCACATATAGACAAACTAAATTTTTCTTTCCTATTTTATAGAAAATTATGTCAGATCTTTTTCTGTTCTAAAATACAGTAAAAACACATTTCATACAAAGTTGCAAATAGTGATTAATCATGATTAAATAATTTGAAATTTGTGATTAATTTGATAAAATTTTTTAATCATTGGAAAGCTCTATAAAAAACAGAAACGAAAAAAAATATTATTCATCCATCCATTCTCACTTAGGTCATGGACATGCTGGAGCCTATCCCAGCTGTCTTCGGGCGAGAGGCGGGGTACAGAAAATTGTGTCCGGTCTTTTTCTGTTATAAAATACAGTAAAAACACATTTCATACAAAGTTGCAAATAGTGATTAATCATGATTAAATAATTTGAAATTTGTGATTAATTTGATTACAATTTTTAATAATTGGAAAGCTCTACAAAAAAACAGAAACAGAAAAAAATATTATTCATCCATCCATCCATTTTCTATATCGCTTATTTTTACTTGGGTCATGGACATGCTGGAGCCTATCCCAGATGTCTTCGGGCGAGAGGCGGGGTACACCCTGGACTGGTGGCCAGCCAATCACAGGGCACATATAGACAAACTAAATTTTTCTTTCCTATTTTATAGAAAATTGTGTCCGGTCTTTTTTTGTTATAAAATACAGTAAAAACACATTTCATACAAAGTTGCAAATACTGATTAATCATGATTAAATAATTTGAAATTTGTGATTAATTTGATAAAAAATGTTAATCATTGGAAAGCTCTATAAGAAAACAAACGGAAAAAAATATTATTCATCCATCCATCCATTTTTCTATACCGCTTATTCTCACTTGGGTCATGGACATGCTGGAGCCTATCCCAGCTGTTTTTGGGCGAGAGGCGGGGTACACCCTGGACCGGTGCACAGCCAATCACAGGGCACATATAGACAAACTAAATTTTTCTTTCCTATTTTATAGAAAATTGTGTCCGATCTTTTTCTGTTATAAAATACAGTAAAAACACATTTCACACAAAGTTGCAAATAGTGATTAATCATGATTAAATAATTTGAACTTTGTGATTAATTTGAATACAATTTTTAATCATTGGAAAGCTCTATATAAAAAAATATGATTAAAAAATATTATTAATCCATCCATCCATTTTCTATACAGCTTATTCTCACTTGGGTCATGGACATGCTGGAGCCTATCCCAGCTAATGCTAATTAACCTAGCATGTTTTTGGAATGTGGGAGGAAACCGGAGTACCCGGAGAAAACCCATGCATGCATGGGGAGAACATGCAAACTCCACACAGAGATGGAGGGTGGGATTGAACTCGGGTCTCCTACCTGTGACGTCTGTTTGCTAACCACTAGACCACCGTGCATCAAACAAATTGAAAAATGAAATTACAATTCAATGACAGAGCAACGGAACACAAAATGCAGATTTTAAATTAAACTTTTTGTGTGAAAAAGTGATTCCCCCTGGTTGGGCCACCCTTAGCAGCAACTGCAATCAAACGTTTGTGATAACTTGCAATGAGTCTCTTCCAGCGCTGTGGAGGAATTTTGGCCCACTCAACTTTGCAGAATTGTTGTCATTCAGCCACATCGGAGGCTTTTCCTGCATGAAGCCTTTTTAAGGTCATGGTACAGCATCTCAGGACTCGGACTAGGCCACTCCAAAGTCTTCATTTGGTTTTTCTTCAGCCAATCAGAGGTGGACTTGCTGGTGTGTTTAGGATCATTGTCCTGCTGAAGAACCCAAGTTGGTTTCAGATTGAGGTCCCCAATAGATATTGCCGGAAGGATTCATGGTTCCATTTATCACAGCAAGTCTTCCAGGTCCTGAAGCAGCAAAAAAGCCCCAGACCATCACACTACCACCAAGTCCAAAACCTTCCCAGACGAGTAGAAGCTCTTGTACTGAGGACTGCAATTTTTATTTTCAAGCCATATGCAATATCCTAATACTTTTTTCAAAAGGATGACTCTTCCATACCCACAGGTGAACCCAAAGGACCTGGACTCCAAGTACGCCTACATCCAGGTCACGCATGTGGTACCGTACCTCGATGACAAGGAGTTAGAGGAGAGGAAAACCGACTTTGAGAAAAGTCACAACATTCGTCGTTTTGTGTTTGAGACGCCCTTCACAGTGTCAGGCAAGAAGCAGGGCGGCGTGGAGGAGCAGTGTAAGCGTCGGACCGTTCTCACCAGTAAGTTTAAGATTATACTAGTGTGTTTCTGTTCATGAAATCACTTCCGGGGTATTCCTGTGCCTTATTCCAAAGTTCATACACGGGCCATGGTTTCATTTTTTTTGGATATGCCTAACATATTCATACATCATAACACTTATTACTGATTTTTTTTTTTTTTTTTTAATACCAAACCTTTTTGAAACACTGTTTTTTGCACTTGAATTTTGTAAGATGATTTACATCAAATTATGCTGAAATAAATATTAATGTGTTTTAAAATTCAGTTAATTAAAATACTGTGTTTAAATATTCACTAAATAAAGATTTTGTATAAAAAAATCTGTACGAAAAAAATAAGTGAAAATAAATTTAATGTTTTAAAACGTAGATACACTTCCAGTATACTTATTTAAAGTATAGGCTTGGGGCTGCACGGTGGTTGAGTGGTTAGCACGCAGACCTCACAGCTAGGAGACCGGGGTTCAATTCCACCCTCGGTCATCTCTGTGAATTTGCATGTACTTTCCGGGTACTCCGGTTTCCTCCCACATTCCAAAAACATGCTAGGTTACTTGCCGACTCCAAATTGTCCATAGGTATGAATGCGAGTGTGAATGGTTGTTTGACAGCTGGGATAGACTCCAGCACCCCCGCGACCCTGGTGAGGAAAAGTGGTAGAAAATGAATGAAACTATAGGCTCTAATTTTGTGGCGCCGCGCAGGGTCATCCATTCATTTTCTACCGCTGGGGGGTGCTGGAGCCTATCCCAGCTGTCTTCGGGCGAAAGGCGGGGTCCACCCTGGACTGGTGGCCAGCCAATCACAGGGCACATATAGACAAACAACCATTCACACTCACATTCATACCTATGGACAATTTGGAGTCGCCAATTAACCTAGCATGTTTTTGGAATGTGGGAAAATAAATAAAAAATAAATAAATAGATGGCTTTCCCGCCAAAAATCCCAAAATCAACATTTTAGAAATGAAAACACAAGACAGCTCCACTCATCGTTCATCTCCATGGCTGTCCTGCATGTTCTTTCACATCCCAGATCGCCCCTCCCCTCAGTAAACAATCACTGTTAGTATGCAAATGAGCTATTATAATATAATTTTACAATATGGCTGTAGAATATTTTATTATACTGTCAAGTATATATCCTCAAGGAGAAGGAGAATATACCATCAAAGGTTCTCCTATTTGGCGATGCAGAGCAGGAATGCAGGTGAATCCCAAGCACGATGCCTGGATTAGCCTCCTGCTGTGTTTAATGTAATGGGGCCATCTGGGGACTGGCGCTCATAAATAAATACCCCAAAAAATCCAGCAAAAGTGGAAAAATAGAGCAAAATATAATGTAACTAGAAAATCTAGAATATTGATAGCAATAACAATACAATAACTAATACAAATACAAGGATTTGTCTTTAGGTTTCATAGACCAATTGCCTGTGAGAAAGTACAACTTTACGACATGGAAGATGACATATTAACACAATTATTGCATCACAGTATTATTATATATGATTCTTTTATTATTGTTATCACATCTTATCATAACGGTGGTTTATATGGTTTCATAAAGTGTTGACAACAATATCCTCTCGTGTCAATTGGTCGATATTAATCATTTGTGAATGATTAATATATTTATTACATCAAAAAGTTAGTTTATATGGTTGTATTTTTTTTATTGCATTTTTGTTAAAATAATGTAAAAATGTCCTAATTTTAACCTAATCTTGTGTATCGTCTTGTCTGGTGAGTTGGGTGTCTCGTATAAAACTTTGTGTAATTTAGTTTTCATTTAATTTAATTAAAACTACTAAATTAAATTAAATTAAATTAAATTACAGCGTATTTTAATGGCCTGAACTTTTAAACACACATTTTGCGTTACATTTTCACCAAATTTGATGTTAAAAAAAATTCAATTGCTTTAAAATTAACATTTAAAATTTTATTAAATTAAAGTTAAAGTTAAAGTTAAAGTTAAAATTGAAATTGAAATGGAAATTAAATTAAATTAAATTAAATTAAATTAAATTAAATTATTATAATAAAAGTAAATTATTATAATAAAATTAAATTATTATAATAAAATAAAATTAAACTAAAACTAAATTAAACTAAAACTAAATTAAACTAAAACTAAATTAAACTAAGATTAATTTAATTAATTTAATTAATTTAATTAATTTAATTAATTTAATTAATTTAATTAATTTAAAGTTACCATCTGGTACTTTTACAATCAGTTACTGTTACTGTTAATTGTTAACTGTTAATTTGTTCACTTATTGCTTTCCTAATTTAATTTAATTTAATTTAATTTAATTTAATTTAATTTAATTTAATTTAATTTAATTTAATTTAATTTAATTTAATTTAATTTAATTTAATTTAATTTAATTTCAACTTCAATTTCAATTTCAATTTCAATTTCAATTTCAATTTCAATTTCAATTTTAACTTTAACTTTAACTTTAACTTTAACTTTAACTTTAACTTTAACTTTAACTTTAATTTAATAAAATTTTAAATGTTAATTTTAAAGCAATTGAATTTTTTTTTAACATCAAATTTGGTGAAAATGTAACGCAAAATGTGTGTTTAAAAGTTCAGGCCATTAAAATACGCTGTTTTAAAATTCAGTTTTTATCCAAAACTCTGGTTTCTCTGCAAATAATTTGGATTTTGAAAGTCACAAAATGTTTCTTGTAAGAAATTTTTTTTTTTAATTCAAATACCAAAAATTCAGTCACAATGTAAAATATTTATTTGTGAAAATTGACAGAAAAGCACTGAAAAATAATCATCCAATCACGCCAGTATGGATTCAACCCCTTACAGTATATTCAGTATATACTTATTGAAATGAAGTTAAGGAATGAAGTTCCTGTGTCTAAAAGTCTTTTTCCTGACAACTCATTGACTTCCACAATGTTGTTCTACCTCGCTTAGCTACACACTGCTTTCCTTATGTGAAGAAGCGCATTGCGGTCATGTACCAGCATCAGAGTGACCTGAGCCCCATCGAGGTGGCCATCGACGAGATGAGCGCCAAAGTAGCTGAGCTGCGACTGCTGTGCTCGGCCACCGATGTGGACATGATCCGCCTGCAGCTCAAACTGCAGGGCAGTGTCTGCGTTCAGGTACACGACCAAACACATCTTTGAAATTGTATGATGTAAAGATGAATAAATTGACCCCCCCACTCGTCCCCAGGTCAACGCCGGTCCGCTTGCCTATGCCAGAGCTTTCTTAGATGACGCCTGTGCCAAGAAATATCCAGACAACAAAGTCAAACAGCTCAAAGAGGTCTTCAGGTTGGGGCAGATGCACATCAACCGCCGTTGATGATTTGGAGCAGCGTTCACTCGGCTCAAAATGTTTGGCTAATCTTGTTTCAGGCACTTCGTGGAAGCCTGTGGCCTGGCGCTAGGTGTCAACGAAGGTCTGATCAAAGAGGATCAACAGGAGTACCATGATGAGATGAAGGCCAACTACAGAGAACTGACCCGGGAACTGTCAGACATCATGCATGAGCAGGTGAAACTGATTTTAGGAACCTGGACACTTTTCTTACACTTTTTTTCATAGGTCGACTTATGTATGTTTTTTTTCTACCTAATTATGCATTTTTGGCCTTGTGTGACTTATACTCTGGAGCGACTTATAGTCCAGAAAATACGGTAGTTTGTAAAATAACTTACTACTTAATTATGCATTTTTGGCCTTGTGTGACTTATACTCTGGAGAGACTTATAGTCCAGAAAACACAGTAGTTCGTAAAATAAATTACCCTAAAAATGCGACTTATACTCCAGTGTTTTGAGTGTTTTTCAGTGTTTTTTTCTACCTAATGATGCATTTTTGGCCTTATACTCTGGAGCGACTTATAGTCCAGAAAACACGGTAGTTCGTAAAATAAATTACCCTAAAAAAATGCGACTTATACTCCAGTGTGACTTATGTATGTTTTTTAAACCTAATTATGCATTTTTGGCCTCTGGAGCGACTTATAGTCCACAAAACACGGTAGTTTGTAAAATAAATTACCCGCAGAAAATGCGACTTATACTCCAGTGCGACTTATGTATGGGTTTTTTTCCACCTAATTATGCATTTTTAGCCTTGTGCAACTTATACTCCGAGCGATTTATAGTCCAGAAAATACGGTAGTTTGTAAAATAAATTACCCTCAAAAAATGCAACTTATACTCCAGTGTGACTTATGTATGTTTTTTTCTACCTAATGATGCATTTTTGGCCTTATGCGACTTATACTCTGGAGCGACTTATAGTCCAGAAAATACAGTAGTTTGTAAAATAACTTACTACCTAATTATGCATTTTTGGCCTTGTGTGACTTATACTCTGAAGCGACTTATAGTCCTGAAAACACAGTAGTTCGTAAAATAAATTACCCTAAAAATGCGACTTATACTCCAGTGTGACTTATGTATGTTTTTTTCTACCTAATGATGCATTTTTGGCCTTATACTCTGGAGCGACTTATAGTCCAGAAAACACGGTAGTTCGTAAAATAAATTACCCTAAAAAAATGCGACTTATACTCCAGTGTGACTTATGTATGTTTTTTTTCTACCTAATTATGCATTTTTGGCCTTGTGCGACTTATACTCCGGAGCGACTTATAGTCCAGAAAATAAAATAAAATAAAATAAAATAAAATAAAATAAAATAAAATAAAATAAAATAAAATAAAATAAAATAAAATAAAATAAAATAAATGAACCTGTATCTTTTTATGTACTCTTTCTTGCAGATCAATCCAGTGAATGACGGCACCAGGAGTTCTGACGCAGACCTTTTCACAAACAAACTCCACCCTTCCTCATTTTTCCAAATGACCTACTCTACTCTAAAGTCCCAACATGAGTGAATGGTGGAGGACGCCATCATCCACTGCTGGTCCACTACAAAGCTGGTCTAATGCTCTTCTTGCTGGTATCACTGGCTACTTATGTTCTTGTTTCCTGTGAACAATTTTAGACTTTTAAGCTTTTAAATTGTTATCTACTTGAGTCTTCATCGAGCACCCGTGAAGTCGGTGAAACTAAGTCCGGTACATGTGAGTCAGTGAGTGTTTTTGTCGAGTACCCGTGAGTTGGTAAGACTCAAGTCTGCATTAGGCACGCATATGTCAGTGAAACTCGAGTCTTCATCGGGCACCCATAACTCAGTGAAATTTGAGTCTTCATCGGGCACCCATAACTCAGTGAAATTCGAGTCTTCATCGGGCACCCATAACTCAGTGAAACTCGAGTCTTCATTGGGCACCCATAACTCAGTGAAACTCGAGTCTTCATTGGGCACCCATAACTCAGTGAAACTTGAGTCTTCATTGGGCACTCATAACTCAGTGAAACTCGAGTCTTCATTGGGCACCGATAACTCAGTGAAACTCGAGTCTTCATTGGGCACCCATAACTCAGTGAAACTCGAGTCTTCATTGGGCACTCATAACTCAGTGAAATTCGAGTCTTCATCGGGCACCCATAACTCAGTGAAATTCGAGTCTTCATCGGGCACCCATAACTCAGTGAAACTCAAGTCTTCATTGGGCACCCAAAACTCAGTGAAACTCGAGTCTTTATTGGGCACCCATAACTCAATGAAAATCGAGTCTTCATCGAGCACCCATGAAGTCGGTGAAACAAAGTCCGGTACATGTGAGTCAGTGAGAGTTTTTGTCGAGTACCCTTGAGTTGGTAAGACTCAAGTCTTCATTAGGCACGCATATGTCAGTGAAATTCGAGTCTTCATTGGGTACCCATAACTCAGTGAAACTCGAGTCTTCATTAGGCACCCATAACTCAGTGAAATTTCGAGTCTTCATCGGGCACCCATACCTCAGTGAAATTCGAGTCTTCATCGGGCACCCATAACTCAGTGAAACTCGAGTCTTCATTGGGCACCCATAACTCAGTGAAACTCGAGTCTTCATTGGGCACCCATAAATCAGTGAAACTCGAGTCTTCATTGGGCACCCATAACTCAATGAAATTCGAGTCTTCATTGGGCACCCATAACTCAGTGAAATTCGAGTTTTCATCGGGCACCCATAACTCAGTGAAACTCGAGTCTTCATCGGGCACCCATAACTCAGTGAAACTCGAGTCTTCATTGGGCACCCATAACTCAGTGAAATTTGAGTCTTCATTGGGCACCCATAACTCAGTGAAACTCGAGTCTTCATTGGGCACCCATAACTCAGTGAAACTCGAGTATTTGTCAAGCACCCGTGAGTCAGTGAAACCTGCGTTTTCATAGAGTTTCCATGAGTCAATGAAACTCAAGTCTTTGTTGAGCCTTCGTGAGTCAGTGAATCTCCAATTTTAGTCCTGTAACTATAAATATAGTCACTATAATATAATAACGATAATAACTAACTGTAAGTGAAACTTGGGTCTTCATAAAGCACCCGTGTGGTGAAACCTGGATCTTTGTTTAGTACCCGTGAATCATTGGAACTTTTGTCTTCATCGAGCACCGGTGAGTCAGTGAAAGTCGAGCCTCCGAAGTGCCTATGAGCCAATTCAACTCAAGTCTTAGTCCAATACACTGGAGTCAGTGGAACCTGAGTCTTCGTTGAGTACCCGTGAGTCATTGAAACTCAAATTTGGTCAACCCATGAGTCAATGAAACTCGAGTCTTTCTTGAACACAAGTTCAATTTAGTCCAGTAAACGTGAGTTGGTGAAATCTTTGGATCTTTGTTAAATACCCGTTAGTTAGTAAAACTCGACTCTTCTTTGAGCACATGTGAGTCTGTAAAACTCGAGTCTTCATCAAGCACTGGTGAGACTCGAGTTTTATGTTGAGAACTCATGAGTCAGTGAAATTCAAATCTTCCTCGAGCACCAGTGAATCAGTGAAACTTGAGTTATCATCAAGTGCCCATTACTTTGTGAAACTCAAGCCTTCATCAACCCGAGTCGGTCAAACTCAAGTCTTCGTGGAGCACCTGTGAGTCCTAGAAACGGGAGTCTTTGCAACTTGTGGGTCAGTGAAACTCCAGTCTTTGTCAAGCACTTGTAAGTCAGTAAAACCGGAGTCTTCAACAGCCTCAAGAGAGTCGGTGATGTGAGTCAGTATAACTTGAGTCTTTATTGAGCACTAGTGTGTCAGTGAGAACTGAGTCTTCGTCAAGCACCCGTGAATCAGTGATGTCCGAGTCTTCATCAACGCCTGAGTCACTTCAACCCCACAGTCTTTGTCGGGCATCTGTCGGGCACTAGTGAGCCAGTGAAACTCGACTCTTTCAGTAAAGTACCCGAGGGACAGTGACACTTGAGTCTATGCTGAGTACACGTGAGTCAGTGAAAGTCGAGTCAATGAAACTCGAGTCTTTCGTGAACACCTGTTCATTTTAGTCCAGTAAACGTGAGTTAGTGAAATCTTTGGATCTTTGTTAAATACCCGCTAGTTAGTAAAACTCGACTCTTCTTTGAGCACCCATGATTCTGTAAAACTCGAGTCTATGCTGAGCACACGTGAGTCACTGAAAGCCGAGTCATCTCCAACCTCAGAGTCAGTGAAGAGTTCATTTGAGACAAAACCAGATCCATTTATTTTTTCAACTAATAGAGTTATGCAAATGAGGTTAGAACAGGGGTGGGC
Organism: Doryrhamphus excisus; assembly: GCF_037039965.1. Lineage (NCBI taxonomy): Eukaryota > Metazoa > Chordata > Actinopteri > Syngnathiformes > Syngnathidae > Doryrhamphus > Doryrhamphus excisus. Next base: position 15,597,786 of record NC_136371.1, read on the forward strand.
AAACTACGGCCCGGGGGCCACATCCGGCCCGCCAAGTGTTTGAATACGGCCCGCCCAATCTTTCCAAAGTATTTCATTTAAACTCAACATACAACCTGGCATCATGGCCTGAGCCAACCTTTTGATGGTTTTATCAATTTCGTTTTTTGACATGGTCTGTTGTTTACAAAGTGCTCCTGAAAAAAGGGACACAAGCACATAATAATAATAATAATAATTATTAGATTATTATAATAATTATTAGAACTATTATGATTATTATAATTATTAAATTAATGCTAATTATTATATTAATTATATATAATATTATTGTTATATTTGCATATTTTACATAATAATAATATAATTATTATTTTAATTTTATTGTAATTATTATTTTTAAAATATTTAAATATAAATATAAAATAATAAATTTTTATATTTTACTATACAATAATACCAGGTGGACTGTTACGTGTAAAATATATAGTCTGCCCCCCCCCCCCCCGTAAATTTTATCATATCAATGCGGCCCGCGAGTCAAAAAGTTTGCCCACCCCTGGTTTAGAATAACACTTGGCTAAATGAATCGTTCATGACACCGAGTAGACAACTCGCCCCGCAGTTATTGTGTACTGTGTGGGAAACCACTACGCCCCTGCACAGGACTGATTACGTAAGATGTTTCAAGCGAGAGGAAAGTTTGCGCGTAGCATTATTAGCATATCATTTTTAACCAGAAATAAGTATTACTTTATTTTAAGAAAATATAAATGAACTCTCACAGGCCAACAAATATCATTTTGTATAAAATGTACAACATGTTTTTTATTGTTGTCATGGTGACCAACTACGCAGATTGCCAAAGATTTTGGACTACAGTTGATGACTTTTATTCTGTATGTATGAATGCATCAACATTTGTACGTAGTTTTAATAACCAATAAAGATGAGGCAAATACATTTTTATGTCTTCAATGATATGTTTTTCACACATTCAATTCCAAGTCGGAGGCCAGCAGTTACTGTAAATACTGTTGGTAATACTTTAATTTCCCTTTTCACTGTGGTTCCATGACCCCTCCTGTCTCATAATAACACGGTTGAAGTGCCATTCGAATGTTCTGCTACTCTTAAATAGAGTGTTCCACAAATACATTTTCACACTTGTTTGTTTTTAGCATTATTTAAATTTTCCTTTCATATTTTATAGAAAATTGTGTGCGGTCTTTTATTTCTGTTCATAAAATACAGTAAAAACACATTTCATACAAAGTTGCAAATAGTGATTAATCATGATTAAATAATTTTACATTTTACATGATTAATTTGATAAAAAAAATTAATCATTGGAAAGCTCTATAAAAATGGACGGAAACAGAACAAAAATATTATTCATCCATCCATTTTCTATACCGCTAATTTTCACAAGGGTCATAAACATGGCAACGACATTTTGTTGGCAATTTCACTCCTGTTATTGTACAATGAAAATAAGTCTAACTACCTACCTACCAACCTACCTACCTACCTAAATCTACCTACCTACCTACCTACCTACCTAAAGTACCGACCTACCTACCTACCTATCTACCTACCTACCTACCTACCTAAACCTACATACCTACCTACCTACCTACCTACCTACCTACCTACCTACTTACCTACCAACCTACCAACCTACCAACCTACCAACCTACCAACCTACCAACCTACCTACCTACCTACCTACCTACCTAAACCTACATACCTACCTACCTACCTACCTAAACCTACATACCTACCTACCTACCTACCTACCTAAACCTACCGACCTACCTGCCTGCCTACCTACCTACCTACCTACCTACCTACCTACCTACCTACCTAAATCTACATACCTACCTACCTACCTACCTACTTACCTACCAACCTACCAACCTACCAACCTACCTACCTAACTCAGTCTACCTACCTACCTACCTACCTACCTACCTACCTACCTACCTAAACCTACATACCTACCTACCTACCTACCTACCTACCTGCCTACCTACCTACCTACCTACCTACCTACCTACCTACGTACCTACCTACCTACCTACCTACCTACCTACCTACCTAAACCTACATACCTACCTACCTACCTACCTACCTACCTACCTACCTACCTACCTAAACCTACCTACCTACCTACCTACCTACCTACCTACCTACCTACCTACCTACCTACCTACCTAAACCTACCTACCTACCTACCTACCTACCTACCTACCTACCTACCTACCTACCTACCTAAATCTACATACCTACCTACCTACCTACCTACCTACCTCCTTACCTACCAACCTACCAACCTACCAACCTACCAACCTACCTACCTACCTAAATCTACATACCTACCTACCTACCAACCTACCAACCTACCAACCTACCAACCTACCTACCTACCTCAATCTACCTACCTAAACCTACATACCTACCTACCTACCTACCTACCTACCTAAACCTACCGACCTACCTGCCTACCTACCTACCTACCTACCTACCTACCTACCTACCTACCTACCTACCTACCTACCTACCTACCTACCTACCTACCTACCTACCTACCTACCTACCTACCTACCTACCTACCTACCTACCTACCTACCTACCTAAACCTACCTACCTACCTACCTACCTACCTACCTACCTACCTACCTACCTAAATCTACCTACCTACCTAAACCTACCTACCTACCTACCTACCTACCTACCTACCTAGTACCTACCTACCTACCTACCTACCTAAACCTACCTACCTACCTACCTACCTACCTACCTACCTACCTACCTAAACCTACCTACCTACCTACCTACCTACCTAGTACCTACCTACCTAAATCTACCTACCTACCTACCTACCTAAACCTACCTACCTACCTACCTACCTACCTACCTAGTACCTACCTACCTAAATCTACCTACCTACCTACCTACCTACCTACCTACCTACCTACCTACCTACCTACCTACCTAGTACCTACCTACCTAGTACCTACCTACCTACCTACCTACCTAGTACCTACCTACCTATCTAGATGTGTTTTTTGTATTGGTTGGTCCAGGTATGGTGACCCCCCCCCCACACTTCCTTAAACCCGGCCTCAAACAGTGGCAGTCCGAGCATTTCTGCATCTCATTAGACTGCAGGTGGACACAAACAAAGCACTGAGGAAAAGGGCAAAGGTCATCCTGATGATGCATATTATTAACGTCCCCAGTTGAAGGTCTGGCTGCGTGTGCCCATGAAGACATGAAGACGTGAAGACGTGAAGACGTGAAGACGTGAAGACGTGAAGACGTGAAGACGTGAAGACGTGAAGACGTGAAGACGTGAAGACATGCTCCCACATTGATACGGTGAATCAATGTGTGTATTTTGTATTTTATTTTTTTTGTATTTTGTATTTTGTATTTTATAGAAAATTGTGTGCGGTCTTTTATTTCTGTTCATAAAATACAGTAAAAACACATTTCATACAAAGTTGCAAATAGTGATTAATCATGATTAAATAATTTTACATTTTACATGATTAATTTGATAAAAAAAATTAATCATTGGAAAGCTCTATAAAAATGGACGGAAACAGAACAAAAATATTATTCATCCATCCATTTTCTATACCGCTAATTTTCACAAGGGTCATAAACATGGCAACGACATTTTGTTGGCAATTTCACTCCTGTTATTGTACAATGAAAATAAGTCTAACTACCTACCTACCAACCTACCTACCTACCTAAATCTACCTACCTACCTACCTACCTACCTAAAGTACCGACCTACCTACCTACCTATCTACCTACCTACCTACCTACCTAAACCTACATACCTACCTACCTACCTACCTACCTACCTACCTACTTACCTACCAACCTACCAACCTACCAACCTACCAACCTACCAACCTACCAACCTACCTACCTACCTACCTACCTACCTAAACCTACATACCTACCTACCTACCTACCTAAACCTACATACCTACCTACCTACCTACCTACCTAAACCTACCGACCTACCTGCCTGCCTACCTACCTACCTACCTACCTACCTACCTACCTACCTACCTAAATCTACATACCTACCTACCTACCTACCTACTTACCTACCAACCTACCAACCTACCAACCTACCTACCTAACTCAGTCTACCTACCTACCTACCTACCTACCTACCTACCTACCTACCTAAACCTACATACCTACCTACCTACCTACCTACCTACCTGCCTACCTACCTACCTACCTACCTACCTACCTACGTACCTACCTACCTACCTACCTACCTACCTACCTAAACCTACATACCTACCTACCTACCTACCTACCTACCTACCTACCTAAACCTACCTACCTACCTACCTACCTACCTACCTACCTACCTACCTACCTACCTACCTAAACCTACCTACCTACCTACCTACCTACCTACCTACCTACCTACCTACCTAAATCTACATACCTACCTACCTACCTACCTACCTACCTCCTTACCTACCAACCTACCAACCTACCAACCTACCAACCTACCTACCTACCTAAATCTACATACCTACCTACCTACCTACCTACCTACCTCCTTACCTACCAACCTACCAACCTACCAACCTACCAACCTACCTACCTACCTCAATCTACCTACCTAAACCTACATACCTACCTACCTACCTACCTACCTACCTAAACCTACCGACCTACCTGCCTACCTACCTACCTACCTACCTACCTACCTACCTACCTACCTACCTACCTACCTACCTACCTACCTACCTACCTACCTACCTACCTACCTACCTACCTACCTACCTACCTACCTACCTACCTACCTACCTAAACCTACCTACCTACCTACCTACCTACCTACCTACCTACCTACCTACCTAAATCTACCTACCTACCTAAACCTACCTACCTACCTACCTACCTACCTACCTACCTAGTACCTACCTACCTACCTACCTACCTAAACCTACCTACCTACCTACCTACCTACCTACCTACCTACCTAAACCTACCTACCTACCTACCTACCTACCTAGTACCTACCTACCTAAATCTACCTACCTACCTACCTACCTAAACCTACCTACCTACCTACCTACCTACCTAGTACCTACCTACCTAAATCTACCTACCTACCTACCTACCTACCTACCTACCTACCTACCTACCTACCTACCTACCTAGTACCTACCTACCTAGTACCTACCTACCTACCTACCTACCTAGTACCTACCTACCTATCTAGATGTGTTTTTTGTATTGGTTGGTCCAGGTATGGTGACCCCCCCCCACACTTCCTTAAACCCGGCCTCAAACAGTGGCAGTCCGAGCATTTCTGCATCTCATTAGACTGCAGGTGGACACAAACAAAGCACTGAGGAAAAGGGCAAAGGTCATCCTGATGATGCATATTATTAACGTCCCCAGTTGAAGGTCTGGCTGCGTGTGCCCATGAAGACATGAAGACGTGAAGACGTGAAGATGTGAAGACGTGAAGACGTGAAGACGTGAAGACGTGAAGACGTGAAGACGTGAAGACGTGAAGACGTGAAGACGTGAAGACGTGAAGACGTGAAGACGTGAAGACGTGAAGACGTGAAGACGTGAAGACGTGAAGACGTGAAGACGTGAAGACGTGAAGACGTGAAGACGTGAAGACGTGAAGACATGAAGACATGCTCCCACATTGATACGGTGAATGATCTGCCAGGATACGACCCAGCTTATCTGCACATTTAGCCTTGACTAGCATGCGGCTCGTCCACGTGCTCCGACGTGCCGATGGGAGGTTATAAAAGCTGACTTGGCCTCAGGTTGAGATTGAAGTTTGGATGCGAGCAGAGCGAGGATACCACGTCACCGCACACGTTCGGCCATGGCAGGTTAGTCCCGGTCTGAAGCCACCAGGCAACGCTCCTTAATTACCCGTGTTTGCTTGGAATATCACATTCTAAATGTTATATTAACGCAAATATTTCACATTGTCTTGATTGATTTTTACAGGTAAAAAAGACGACATGGGGACGTCCAAGTCTAAAAGTGTAAGTATTATTTTTTTAATAATTTCATTTAATGATCATAATTCTACATACTTAACCCATAACAACCCAGAACACAACTTATTTTTGATGTTTTTTCTAAAATACTACTAATTAATGCCAAAATACAGACCGGATCAAAATCTTAAGACCAGTTGAAAAATTGCTAGGATATGTATTTTGCACATTTGTTAATGGTAATGGTTTAATTTCATTTGAACATGCATCAGATTACAATTGAATGCATCCCATAATCAGTTCCCAGTTCCACATGTCCAAAAGGAGTAGGAAGAAGCAAAGCTTATTAAATCCTACCCCTCCATCTGGTACTTTTACAATCAGTAACTGTTACATTTGTTCACTTCCTATTAAATTAAATTAAATTAAATTAAATTAAATTAAATTAAATTAAATTAAATTAAATTAAATTAAATTAAATTAAATTAAATTAAATTAAATTAAATTAAATTAAATTAAATTAAATTAAATTAAATTAAATTAAATTAAATTAAATTAAATTAAATTAAATTACATTACATTACATTAAATTTTACTTTAAATCTAATTAATTAATAATTTCATTTAAAAATTAAAATTAAAATTAAAATTAAAATTAAAATTAAAATTAAAATTAAAATTAAAATTAAAATTAAAATTAAAATTAAAATTAAAATTAAAATTATTTTCAATGCAAATGCTCTAGGTATGATTTTCGGACATTAATGGTAATGGTTTAATTTCATTTGAACATGCATCAGATTACAATTGAGTGCATCCCATAATCAGTTCCCAGTTCCACATGTCCAAAAGGAGTAGGAAGAAGCAATCAGTAACTGTTACATTTGTTCACTTCCTAAAATAAAATAAAATAAAATAAAATAAAATAAAATAAAATAAAATAAAATAAAATAAAATAAAATAAAATAAAATAAAATAAAATAAAATAAAATAAAATAAAATAAAATAAAATAAAATAAAATAAAATAAAATAAAATAAAATAAAATAAAATAAAATAAAATAAAATAAAATAAAATAAAATAAAATAAAATAAAATAAAATAAAATAAAATAAAATAAAATAAAATAAAATAAAATAAAATAAAATAAAATAAAATAAAAATTAAATTAAATTAAATTAAATTAAATTAAATTAAATTAAATTAAATTAAATTAAATTAAATTAAATTAAATTAAATTAAATTAAATACATTTTTGTTTACTTTAAATGTAATTAATTAATAATTTCATTTAATTATATAATTAATAATTTCATTTAATTAAATTACTCTTTGATAGCCACATCTGGCCCATGTACACAAGAACATCATTAAAGAACATTAAACAAGAACATTAAAGGTCTAGTTGTGATGGTTTCTTATTAAATTAAATTAAATTAAATTAAATTAAATTAAATTAAATTAAATTAAATTAAATTAAATTAAATTAAATTAAATTAAATTAAATTAAATTAAATTAAATTAAATTAAATTAAATTAAATTAAATTAATTATTAAAATTAAAATTAAAATTAAAATTAAAATTAAAATTAAAATTAAAATTAAAATTAAAATTAAAATTAAAATGTACTTTAAATTTAATTAATTAATAGTTTAATTTAATTATAATAATATTTAATTTAATTTAATTTGATATTAGAAAGTGAACAAATGTAACAGTTACTGATTGTAAAAGTGCAAAAGGTAAATTGTTGGAATTTATCAAATGGTCTTAAATTTTGATACAGTACAACGGAGACCAGAATTTCCTCCATTTTCCCTGATTTTCCAGAAAGTGTCCCTTATTTTCACTGCAAATGTTCTAGGTAGGATTTTCGGACATTAAAGGTCTAGTTGTGATGGTTTCTTATGGGTCCATACTCAACAGGACTTTCCTTATGGATCCTCCTACATCCATGCATTACTCTCCTTTTCCAGGCTACGGTGTGCGGCTTCCCGGTTAGCATCTTTTTCATCGTAGTCAATGAGTTTTGCGAGCGTTTCTCATACTATGGCATGCGAGGTGAGTGGCTTTGTTTTGAAGCGGACGCTTCGAGGTGTCTTCAAAAGATGTTTCACGTCTCATACCGAGCAGGCTTCATCAGACCCGACTGTCCTATCTAGTCTCGGAGCGTGAACTGATGAAGCCCGCTTGGGTGAACGATGATACACCTTCAAAGACACCCCAAATTAGTCCATTTCAACGTCCTGAGATGTTCGTTCTGTTTATTCGATTCCCTTATGACAGCCGTACTGGTGCTGTACTTTAAGTACTTCCTGAAGTGGGATGATGACTTCGCCACCACCATTTACCACACCTTTGTCGCTCTGTGCTACCTGACCCCAATCCTGGGCGCCATAGTCGCCGATTCATGGCTCGGCAAGTTCAAGTGGGTCTCACAGAACCCCAACGTCACGTCAAAGGAACCTGAACATGAGAGTCCTTGTTTCCTCCACACAGAACTATCGTATACCTGTCCATTGTGTACGCACTGGGGCAGGTGGTCTTGGCCGTCAGCGCCATCCATGACATCACAGACGCAAACAGGGACGGGACCCCAGACGACTTGACTTTCCACATGTGAGTCGGCCCGTGTCGCACTAGAATCCAGTAAGACCAAATCTGACTGACTGCGTTCTTCTTTCAGAGTCCTAGCCATGGTTGGTTTGCTTCTTATCGCCTTGGGAACTGGAGGCATCAAACCCTGTGTGTCAGCCTTTGGTGGAGACCAGTTTGAAGACCACCAGGTCAGGAACCTGAACCATAAAATGCTTTTACAGAAGATGGAAACAAAAATGTAAATATTCTGGACAGAGACTACTGGACATACAGTCTGTGTATCTTAACGACCGTTGGCACCATGACAGAGTCAAACAGTTTTTGCCTGGGAACGCTTCTACCTTCACAGGATAAGTACTAGACCGGTCCTATCTAGTCAGACTAAAGCAGTCCTACCTAGTCTTAGACCATGAACTGATGAAGCCTGCTTATATGAGAGAGATTAAGTCTTCTAAGACAACCTGACCAGTCCGGTTTCCATCGCTTCAACGCTCCGAGGATACAAAAACAATATTTGAAATCCCAAGGTCCCAAAGTCAAGTAAGACCCGGAAGTCCAGCAGGAAGTTGACATGAACCAGAACCAGTTTGACCTCATAGATATCTGAAATAAGTCAGGTTTTAAGTCTGTTCATCTACAAAGTATACATGGATGGTATCAAAATAAGACATTTGTGGGTCCGCTAATTTAAATTAAATTAAATTTTAGTTAAATTTTAATTTAATTAATTAATGATTTAATTTAATTATAATATTTAATAATTAAATTAAATTAAAAAGTATTTAAAATAAAATAAAATAAAATAAAATAAAAAATAAATAAAAATAAAATAAAACAAATAAAAATAAAATAAAACAAAACAAAACAAAACAAAACAAAACAAAACAAAACAAAACAAAACAAAACAAAACAAAACAAAACAAAACAAAACAAAACAAAACAAAACAAAACAAAACAAAACATAATTTAATTTAATTTAATTTAATTTAATTTAATTTAATTTAATTTAATTTAATTTAATTTAATTTAATTTAATTTAATTTAATTTAATTTAATTTAATTTAATTTAATTTAATTTAATTTAATATTAGAAAGTTACCAAAGGTCTAATCATGATGGTTTCTTATGGGTTCATACTCACATTTTTGGGTCCGCTAAAGGTACTACATATCTGCGCTACTTGCTAAGTATAAATGCTACTTGTTCAGCTTCACAGACATCTGAAATAAGTCGGGTTTTAAGTCTGTTTATCTACAAAGTATACATGGATGGTATCAAAATAAGACATTTATGGGTCCGCTAAAAGTACTACATATCTGCGTTACGTGCTAAGTATAAATTTTGCTTGTTCAGTGAGTTTTAGTGTTTGTTTATTATATTTGTGTTTTGTTTGGATCACTTGTTTTCCACATTTGCCTACTTAAGTGCTTAAGTTAAGTACTTAAGTGTTGCTAAAATTGTCGAACTGGCGTTCATTCAGTCCATAGGCTTGAAAAAGTTAATGACGGCTAATTTAGAACATTTGATGATAACTTCCTGGAGTTGTCCTGCTTTGTAAACACGACATTCCCATCCATACTTTGCCCAAAGGCCGAGTACGACGATTATCTCCTTAACTCACTTATCTGTTCCTTGTGCTGCGTTTGTTGTTTATTAACTAATAAGAACCTCTGTCTTGGTGGCTTTGGAACATTGTCCAAGGATAATGTTCCAAGTCCAAAGATAACTTCACATTGCATCAGGTTGCTTCTTGACTCTTTGCATGTCCCACAGGAGAAGCAGAGAAGCACTTTCTTCTCCATCTTCTACCTGTCCATCAATGCAGGCAGTCTGCTGTCAACTGTCATTACTCCCATTCTCAGAGGTACGCATGAACGGATTCAAAGACAATGTATAGTTATGGATTTTTATATATAAGAAGCTTGTGTTGCGTTCCAGCTCAGGAGTGTGGAATCCACAGCCAGCAGAAGTGCTACCCGCTTGCTTTTGGAGTCCCTGCAGCCCTCATGGTGGTCGCTCTGAGTAAGAAGAACCCATTGTAACATCTAACATTGTCATCACTGTGCAAGCGATAAAATAAAATAAAATAAAATAAAATAAAATAAAATAAAATAAAATAAAATAAAATAAAATAAAATAAAATAAAATAAAAGCTCAACCAACTCCCAAGTCGGTCCTAAAAAGAAAACAATTCTTGTGGTTGTCTTGTAGGCCTTTGTTCCTTTTTCAAATATTATCCCAGACTAGTCTGGAAGGACATCTTCATCTTCACTCACGGCACATGGAACCCACGACCCATCTAGCTTCCATTAGCATTCCTTTATCTTTATCCTTAAGGATGATCCCAACCAAAAGAGCAACCAATTTTAGCATTTAGCATTTTCCCTTCCATGATGATGGCTTTCCTTTTCTTTGGTGCACTGTGGCTTGGGAGACAAAATGAAGTCAAAAAGTCAACTAATCAGCGATGTTATTGGTATTCTTCCGCATGTTGCGTGCTGTAACGAGTTCTTGAACAAGTCTCATGTTTGTGGACCAAAATGTATTTTTAAATGAGCACAGAATTCCCTAACCAGGAGACCGCGTATGGAATATTGTGAGCAATGGTAATGGTAATGGTTTTATTTCATTTGAACATGCATCAGATTACAATTGAGTGCATCCCACAATCAGTTCCCAGTTCCACATGTCCAAAAGGAGTAGGAAGAAGCAAAGCTTATTAAATCCCACCCCTCCATCTGGTACTTTTACAATCAAGAACTGTTACATTTGTTTACTTCCTGCTTTCCTAATATAATTAAAGTTTTTTTTAATAAAATAAAATAAAATAAAATAAAATAAAATAAAATAAAATAAAATAAAATAAAATAAAATAAAATAAAATAAAATAAAATAAAATAAGATTTGATTTGATTTAATTTAATTTAATTTAATTTAATTTAATTTAATTTAATTTAATTTAATTTAATTTAATTTAATTTAATTTAATTTAATTTAATTTAATTTAATTTATAAATTGGAAATTTAATTTAATTTATAAATTGGAAATTTAATTTAATTTATAAATTGGAAATTTAATTTAATTTATAAATTGGAAATTTAATTAAATTAAATGATGATATACATTCTCTTTGAATCCGTCCATGTATACCTCTGAGAATGGGGTTAATGACAATTAAATAAATTAAATTAAACTAAATTAGACTAAATTAAACAAAATTAAACTAAATTAAACAAAATTAAACAAAATTAAACAAAATTAAACTACATTAAATTGAATAAAATTAAATAAGATTTTATTTTATTTTATTTTATTTTATTTTATTTTATTTTATTTTATTTTATTTTATTTTATTTTATTTTATTTTATTTTATTTTATTTTATTTTATTTTATTTTATTTTATTTTATTTTATCTTATTTTATCTTATTTTATTTTATTTTATTTTTTGGTATTTTTAGTATTTTTTAGTATTTATTTTTATTTAGTTTGATTCCACATACTGAAATGCTATGCTAACGCTAACGTAGTCCTAGCATATAAGTGTTTCAAATGTACTTCTTCCCTGAGATCATATTTCTCCTCTCTTGTAGAGAAGTATTGGATTGGATATTTTTACTTACAGTAAACCTCGGATATATCGGACTCGGATATATCGGAAATTGGCTCACAACGGACAGATAAAAAAGAACCAATTTTTCTGTAATGCATTTCCAATAAAAATTCATTGCATATATCGGATTTTTTATAACGGATTTTGCCTATTTCGGACAAAATCTCCAGTCCCGTTCCAATTTCCCTCGCATATATCGGATGGCCGCATCGTGGCCTTTGATCCATCTTTGATCCATGTTCACAGCCAAAGCTGAAGATTATAACATCTTTGTATGAATTACAGACATGTACATGAGCATGTACAACGAAATAAAAAAAATTCTCAAATCTGTAGAAATGCCTTCTTGTTGCTATTAGGGAGGTTTAGAAACCAAACGATAAACGTAAGTGCAAACGATAATGACGTCACAGGCTATTGACATGTATGGGAACTTGCCGACTTGTCAATAGCCTGTGACGTCATTATCGTTTGCGTTTACGTTTATCATTTGGTTTCTAAACCTCCCTAATATATATCGGACAAAACCAGTGGGAACAATTGAATCCGATATATCCGAGGTTTACTGTACTTGGTTATTTTTAGCCTTATGCATTATTTTAGCTGTTTGAAGATGAACTATATCAGCAAGTTGAAGTATTTGTCATTTTAGAAATAAGGAGTACTATTAGTACAATGTAGTTCCATAGAAAGTTCATCATTGCCAAGCCTTTCATGCATATTGTGTGTGTAGTTGTATTCATCGTTGGAAGTGGAATGTACAACAAAACTGCTCCTCAAGGAAACATCATCGTCAAAGTCTCCAAATGCATTTGGGTGAGTTCATCGTTCAAGGCTAAATTGTTATTATGATTCAACAAAACTAAATAATATGACTATTTACAGCATAATATCATTATTGTCATATGTTACTCTTTCCTACAGTTTGCTATTAGCAACCGCTTCAGGCATCGGGGATCACAGTACCCGAAAAGAGCCCACTGGATGGACTGGGCTGAGGAGAAATATGATGTAAGCAACGTGGGCTGGGTTTAAATTGAATATTTACATTGATGTTTACGTCATATTTATATTTACCATTCACATTTCACATTGAGGGCTGCACAGTGGTTAGCACGCAGGCCTCACAGCTTGGAGACCCGAGTTCAATTCCACCGTCGGCAATCTCTGTGTGGAGTTTGCATGTTCTCCCCGTGCATGCGTGGGTTTTCTCCGGGTACTCCGGTTTCCTCCCACATTCCAAAAATGCCTTGAATTTATTTCTTCACGGGTATGCCAGGGTGTACCCCGCCTCTCGGAGACAGCTGGGATAGGCTCCAGCACGTGAGGATAAGCGGTAGAAAATGAAAAAATGAAACAGTCGTCCCTCATTTATGGCCATTATTTGGTTCCAATATTAATAAATGTGATATTTTTGTAATTAGAGCATAGAAAACCTGTTTAGGATGTCCCAAGTGCAGGTTTTCATATTATCAGAGCCCTGTAGGCATGAAATAACACCCCTATAGTCACCTTTACTCTTCTATTATTCTTTGTTTACATCACATGGCAACTCTTAGCTAGCTAGCTAACCAGTTAGCCTTGAATTTATTTCTTCACGAGTATGCCAGGGTGTACCCCGCCTCTCACCCCAAGACAGCTGGGATAGGCTCCAGCATGTCCATGACCCTCGTGAGAATAAGCAATATAGAAAATGGATGGATAGATGAATATTTTTTTCCGTTTCTGTTTTTTTATCGAGCTTTTCGAGGATTAAAAATTTGAATCAAATTAATCACAAATTTTAAATTATTTAATCATGATTAATCACTATTTGCAACTTTGTATGAAATGTGTTTTTACTGTATTTTATGAACAGAAATAAAAGACCGCATACAATTTTCTATAAAATATGAAAGGAAAATTTAAATAGTGCTAAAAAGAAACATGATTTAAAGCACACAAGTTAGCCTTGAATTTATTTCTTTACAAGTATGCTGGAGCCTATCCCAGTTGACTTCAGGCGAATCACAGCCAATCACAGGGCACATAAAAACATGCTAGGTTAATTGGTGACTCCAAATTGTCCATAGGTATGAATGTGAGTGTGAATGGTTGTTTGTCTATATGTGCCCTGTGATTGGCTGGCCACCAGTCCAGGGTGTACCCCACCTCTCGCCCGAAGACAGCCCGATGACCCTCGTGAGAATAAGCAATATAGAAAATGGATGGATAGATTAATAATATTTTTTTCCGTTTCTGTTTTTTTATCAAGCTTTTCAATGATTAAAAAAATTGTGAAGAAATAAATTCAAGGCTAAATCATGTTTCTTTTTAGCACTATTTAAATTTTCCTTTCATATTTTATAGAAAATTATGTGCGGTCTTTTATTTCTGTTCATAAAATACAGTAAAGACACATTTCATACAAAGTTGCAAATAGTGATTAATCATGATTGAATAATTTCAAATTTGTTATTAATTTGATTCAAATTTTTAATCATTGAAAAGCTCGATAAAAAAACAGAAACGGAAAAAAATATTATTCATCTATCCATCCATTTTCTATACATGCTGGAGCCTATCCCAGCTGTCTTGGGGATAGGACTGGTGGCCAGCCAATCACAGGGCACATATAGACAAACAACCATTCACACTCACATTCATACCTATGGACAATTTGGAGTCCCCAATTAACCTAGCATGTTTTTGGAATGTGGGAGGAAACCGGAGTACTCGGAGAAAACCCTTGCATGCACGGGGAGAACATCCTATCCATCCTGGTCACTCCCAATGAGAACCTCAGTATAATGTTAGGCTGCTGTTTTTTCTAGTTGTTTTTTAGTTTTCTTGTGAAATTATATTTTTAGAATTTGTGAATTCATTCATTCATTCATTTTCGACCGCTTTTTCCTCACGAGGGTCGCGGGGTGCTGGAGCCTATCCCAGCTGTCTTCAGGCGAGAGGCGGGGTACACCCTGGACTGGTGGCCAGCCAATCACAGGGCACATATAGACAAACAACCATTCACACTCACATTCATACCTATGGACAATTTGGAGTGGCTAATTAACCTAGCATGTTTTTGGAATGTGGGAGGAAACCGGAATACTTGGAGAAAACCCACGGGAGAAAATTACTAATTTTTCTTGTTAGATTCCAACTTTTTTTCTATGAACATTTTGACTTTATTCCCCATTTTTCATCTACTTGTTCCATTTTTGTAGAAACTCCTGATCGCACAGGTGAAGATGGTGCTGAAGGTTCTATTTCTTTACATCCCCCTGCCAATGTTCTGGGCTCTCTTTGACCAGCAGGTGACCCCCCGCCGTGCCCACATATTTACTGTATTACGGTGTTCAACACCCGCCAATAAAGGCAAGCTGTGTGTCCTCCACAGGGATCCAGATGGACCCTCCAGGCGACGACCATGGACGGTGATTTTGTACGTGCTTTTTAAAATATGAATTCCTGCTGGGAATTTGGAAAGGAACGTTTTTTACAAACATGTCTGCGTTCTACAGGGAATCCTGATCATCCAGCCAGACCAGATGCAGGTGAATATTGCAATATTTCTAATCATGTTTTTCAAATGACGATACTGAACTTCCTGGTTTGTCAGACGGTCAACCCCATTCTGATCCTGATTCTGGTGCCGATTGTCGACAATGTGGCCTACCCGCTCATCACCAAGTGCAAGTTAAACTTCACGTGAGTGTCGTCCGTATGATTTGGGACAGAACATAAAAAAAAAACACATAAAAACTCCACGGTTTTCACACTAAAAAACATGCAGAAAAATACTAGCTTATAATAATTAATATAATATTTGCCTGCAATGACAGTCCATAACACTTCACCGTGTTCTGAATGGCACGAGGGGACATCCTAGGGCAGGGGTGGGCAAACTACAGCCCGGGGGCTACACACGGCCCACCAAGCGTTTGAACCCGGCCCGCCAGTTGCTTTCTAAGTATTTCAAATTTTAACATACAAACTGGCAACATGGCTTACAAGTCGGATGTCTTATTTAGTAAAAAAAAAACAAAACAAAACTGTCAAATTAAATGACATAGTATGATGTGGTGTGATGTTTAAAGTGCTCCGGAAAAAAGGGACATGACACAGCTGATAGTATAACACTTTTACAGATAAAATTACAGATAAAATTAAAATAATAAAATTCTTAAATAAAATTAAAATAATAAAATTATTGAATGAAATTAAAAGAATAAAATTATTAAATAAAATTAAATAAAATTAAATAAAATTAAATAAAATTAAATAAAATTAAACAAATAATTCAAAGAAAATTACAAGCTTATACAACAGATAACTGAAGTCATGTTGCACGTTGTCATATTTTCACCATTTATCATATGGGCCTTTTTTCAGTATTCCAGTATTAAGGAATGATAAATCGGGAAAATTTACACCCCAATTTTTTTTTCATTCATATTTCTATATAAGCTAATAAGGAAGATGCTAAACCAAAATATATTTTGAAAATATTTGTATTTTAAAATGTTACATTAAATATTCTATTCTAATTATGTAAATTACATTTATTAGTTAAATTAGTTAGAAGTATATTTTATTTTATTTTATTTTATTTTATTTTATTTTATTTTATTTTATTTTATTTTATTTTATTTTATTTTATTTTATTTTATTTTATTTTATTTTATTTTATTTTATTTTATTTTTTATTATTTATTTTTTATTATTTATTTTTTATTTTAGAAGTATATACTTTATTTTAAATTTTTTTAAAATGTATTTTAATATATTAAATTATTTCATTTCATGCCATTTTATAATTTATTATTATTATATTATTTATTTTGCAATTCAAATATTTTGAAAATATTAACACTTGACATGAATGACATTCAGATATCGTAATGTGTAATGTGTAGTTTTTAAAAATACAAATATTTTAAATTACATGAAGTATTTGAATGTAATTATCCAATAACCTGAGGTATTTTTTTTGCTATTATTTAATGTTAAATTTGTATTTAATTTTATATTATTTAATTTTAATTTTAACACATCATTTTATGAATGAAATATAAACATTCTAAAAATATATTTTGGACTTGTCTGTGCCACAACAGTTGAGAAACGCTGATCAATACTATTGACATCTGGATCGATTCCGCCCGCTCCCTAGATTACTGAGAAAGGTCAAATTAGCATTTGCTACCTGTCAAACCTCGAAAAGTCACATGACTTTAAACAGTCAAGGGAAGAGAAAACTCAGGTGAAGAACATTACTGATCACTTTTGTTAATGTGTGTGTGTGTGTGTGTGTGTGTGTGTGTGTGTGTAGTCCGTTGAGGAAGATGACCGTTGGGATGTTCCTTGCTGCTCTGGCGTTTGTTTCCGCAGCCCTTGTTCAAATCCAGATTGATGTGAGTGTAATGGCAGTAAAAAAAAAAAACACATAAGAGAATCCAAAACACACTTTCATGCACTTTTATGCCCCCGTCCGCCCATTTTAGCAAACCTTACCCACCTTCCCATCGAGCAGCGCGAGCCAAGTCAAGTTCCTCAACATGCTGAACAAGGAACTGGACTTCAAGGCCGGGTCGCAGTCGCTTCAGTTGAACGCATTTACGGTACTTCCGCAAAGCTATGCTACTGATGATGCGTTGGATTTTTTAAAAAAAATGGCCGACTTTCTATTGGTTGTGCTACACCAGGCCACCAATGATTACCTCACCTTTGATGAGCCGTTTGCGCTGGAATTGGGCCCTGGGGTGGTTTACCCCATCAGTTTAGCTGATGGATCTCGGAATACTCTGGTCATTCTGCAGGATGGGCCCCAGCCCCGGCCAGTCGAGGTAAGCAAAGCCGGCACCCGATGGGGGTAAGGGAACATGTCTTAGGTCTCAGTTTGATTCTTCTCTGTTCAGTTCGAAGACATCGGTGTCAAACCGGAAGAGGGTGCTAATGCTATCAGGTGAGTCGCTAATGATTCAATGATTCATGCTAATGCGGCTACGGTTCTAACTAGCGTGTTATCCTTCTGCAGGTTCTTCAACAGCCTCAACACAGTTTTGAATATAACAGTTGGCAACCAGGACTTCCACGGCGTTGGGGCTTCCAACATGTCAGCATACGTCGCGGTACCACAGGGGAAGTAAGAAAGAACTTTTTTTTTGGGGGGGGGGGTCCTTTCTGATGCTACATAAGAATCCATTTGTCTTCAATCAGTGCACAGTTCCTGATCAAGAACAGTTCAGGAGGGGAATGTGTCTACAACCAGAAACTTGGCTTCGGAAGTTCTTACACCTTGGTCATCCCGCCAAATTTTGTGTTTGGCGCAAACGTAACGACATATTTCACGAGACTTTTTGTACTTGGGAAGGTCTTGAGATGAGTGGTTTTGTGTTCTACAGTGTGAACAAGACATCCGTGTAGTGATGGACATCAGTCCAAACTCCATCCACATGGCCTGGCAGATTCCTCAGTACTTCCTCATCACGGCAGGAGAGGTGGTCTTCTCTGTTACAGGACTGGAGTTCTCCTACTCGCAGGTATTCATAAAAAGGTTCAGACAGTTTTAGATCTTGAAAGTCAACTGGGATGTTTGATTGGCACATTACGTAGATGCATAAGTGGGTCAAAAATGACCCGGTCAGGTTGTTTTCTTGAAATATCTTAGTAATGAAAATTTTTCATCATTTCATATTCCAGTTATTCCTCAAAAAACATGTTTTTTCATATCATGCCATTCACATTTTTAACTTACCTTTTATACATTTTAAGACATTTTTGTTTTTGTGTTACTACCCCAACCTTCCATAAGTGGGTCAAAAATGACCCGGTCAGGTTGTTTTCTTGAAATATCTTCGTAATGAAAATTTTTTATAATTTCATATTCCAGGTATTCCTAAAAAAACATGTTTTTGATATCATGCCATTCACATTTTTAACTTACCTTTTATACATTTTAAGAAATTTTAGTTTTTGTGTTACTACCCCAACCTTCCATAAGTGGGTCAAAAATGACCCGGTCAGGTTGTTTTCTTGAAATATCTTTATAATGAAAAAATTTTTATCATTTCATATTCCAGGTATTCCTAAAAAAACATGTTTTTGATATCATGCCATTCACATTTTTAACTTACCTTTTATACATTTTAAGAAATTTTAGGTTTTGTGTTACTACCCCAACCTTCCATAAGTGGGTCAAAAATGACCCGGTCAGGTTGTTTTCTTGAAATATCTTCGTAATGAAAATTTTTTATAATTTCATATTCACATTTTTAACTTACCTTTTATAAATTTTAAGAAATTTTTGTTTTTGTGTTACTACCCCAACCTTCCATAAGTGGGTCAAAAATGACCCGATCAGGTTGTTTTCTTGAAATATCTTCATAATTAAATTTTTTTATCATTTCATATTCCAGGTATTCCGAAAAAAACATGTTTTTGGTATCATGCCATTCAAATTTTTAACTTACCTTTTATACATTTTAAGACATTTTTGTTTTTGTGTTACTACCCCAACCTTCCATAAGTGGGTCAAAAATGACCCGGTCAGGTTGTTTTCTTGAAATATCTTTATAATGAAAACATTTTTATCATTTCATATTCCAGGTATTCCTCAAAAAACGTGTTTTTGATATCATGCCATTCACATTTTTAACTACATTTTTATACATTTTAAGACATTTTTGGTTTTGAAAAATTTGTAAAATTGGCATAAAAACGCATTGTTTCTAGTATGGGTCATTTTTGACTTACTTATGGAAGAGAGTAGGGTCCAGTCACTTGTGCATCTAAGGGTTAATACAGCAGTTCCAGAAATGCTGCAAACGTTTCACAGACAGTAGGCAGTGCCTGTGAAAAAAAATTATTTCACAAATAGCAATTCCACAACTTTTCCAGTGAAAGATGACCAACTAAATTTATTTAGTATAAAAATATTACACTTTATCATTTGTATCCATGTAGCCATTTAGTGCAATTATTAAAAATAGTATTTTCTTTGCTTCCCAGGCACCTAGCAACATGAAGTCGGTGCTGCAGGCGGGTTGGCTGTTAACCGTAGCCTTCGGTAACATTATCGTGCTTATTGTTGCTGAGGCTGCGACACTTCCGGATCAGGTGGGTGCCTTAAGTACACTATTAAATATTATAATATTAAATAATAAGAGCGCCGCCACAAAAATTAATTCCTTTCTTCCCTCAGTGGGTCGAGTACATTCTCTTTGCGTCCCTGCTGGTGGCCGTGTGCATCATCTTTGCCTTCGTAGCCTACTTCTACACGTACATGGACCCAGCCAAGATCGAAGCTCAGTTCAGTGAGATGGACCCAGATGATAAGTGGAAGAAGAAGGCCGGGAAGGACTTGGTCGAGCATCGAAACGCAGAAAGGAGGCGTTCTGTTTCCAGCTTGTATCAGGAGAAAGAAGTTTCACAGACCAGGATGTAGACAATGATTGCGGACCCCCATTCCCCCCCAAAAAAACACACACACTCACTCACACAAGACCATCTTTGTATATAAATGCTGCTTGGTTCTGTGTTTTGTATCATCTGTTTAATGTCAAAAGTGACTTTTATTTGTTTTTGTTTGTTTTTTAGTAGGCGGGGTTATACAAAAAAAATCAACAAACTTTGTTGAGAGGCTGAGCAAAGACTAAGACTTATTTTTTTTTAGTAAGGTAAAAAAAGGGGAATAATCTGAGTTGAATCTTCATGTTAAATTCAAGGCATGAGCAGTAGGTAGACATCCATCAGTGGTGGGGTGGCGCATTTGGTACCTTTTGTCGGATTGTTAAAATATACATTTTCATTTCTGCTAGTATCTTGGAGCATCGGTAACTTCCACTGGTGATTGGCCCTGCTTGTAAATTTGGTGCTTACAATCAATATTTATCTAATAACATTACAAAAACATTATTTTTTTTTTACATCTTCTCACCAGAGATGTCAATTTCTCCTAGAAAAGTAAATAAAATGAGTTTTTATTCATTCATTCATTTTCTACCGCTTTTTCCTCATGAGGGTCGCGGGGGTGCTGGAGCGTATCTCAGCTGTCTTCGGGCGATACAGGGTACACCCTGGACTGGTGGCCAGCCAATCACAGGGCACATATAGACAAACAACCATTCACACTCACATTCATACCTATGGACAATTTGGAGTCGCCAATTAACCTAGCATGTTTTTGGAATGTGGGAGGAAACCGGAGTACCCGGAGAAAACCCACGCATGCACAGGGAGAACATGCCAACTCCACACAGAGATGCCCGAGGGTGGAATTGAACCCTGGTCTCCTAGCTGTGAGGTCTGCGCGCTAACCACTAGACCGCCGTGCCGCCCAAAATGAGTTTTCCATAAAGATTTTTTCCAAAACATACTATAAAAAAGTTTTCACATCATAAGGGGACATTTTGGGGACAACACATTTGATTTTTCGTTTTGTCATAATTAGGAATGGCCGATAATATCGGGCCACCAATAATATCAGCCCGATATCAACATAAAAGTTTAATATTCTTAGATCAGTATCGGATTTTTTCCTGAAAATGAAAACCATTGGGATGCACGGTGGAGAAGTGGTTGGCATGCAGGGCTCACAGCTAGGAGACCCGAGTTCAATTCCACTTTCGGCTATCTCTGTGTAGAGTTTGCATGTTCTCCCCGTGGGTTTTCTCCGGGTACTCCGGTTTCCTCCCACATTCCAAAAACATGCTAGGTTAATTAGCGACTCCAAATTGTCCATAGGTATGAATGTGAGTGTGAATGGTTGTTTGTCTATATGTGCCCTGTGATTGGCCGGCCACTAGTCCAGGGTGTACCCCGCCTCTTGCCTGAAGACAGCTGGGATAGGCTCCAACACCCAACCGCGACCCTTGTGAGGATAAGCAGTAGAAAATGAATGAATTAATGAATATTTAAAAAATGCTGATTAATAGATTAATTACAGATTAATTACAACATTAATGTTGTTCACCTCTTCTGTGGTGTCGTCGGGCTCTTGTGTTCCTGGACACTTTGGCTAGCTCCTTACGCTACGTTCTTTCCATCATAAATTACAGTAATTCCACCAGTCAATTATCTAAAATAAGCCATTGGGGATTCAGGAAATGGGGCGTCAACTCACTTGGGCTAATTTTGGGGGCACCGAAAATTTTAACGAGTTCTTAATTCTTCATCCAAGTTCTTGATTTTTCTTTCTGTCATAATCCATTGTCTTTCCACCAGCCATTGGCTATATAATATATACCTGCAGGAGTGGCGGGGGCAGCCACCCACGGGGGCTAGTTTTGGGGGCAGCACACATTTAAACGCGTTAAAGATTATATTGATTCTTTCTTCTGTCATAATTTATTGTATTTCTACCAGGCATCTGAAGGGAGCTAAGAAGGAGAAGTCACCTACGGGGGCAAATGCTGGGGGTGGCATAAATAAAAACAGCATAAATCCCCCTCTTGACATTATAATCCACAGTATTCCCACCAGGTAATGATCTCCTATAAAGCACGGCAGCGTTAAGGATGTGGGCCAATTTTGTGTGGGGGGGGGTGGGTTGGGGGGGTGCAGCACAATTTTTAACCAAGTAAAAAAAATGTTATTGATTCTTCTTTCGGGCATGATCCATTGTATTTGTACCAGGCATTAACCTAATATACCGCATGGCGGGAGTGAGGCAGGAGGCGGCCACCCAAGGGGGCAATTGTTGGGGGTGGCACTAATGAAATATGGCTAAATCCCTCTCCTTCCATCATAACCCACAGTATTTCCACTGGGCAATGATGTAATAGAAATCATTGAGGAGTTAGCAATGGGGTCGTGACCCCACTTGAGCTAATTTCGGGGGCAGCAAAACTTTTCATGAGTAAAAAAATGCATTGATTCTTCTTTTTGTCATAATCCACTGTATGACCTAATACTATATAATATAGTATAGCAGGAGTTAGGGAGCGGGCAGCCACCCATGGGGGCAAATGTTAGGGATGGCACAACTGAAAAGAGCTTGCCCCCTTGCCATCATAACCCACAGTATTTCCAGTAGGCAATGATGTAATAAAAACCATTGAGGAGTTAGCAATGGGGGCGTCACCCCACTTGGGCTAATTTCGGGGGCAGCAAAAATTTTAATGAGTAAAAAAATGTCTTGATTCTTCTTTTTGTCATAGGGGGCAGCCACCTAATCCACTGCATGACCTAATACTATATAATATACTATGGAAGGAATTAAAGAGGGGGCAGCCACCCGTGGGGGCAAATGTTAGGGATGGCACAACTAATTTTCGGTAATTTCAGGGGCAGCAAAAATTTGAATGAGTAAAAAAATGCTTCGATTACTTTTTTTGTTATAATCCACTGTATGACCTCATACTATATAATATTGTATGGAAGGAGTTAGGGAGGGGGCAGCCACCCATGGGGGCAAATGTTAGGGACGGCACAACTGAAAAGAGTGCTCCTCTTGCCATCATAACCCACAGTATTTCCACTGGGCAATGATGTAATATAAACCATTGAGGAGTTAGCAATGGGGGCGTGACCCCACTTGGGCTAATTTCGGGGGCAGCAAAATTTTTAATGAGTAAAAAAATGCCTCGATTCTTCTTTTTGTCATAATCCACTGTATGACATAATACTATGTAATATAGTATGGCAAGAGTTAGAGAGGGGGCAGCCACCCATGGGGGCAAATGTTAGTTAACTGAGAGCTCTTCCCATCAGTGCTTCCACCTGGTGATGGTGTATTATTAAGCATGGGGGACTAATGGATGGGAGCATCACCCCACCTGATTTAATGTTGGGGGCGAACATCATCTCTTGTTTGTTCATACATTTTTTACATATCATTATATCTGCCTAGCAACAGTGTGCCAAAGAAAAGCTCATATAGAGGAGACAAACCCACCAACGTTTACCTCTTTTGGTTCTAACCGCTTTTTGGAATGCTAATGAATACCAGTGGGGTCATGGATTCCATGCGCTGTTACAAGGAGAGGTGATCCTTCCAGACCAGCCTGGTACAGTATTTGAAGAATTATTCATTTAATCTTAACGCTCCTCTTGTGTTAGGTTCGGTTTGGACCCGGTTCTAATAATATGACTATAAAGCAATATTTTGAGCCACAACTGAAATCATACGTGTACAATTAGCCAACACAACCAGCTCATTTTCTCATCATGTAAGCTTCAGGGGATTCTCATTTTGACCGTTTTTCAGGGTATTCTCATTTTGACCGGTTTTCATCGGATTCTCATTTTGACCATTTTTTAGGGCATTCTCATTTTGACCGTTTTTCAGGGGATTCTCATTTTGACCGTTTTTCAGGGTATTCTCATTTTGACTGTTTTTCAGGGTATTCTCATTTTGACCGTTTTTCAGGGTATTCTCATTTTGACCGTTTTTCAGGGTATTCTCATTTTGACCGGTTTTCATCGGATTCTCATTTGGACCGCTTTTCAGGGGATTCTCATTTTGACCGTTTTTCAGGGGATTCTCATTTTGACCGTTTTTTAGGGGATTCTCATTTTGACCGTTTTTCAGGGGATTCTCATTTTGACCGGTTTTCATCGGATTCTCATTTAGACCATTTTTTAGGGGATTCTCATTTTGACCGTTTTTCAGGAGATTCTCATTTTGACCGGTTTTCATCGGATTCTCATTTTGACCATTTTTTTAGGGCATTCTCATTTTGACCGTTTTTCAGGGTATTCTCATTTTGACCGTTTTTCAGGGTATTCTCATTTTGACCATTTTTCAGGGTATTCTCATTTTGACCGTTTTTCAGGGTATTCTCATTTTGACCGGTTTTCAGGAGATTTTCATTTTGACTGGTTTTCATCGGATTCTCATTTTGACCGCTTTTCAGGGGATTCTCATTTGGACCGCTTTTCAGGGGATTCTCATTTTGACCGCTTTTCAGGGGATTCTCATTTTGACCGTTTTTCAGGGGATTCTCATTTTGACCGCTTTTCAGGGGATTCTCATTTTGACCGTTTTTCAGGGGATTCTCATTTTGACCGTTTTTCAGGGTATTCTCATTTTGACCAGTTTTCAGGGGATTCTCATTTTGACCGGTTTTCATCGGATTCTCGTTTTGACCGTTTTTCAGGGGATTCTCATTTTGACCGCTTTTCAGTGGATTCTCATTTTGACCGGTTTTCATCGGATTCTCATTTTGACCGCTTTTCAGGGGATTCTCATTTTGACAGTTTTTCAGGGTATTCTCATTTTGACCGGTTTTCATCGGATTCTCATTTTGACCGCTTTTCAGGGGATTCTCGTTTGGACCACTTTTCAGGGGATTCTCATTTTGACCGTTTTTCAGGGGATTCTCATTTTGACCGCTTTTCAGGGGATTCTCATTTTGACCGTTTTTCAGGGTATTCTCATTTTGACCAGTTTTCAGGGGATTCTCATTTTGACCGGTTTTCATCGGATTCTCATTTTGACCGTTTTTCAGGGGATTCTCATTTTGACCGCTTTTCAGGGGATTCTCATTTTGACCGGTTTTCATCGGATTCTCATTTTGACCGCTTTTCAGGGGATTCTCATTTTGACAGTTTTTCAGGGTATTCTCATTTTGACCGGTTTTCATCGGATTCTCATTTTGACCGCTTTTCAGGGGATTCTCGTTTGGACCACTTTTCAGGGGATTCTCATTTTGACCGTTTTTCAGGGGATTCTCATTTGGACCGCTTTTCCAGTATACCAGCAGAAAAACAAGGTCCAGACATGTGAGATGAATTCACTCATTTGACTGATGGCTGATTTCACATTTACAATTTGGATCATGGAAAGAATGGCAAGAAGTACAGTGAACCAAGATCTGGACCAGTTCATATTAAAGTTCTGTTGCTGAAAACAATAACTTTTTCTACCTTTTCTTGACATGAATATATATGGGTCAAAATTCACCCCAACACCATTAACACCATACATGTTTCTTTAGTGATTAATACTAAAATGAGAAAACAAATAAAACTAATTGATTTAAGAGATATGTTTTATATCCCTCAGTAGTAGCCAGGTAACAATTATTATTATTAATATGATTCTTTTGAGGATCATTTTAGCATTTTTGGAAATTGAAATGGAGGGGTATAGTGACAAAAAAAGCCCTACATGCCCACACCAAAAGTATTAAAACCAACATTTTCATGGATGAGGAAGCAAATATTTATATATATATATATATATATAGTATTTTATAGCTGATTTAATTCATGGGTTAACATAAGAGATGATACCAGAAAGCTAACACAAGAGGAAGATTAAATGACTGTATTTTGTGTATACTTCAGGTGTTCTGTGCACAGTACGAATAACATAATAGCTCATTTAGTCATAAATATCACATCTGAGCCTGTAAATAATATAACATTCAAAAACTGTTGTTATAAATGCAACAAGGCTTTCTTGAAGGTATTCATTTGCTAACTCTATTCTAAGTGGCATGTCAGTGGTTTTAAGTCGTAATTTATGTCGCGATTGAGAAAAGATAGGACTGGACCGCCCGCTTGATTAATCATCTACTTCGCCGCGGTGATCATTAATCAAAGACGCGTTCGCTTGCCATAAAATAACAACGTGCACATTCCAAAACGGAGACCAAAAAACGACTTGAAAATGGCGCTTGTTTATGGGCTCCCAAATTGAATTTATGAGCATTTGAATGGGCCGGCTTTCCGAGCAAGCCGAGTCTATAATCAAAGGTTTATTTCCCCGAGGAAGAATGGCTGAACAGTCAGCACATTAAGCATGATAGATGATGACGAGCCGAGGGTCCAAGGGTCCCTTGCTCGTCAGAATCGGCGTGGCGTTCGCAGGACTGCACTTTGCTTGCCTTTTATTAGGACGTTTTTTTCTTCGCATTCAAAATTCATTTTACAAAGTTAGCTCTTCACCTGCCGTGGACAATTCAGGACTGATTGACAGCGGTTTAATGTCCTGCTCTCAGACCTTCAGTAAGCACACAACCCAGACGAGCCGTATCAAATACCATTTAAACATCAAATACTAAATAAAACTTTGTATATCAAAACTCTTTGGATTTGTTTTGAATAAGATCCGTCTCTGCCATCTTGCGCAACAGTAATTATCTACTTATGAATCCATAAATACCAACTTACAAAGGAGCATTTCCGATACCATGGCTACAGTTAGATGCTCTGCCTGGCATTGAGATACTGAAAAGTATGTCTACTCTGCATGGATACAAATTGGTTATGCAGTAATACCTCATTTACAGCAGTTCATGGGACCCGGTATCATAATTAATAATTGTTTTCTGCTGTTTTTCTGCAGTGATGAAAATAATTTTAAATTATTCCTGTTTATTTTATAATAAAGTTTATTGTTCTTTTCATCAAAACTGCAGAAAACATTGTTGTCATGCCTAATTATTTAACTTTTGTTTTTTTCCTGGCTCTCAGACCAGAGGGGGAAATATATATACACTATTCATTCATTATTTTATTTTATTTTATTTATGTATGTTTATATAAATATACATGGCTATGGTTAGACGCTTTGCCTGGCATTGAGATATGAAAAGTATGCCTCCTGTCACGATACGGCTTGAGAGCTTTAAAGTTCGACCCCAGGATGCAGAGAGCAGGACCAATTGCAGGTAAATTATATTTATTCTGTGCAGTAATTGCAGCAGCAGCGAAAAAGCAACTCAGGTAGCTGACGGACAAACCACAATGATCCAAAAAAGGAGAAGCACACACCTGAACTAAATAGAGACGACAAATTAGGGACAGGTGTGGGTGGCTATGGCAACGAAGACAGAGGAGGCAAAACAGGAAGTCAAGTACAAAATAAGAGTGTCCAAAAGGGAAACCAAAGCCCAAACGGGGAACATAGACAAACTGTCACGCACAAACCCGCACAGGGCGTGACAGTACACCCCCCTCAAGGACGAATCCTAGACGTCCAAAACAATTCTCAGTCAAAGAGGGATGGGTGGTGGGGGGACCGAAGGTGGGTCGCCGACGGGACCCTTCTGGGGGCCGGCAGGCCTGGCGGAGCCAGCAAGACCCCTCCACATGATGGAGGGAATGGTTGGGTCGGTAAACACCCTCCGGCAGAAAGTCTAAAGGCAGGCGGCGAAGCAGCAGGCGGCGAAGCAGCAGGCGTCCGGCCCTGACGCGGCGACGGCGAAGCAGCAGGCGTCCGGCCCTGACGCGGCGACGGCGAAGCAGCAGGCGTCCGGCCCTGACGCGGCGACGGCGAAGCAGCAGGCGTCCGGCCCTGACGCGGCGACGGCGAAGCAGCAGGCGTCCGGCCCTGACGCGGCGACGGCGAAGCAGCAGGCGTCCGGCCCTGACGCGGCGACGGCGAAGCAGCAGGCGTCCGGCCCTGACGCGGCGACGGCGAAGCAGCAGGCGTCCGGCCCTGACACGGCGACGGCAAAGCAGCAGCCGTCCGACCCTGACGCGGCGACGGCGAAGCAGCAGGCGTCCGGCCCTGACGCGGAGACGGCGAAGCAGCCGGGTCTTGGAAACACCTAGGGCTGCGTGGCTTGGGCACTGGAGGAATCTGAGAGGCCACGCAGCTTGGCACGGGAGCCGGGTCTTGGAAACCCCAGGGGCTGCGTGGCTTGGACACTGGAGGAATCTGAGAGGCCACGCAGCTTGGCACGGGAGCTGGGTCTTGGAAACACCTGGGGCTGCGTGGCTTGGGCACTGGAGGAATCCGGGGCGCCTCGCTACTTGGCACGGCTGCGACTCGGCAACAGCAAGAGGGTTGAGCTGTGCCGTGGCGTGACAGGGCAAGGCGGAAGAGGGCGGCCACACCTCTTGGCGACGTGCCGTGCGCCGGCGGTGCCGGCGCGTCGGAGGGTGTGCAGCGGGTACCGGGAACACCGACGCCATGGGCACTAGGGTGCCGTCCGGCCCCCATGCCGGGTCCCTTCGTCGAGCTCCGCGAGATCGTCGTCAAAGCCGGCAGGGCATGAGGGCGGGTGCACCTCGACTTGGCATGGAGGGGAAGACGAGTTAGGCGTCGCTCTGTGGCGCCGCGGCTTGCGTCGGCGTCGCGAAGGGTTTGGAGCGTCGTCGGTGGGACCGGGATAAAGCCACGCCGTAGCGACGAACGTGTCGTCCGGACCGCGCACCAAGTCCTCCATCTCCCATGGCAGCATCGCCATCTCCTCGTCCTCCATGGCCTTGAGGAGCTGCCAGGTCCAAAAATCACTCTCCGCGAGGTCGTCGTCATATGGTTGGATCATTCTGTCACGATGCGGCTTGAGAGCTTTAAAGTTCGACCCCAGGCTGCAGAGAGCAGGACCAATTGCAGGTAAATAATATTTATTTTCGCTATAATTGCAGCAACAGGAAAAAGCAACTCAGGTAGCTGACGGACAAACGACAATGATCCAACAAAAGGAGAAGCACACACCTGAACTAAATAGAGACGACAAATTAGGGACAGGTGTGGGTGGCTATGGCAACAAAGGCAGACGGGGCAAAACAGGAAGTCAAGTACAAAATAAGAGTGTCCAAAAGGGAAACCAAAGCCCAAACGGGGAACACAGACAAACTGTCACGCACAAACCCGCACAGGGCGTGACACCTCCTCTGCAGTTCATAGGACAAGGTATCATAATTACAGCATAAAAAACCTGTTTACAACCTTCAAAATAAGTTGTTTTTAACATTAGAGCCCTCTCGACATGAAATAACACCCCTATAGTCACCTTTGATTATATATTATCCAATATAGTAGACATTCATTCATTCATTTTCGACTGCTTTTTTCTCACGAGAGTCGCGGGGGTGCTGGAGCCTATCCCAGCTGTCAGCCAATCACAGCGCACATATAGACAAACAACCATTCACACTCACATTCATACCTATGGACAATTTGGAGTGGCCAATTAACCTAGCATGTTTTTGGAACGTGGGAGGAAACCGGAGGACCCGGGGAATACCCACGCATGCACGGGGAAAACATGCAATTGGTGGAATTGAACTCTGGTCTCCTAGCCGTGAGGCCTGCGTGCTAACCACATTCCCACCGTGCAGCTTCTTATATTATTCATTCATTCATTTTCTGACGAGGGTGGCGGGGAGTGCTGGAGCCTATCCCAGCTGTCTTTGGGTGAGAGGGGGGGTACACCCTGGACTGGTGGCCAGCCAATCACAGGGCACATATAGACAAACAACCATTCACACTCACATTCATACCTATGGACAATTTGGAGTCACCAATTAACCTAGCATGTTTTTGGAATGTGGGAGGAAACCGGAGTACCCGGAGAAAACCCACGCATGCACGGGGAGAACATGCAAAATCCACACAGAGATGGCCGAGGGTGGAATTGAACCCTGGTCTCCTAGCTGTGAGGTCTGCGTGCTAACCACTAGTCCGCCGTGCTGCACTATAGTAGACATCACAAGAGAAAATAAGACATAAATCAGACTTTTGCTTGTGTGTGTTGTAATAAATGTGTTCCGTACGTGTAGACAGGAAGTGACATCGTGGGTTCAGAGTTGAGTTTTAGTTCGGTGTGGGTTACGGTTCTTTAAGGCAATCCGTTAAGGCATTATTGTGCAAATAAAAGCCTGTTGTTTCCTGTTGCAATCGTGTCTGTTGCTTGTGTGTCCAACCAACATTACAGTAACATTGCTGACCCCTGGTGACCAGTGTAGGATACTACAAACATAATCATAATTGGTTCCGGACCTGACCCTAATAAGGAAATAATGCAAAGTCAAATTTAATATCAATTGAATATGTTTTGGAATTAGTGCATTTAAATCTTTTTATTTTCTTCTAAATATGTTAGAGACCTGCAGATATGAACTAACACCCCTATAGTCACCTTTACAATTGTATTACCCAAAATAAAATTAGCCATTAGACATAATGTAGAACCGACTCACACATTAGCATAGATATGTCCTACGGTGTCTATTGTATCATTAGTGTGATGTTAAAATACTACTTAAAATACTACTGAAAATACTACTATACCAGTTGAGACTCACCATGCACTTCAATTGCTTCATTAAAAAGCAGAGAATGCATGCATTCAACATTCACACAGGAGCTGCTGTCGGCTACTCTCTACCCTGCTAACCTGCCGCTAGTCACTGGTACCGGATTCCACTTCCTGTTAAGTCTTCTGAAAGCTTTTTTTTTTATTCTTTCAGTCATTTTTATGATTGAAAATGATAAAAAACTGCAATAGAGTTAATTTAGCCATGAAATGGCTAATAAAAATAGCTAATTTAGGAACACATGCTGAAATATGCCCTTTATTGTTATTATTTTTACTCATAATAGGCCATATTAAACCTGAAAAGAGCATGATTTATTAATAATATATATTTTTATATTTTTAAACCATAAATATATATAGTAAAGTCACAAAATTTTAATTATTTTTTTCTTTTCATGGTTTTCATGGTTTTCTGTATGTAAAATTATAATTATTTTGATGTTTGTTTAGTTTGATGTTTCATTTTTTGGTTTATTTTCATATGTTTCCATATGTTTTGGTATTTGTGGGACCTTTTGCAAGGTTCCACTGCATTACAAAGTTCTAGCTATAACCAAACATAAATTCTAAAGGAACAACATGCAGAAATATTCTAAATCCAGCATTAAATTTATTCCAAAAAGAGTTTTAGTTTTAAGTTTTGGATACTGAATATCAGATTGACGAGTGTCGTGATTCCATTGTGTGAAATCAAACCATAAAAAACTCATAAGCTCA
Source organism: Doryrhamphus excisus (assembly GCF_037039965.1). NCBI lineage: Eukaryota > Metazoa > Chordata > Actinopteri > Syngnathiformes > Syngnathidae > Doryrhamphus > Doryrhamphus excisus. Next base: position 15,629,702 of record NC_136371.1, read on the forward strand.
TAAAAAAGTGTGCCTATGTGAGTCACTCCGTGTTTGTACCGCTCTCTGAAGGCCAACCCCACACTCATCATTTTCATCAAACAGACCAAGTGGATGTGAAAAATGAAAAATAAGATAATTTCCCTGTTATGGTTTCCCATTTCTAATCAAAAAGGCTGGACTGCATCATCTCTCAGATCGCCAGACGCCTGACAGCCAGGAAAAAAAAAAAGTTTTGCATTAAATAATTAGGCATAAGAACAATGTTTTCTGCAGGTTTGATGAAATGAAAAGAACAATTTTATTATAAAATAAACAGGAATAATTTACATTGTATTTATATATTTTTTATTATAAAATAAATGGTAATAATTTACTAATATATATATATACATGTAAATTATTACTATTTATTTTATAATAAAATAAAATAATACATTTGCATTAAATAATTAGGCATGAGAACAATATTTTATGCTGTTTTTCTGCAGTTTTGATGAAAAAAAGAATTTTATTATAAAATAAACAGGAATAATTTACATTGTATATATATATTTTTTTATTTTATTATAAAAGAAATAGTAATAATTTAACATGTATATACATACATGTTAAATTATTAGTATTTATTTTATAATAAAATAAATAAAATATAATAAAATAAAATTAAGTAATAATTTAACATGTATATATTATATACATGTAAATTATTACTATTTATTTTATAATAAAACAAAATTACATTTTATCATAAAAAATATATATACAATGTAAATTATTATATGTATATATATATAAATATATATATATACATGTAAATTATTACTATTTATTTTATAATAAAATAAATAAAATATAATAAAATAAAATTAAGTAATAATTTAACATGTATATATATTATATACATGTAAATTATTACTATTTATTTTATAATAAAACAAAATTACATTTTATCATAAAAAATATATATACAATGTAAATTATTATATGTATATATATATAAATATATATATATACATGTAAATTATTACTATTTATTTTATAATAAAATAAAATAAAATTTTATAATAAAAACTATATATACAATGTAAATTATATATATACATTTATATGTAAATTATTCCTGTTTATTTCATAGTAAAATTCTTCTTTTCATCAAAACAGCAGAAAAACAGCAGAAAACATTGTTCTCATGCCTAATTATTTAATGGAAAACTTTTCTTTTTTTCCTGGCTCTCAGACCAGGGGGAAAAAATATATAAAATATATAAAATATATAATAAATATATATAAAATATGTATTTATTTATTAATTATTATATATTTTATTTTATTTTATTTTTATTGGACATGCAAATAAAAATAAGCTACCAACGGAGGTAGCAGCCCGTAAAGGCTGAGCTTTGTCTTAAGCTGGCCAAAAGCACCATGAAACTTGAGTACTTTAGAAAACCAAAAAAAAAAAGCAGAGGACCCGGCGTTGAGAAGACAAGGCTTTGATACAAAGCAGAGTGGGGGTTTGTTTACCAAGGAGCTTGTGGTTAAATTCACCCCATAGGTCAATTGCATGTTTTTTTGCCACTATGTGACATTTATCTGATTTTTTTTCAAGTATAATTCCAATGTTTTCAAAGTCTCTTCATAAGTCTGATATTTATCCGATGCTCCTGCGGTCTGAACACTCGGGTCTTATACTATATCTGATATACGTATATATATATAAGTTGGTGCTCACAGATGTACATCAAAGTTGTCTTTCCATCCGAATATTATTTCCAAATCTGTTTCAGTGAAGCAGCTCGCCTTCAATGCTCCAGCATTCCTGGCTCTGACATCCCTGGAACAGATGTTGCAGCGAGTTCCCTGCAGACTTCCATAGCCCAAATTCCTGCCCACTTCCTTTATTCATCTCCTAAACCAGAGGTGTCCAAAGTGCGGCCTGGAGTCATTTTTTTTTAGCCGGTGGCTGTCTTTTATTGGTTCGAGGCACATTCTAAAAATATAATTAAAAAAAAATGGAAACAAAAAAACAAAGCAGTAATTTTGTTAGTATAAAGTCAAAATATTTGCAAAAAATGTAAACTAACAAAAAAAGTTGTAATTTTGTAATTTTTTTCAACCCGACTACTCGTCTTTTACATTTTTTTGTGTGAAATGCACAAAAAGGTGATGATGTAACTCCACATGTTTTGGTGCAAAAAAAAAGGCCACAAGGTGTTTCCATTCTTGCACAAGCAGTAATTTTGTATAAAGTATAAAGTCAAAATATTTGCAAAAAATGTAAACTAACAAGAAAAAGTTGTAATTTTACTAGATTATGAGGAAAAATAATGCTATTTTCGTAAATAAAGTTGACATTTTTTTTACAGTCATAGTATGGAAAAAAGGCGTAGCTACTCATGCAATGTCAATTAGCTTATTTGCTACCAAAGACGTGTATATATATATACGTTTTTTTCAACCCGACTACTTGTCTTTTACATTTTTTTGTGTGAAATCCACAAAAAGGTGATGATGTAACTCCACAATGTTTTGGTGCAAAAAAAAAGGCCACAAGGTGTTTCCGTTCTTGTACAAGCAGTAATTTTGTTAGTATAAAGCCAAAATATTTGCAAAAAATGTAAACTAACAAGAAAAAGTTGTAATTTTACTGGATTATGAGGAAAAATAATGCTATTTTTGTAGCATAAAGTTGAAATTTTTTTACAGTCATAGTATGGAAAGAAGGCGTAGCCACCAATGCAATGTCAATTTTTTTTATTAGCTTATTCGCTACCAAAGACGTCTATGTATATATACGTTTTTTTCAACCAGACTACTCGTCTTTTACATTTTGGTGATTTACATCATCAGGTGATGATGTAACTCCACAATGTTTTGGTGCAAAAAAATGGCCACAAGGTGTTTCCGTTCTTTAGTAATCAGCAGTACAACATAGGTAAGTTTTAGAAAAATATCAGTTCCTGAGGAAAGCGGAAAAAAATAAGCTTTTTGTGAAAAGATATATTTTAAGCACAACTTTCACTTTGATAAATATATTTTTTGTTTTGGTGACAGCTCAAGTTCAACAGAACGAGTTCATTTTTCTACCAATGTTGAATTTGAACGCAATGTGTTTGTAAATAAAGAACTCGAACTTGAATCAGTGCCGCCATTTAGGTCCGGTTATTACCTGACAAGAGATATTTGCACTCCAGCTTTCTAGATCTTCCAGATTCTGCACCTCTTCCTGCAGAATTTCAGTTGGCTTCCTGCTTCCCACCAAAAAAACGGTCTGTTTAACTTACTCCGCCCCCTGCCCTCCTCGAGTGGTACACCCACTCGGCTGTGATTGGTCCCTTGTGTATTACATCGTTTTTATCAGTGGCACACACTGTAAAACCGAATAAGTTAGCAGAACTCAAAAAAACTCACACAATACAAATCTATCTAATACAATGGATTTATTCTTAATTGATTTATTTGATTTATTCATGTTTAACAGATACTTTTTTTTACAAGTAACTACGAATACTTTTAAGTCGGTTACACAAATCTGCAAAAAGTTCATATTCATCAAAAATTACAAGTTAAATAAACTGAAAAGACAATAATGCAACTGGCAATCAACATTTATAAGTAGAACGTTTAAGAAAATTTTAAGTTAACTTAAGTTAAAAGTTTAAGTTAAATTTTAAATTACTTGTTACAGAAAAAAAAGGTTATGCAAGAGTAACGAATTACTTAGTAATACGTTACCGACGTTTCAGATAATGAGGTTTACGCGTTTGGAAGTAAGACCTCAAAGCTCAAAATGCTCAGTTTTAAAAGGCGTGGTAAAACTGCCCCTTTGTGATGTCACAGAGGGATACACAGACTTCCTTATAGGGACATGGCTGTCAGCCAGATAGGATCTCCGTTCCGTAAGATCTTTGCTCCTTCGTTTACATTGCTAGCAATAGCTCGTAAGGGAAAAGCCACATTTGTTGATAATTCCTAAAGACGCCACCATCAGGCACAAGTGGGTGTAATTCCTGATTCCCTACCAGCAAAAGAAATGTATTTAATCTGTCAACCTGTCTGCCAGTAGGTAGCTGGACTATCCACAAACTTGCTGAAGCCCTACGCCTTTCCAACATTACTTGGTTGTGTTGAAAAATGAGAAGAGCAAGCAGTAAGTAACAGTTCATCAGTGTCTTAACTGTGTTTATTTTGTGTAAGTCATGGAGCAAAAGCGCTTGTCTGTGTAGTACTATAGAATGTGCATACTTATAAGAGTGTGCTACTTACTATTGAAAGACGTCTTGAGAAATTTCGGACTTTCCAGTCTTTACTTGCAGATCTGATTCGGGATCCAACACATACGGCTGTACGTATGTTAAAGGCAGACATTTTTAAAATCGTCACAAATCAGAAGTCTTTTTAAGTGTGACCAACCACAGACCGTTTTCGCGGGAATTTGTATGTGCACAGAATAATATTTTTTTATATTACTTCCGTTGGAAACATTTGTTCTGAATTGTGAACCACGATATCCAAAGAAATACAGCTGAATAGGTGCAGATTCTGGAAGGACCAGAAAGCTGGTTAATCTAATCCTAATGGGGTGGGCATCTCTCATCAACTCCCTCGGTACCGTGACTCTTTATCCAACGCCAGGCGACACAATGACATCACTCACATTCCACTTGACGACTTACTCATTGTTGACAACCTGCCCTGAACAGCTAGCCAATAAACCCGTCACCGTGGTAGCCTTCTTTGCAGTGACCGTCTGGAATGTAGCCTCAAATACTCCAAATAAAAGTAAATATAACTGCATTCCAAACCATTGAGTTTATTGCCACTTTGTTTTCACGGCATGACAAATGCGGTACATATAAGATTCCCAGATAGAGAAAGTAAAATACAAGTAAGGTAAACTGATTCTGCTATATATTGTGACAAGAGCAATAAATACAAGCAGAAATAGGGAAGATAAGGTCCGATATGAACTACTGAAGGTACAACAAAACAAAAATGTATAATATTAATAATATTACTAAAGAAGAAAAGCTGGAGCTCAGTCAGTTTTCTTTCTACATTCTTGCAAAGACCTGATAAATGGAGCAAATGTGGAACGCAAGCAAGTCGCCCGAGACCAGCATAGAGTATGTCATGATTCATTTCATAAAACAAATTACTTATGTAAGAAGCTTAAACGCATGACAAAGTTAACACCCTTCTGACGGTAGAAGCATAATTCCTCTACCGCTAAAACTCACAGAACAAGCAGCTTTATTGACTCTTATCAGGTCGTAAAGGTAGGCCTCATCTTTACTTTCATAACAACAACATCCATTTAGACCAGGGGGGTCCAAACTGTTTTAAAAAATATTAAAAATATAATTTAACCAGGTAACTAAATTACAAAAGAAATCACAATATTAATAATAAAGTCATAATTTATTATTATATAATTTACATAATTTATATAATTTATTATTTATAATTAATTTTTAATTTTTAATTTTTAATTTTTAATTTTTAATTTTTAATTTTTAATTTTTAATTTTTAATTTTTAATTTTTAATTTTTAATTTTAAATTTTAAATTTTTAATTAATTTTTTATGACAATAAAGTCATAATTATCAAAACCCAAAAGAAAATTTCCTAAATGTTAAAAATTTAACCAGAAAACTAAATTACAAAAAACTCACAATATTAATAATAAAGTCATAATTTATTATTATATAATTTATATAATTTATATAATTTATATAATTCATACAATTTTTTATTATTTATTATTTATTATGTATTATTTATTATTTATTATTTATTATGTATTATTTATTATTTATTATTTATTATTTATTATTTATTATTTATTATTTATTATTTATTATTTATTATTTATTATTTATTATTTATTGCTTTTTGTTTATTATTTATTTTAAAAAATTACATTTTTTATTTTTTATTTTTATGACAATAAAGTCATAATTATTAAAACCCATAAGAAAGTATCCTAAATTAAAGTTTAAAAATGTTAACCGCAACAAACCCCCCCCCAAACAAAACAGGAAGGTGTATGAGACTAAAGTCAGAATAATAAGAGGAAAAATAGTCGTATTCTAACAAAAAAAACTCAATCAAAACAATTGTTAAGACAATAAATCCATAATAATCTGAGGAAAATAATGTAACTTTAGTAGCATGGAGTTCATATATTAAAGACAAATATGTTGTTTTCTGAAAGCCATAATAACAACTAAACAAAAATGCTACGGCCATATAGTCCTAACATTAAAAGACAAAAGAGAAGAAAGTTTAAAAAGCTTTTTTAAGAAGAAAATTGATGCTTTTTCATTTATATCACAATGATAAAATGCCATTTTTTTAAAGTCATATCTATAGTACATTTGTTGCTTTACAAAATATCATATTGTTCTCAGGCATTCTTTCATTTCTCACTATGTTTCCCTCAGTGGAAAATATCGACCTTGTAGTGCACAGAAATACAACCATTTTTGTATTTTTCTGTTTTTTTATGCTCATTTTCCGGCCCTTTGTATTGAGTTGTGAAGTCCCATAGAGCAGCTACACACAATAACCAGCACAGAAAGCGTTCTAGTTCTTTTCTTTTCTATTTCTAGTCTAGTTCTAGTTTTCTTTGGATTTTGGGCTTCCTGCAAAATCGGTGTGTTTTAATATATTCCACCCACGGCCCCACCTCCAGGCATGCCCACTCAACTATGATTGGTCACACTCCCAAGTGCTTAGAAAGACTTGTATGTGCACAGAAGAATATTTTTGTTATATTACTTCCTTTGGGAACATTTGTTCTGAATTGTGAACAAATTGTAGGTTGACCGCCTCCTGAGAGCAGATTGCGTTCAATCCCGACATTCAAATGAAATTTCTGATATCCGCCAACAGGTATTGGACAAAAAAAATATATAAATTCAGCGCTCATTGTGATGATAGCTAGACTTTTTAGGTGTTTTGTCGAGGTGTTTGATTGTTAAAAAACAACATAAAGCATCCATCCAAAATTCCAGGCAGTTTCATCAAAGTACACTGACAGTCAATTGAAACTTTAGACCATATTTTTATTTTTATATTTCATAAGAATCATTTGATTAGGATATTGGCAAACAGAAAAAAATATCTTAACATTTCAAGAATAATTTATAATGGCGTGATGCCGTTCACTGGACTAACAATGCTGGCCTTTTTTGGGTTTTTATTATTATTATTATTATTATTTTATTATCATTATCTCAACAACCTGAGCACTAAGCCAATAATAAATCCACAAGGTACATTTACAACCCTCCTATAGGTAAACATATGCATACATTTCCACCTCCATGTTTCTACTGACTGTAGTACTGACTGTAGTACTGACTGTACTGACAGTATACTTGCCAAAGACGTCAATGAACTGTAAAAATACTGAACACATCGTCTCAACTATAAGAAAATCAATAACACTTGATGCAGTTTGAAGTCATAAAAATCAATTTTAACAATTTTAGAATAATAACATAGATTATGAAATTGAACAGTATTGAGAAATACGTATATTCTATTCAGTGATTACTTCTTCTGTATGTCCTTTGGTATTGCTTTGCTACCGTCTATCTGTTTTTTGTCGCAATGCACCATCGACTGGCAAGGGGCGGAGCCACCAGCACGCCTATGACCAATTACCACTGGCTTCTTAAAGGGGAAGTGCAGTTTTTAGGGAATTTTGCCCACCATTCACAGTTCTATATATTAGTACAAAGTGGGACATTTTCATTTATTCATTCATTCATTTTCTACCGCTTATCCTCACAAGGGTCGCAAGAGTGCTGGAGCCTATCCCAGCTGTCTTCGGGCGAGAGGTGGCCAGCCAATCACAGGGCACATATAGACAAACAACCATTCACACTCACATTCATACCTATGGACAATTTGGAGTCGCTAATTAACCTAGCTTGTTTTTGGAATGTGGGAGGAAACCGGAGTAGGGAGAACATGGGAGGGAGAATATGCAAATTCCACACAGAGATGGCCGAGAGTGGAATTGAACTCGGGTCTCCTAGAGGTGAGGCCTGCGTGCCAACCACTTCACCACCGTGCAGCCCAACGGTTTTCATTTTCAGGAAAAAAACTGATACTGATCTAAGAATATTATACTTTTATGTTGATATCAGGCTGGCAGAGGGTGGAATTGAACCCTGGTCTTCTAGCTGTGAGGTCCGCATGCTAACCACTCGTCCGCCGTGCAGCCCGGTACATTTTCATCCCTTGTGTTTTCTGAGGTCAGGTCGGCCAGAATTCCCATTCTCTGGTTACTCTATCCAGCTCCTCCTGGTGGTTTCCAAGGGGATCCCAGGCCAGTTCAGAGACACGTTCTCTTCAACGTGTCCTGGGTCTTCCCAGAGGCCTCGTACCGGATTTGCCCCTTAACACCTCCCCAGAGAGATGTCCGGGATGCATCCTGACCAGATGCCCAAGCCACCTCATCTGGCTCAGTGGTTCTTGTTTCTGTTCTTCTCACCTCATCTCTAAAGTAGACCCTGCCCCCCCCATGAAGAAAACTAATTTCATGTGTTTCTACTTGACATTTACTCAATTTAAGATGTGATCTGAATTGTCTTTGGTTTTGCTAAAACGTATTTATCGATATTGAGCGGTTACCATAACAACATAGATGCAACCCAAGCAAACATGGAGACAAAATGGACATGTTCCACAGAGATGTCATCTCAACCACTGCTCCACCGTGCTGCTCACTTACATACAAAAACCATAAACCTGGGAATTCCAGAAGTCGACTTAGAATTAGTAAACATTCGAGACAAATATTCGCAACTCTTAAGGCGCCCTTAAAGAATCGACTCTGTGTGGATTCATGGATAATTACGTGCCCACTGGAAATGTAAGCTCATAAGAGAGAAGGTAATGAAGGAGGATATAAAAGATGTCATCAAAAGGAATACTTAAAATAGGACCTACAGGAATCAAAAGATTTGCTGGTGAAAAAAAAAACCTGAGTGCCGCTACTGAAGAAGCCCTGGGGTTGTGACGCTCTCAGTTAAACCTCTCTATTTTGGACGATCTGTGTTTTTTAATCAGGTCTGTGAGCTCACTGAGTGGGTGTGCATGTTGGAGAAATAGCTTGGGGTGCTGCAATTATATAATAGAAGCCATTAAAATAGCAATAGTGTGTCCATTTTTTTGAGTTTAGAATGTTCTTTGGGAAAATACTTCCATTCACTGGGTTTTTATCTTAGCATATACGCTAAGGTAGAGGTGTCGTGGTAAAATCCTTGAAATCTTCTTTTCAAATAAAAACACTATCATAAAATGACACCAACAATTGCCCATTTGTTTCCACACACATTTCACATATTTCAATTACCTGCTTAATGCTATTTACTATACATTAAGGCCTGCTAGCATTAGCCATTTCACATATGCTCAAATGCTCTACAATCCATGATGACTTGACATATTCTCAACCTCAGGATTCATTATTTTTCTCAAATAACAACACTTCAAATATCATAACATGACTACACCAACAATTGCCAATTTGTTTCTACAAACATTTCACATATTTCAAACAGCCTGCTTAATGCTATTCGCTATACAATAAGGCCTGCTAGCATTAGCCATTTCACATATACTCAAATGCTCTACAATCCACGATGACTTGATGTATTTTCAACCCAGGATTTATTATTCTTTTCAAATACAACACTTCATATATTATAAAATGACTACAATTGCCCATTTGTTTCCACACACATTTCACATATTTCAATTAGCCTGCTTAATGCTATTCGCTATACAATAAGGCCTGCTAGCATTAGCCATTTCACATATACTCAAATGCTCTACAATCCACTATGACTTGATGTATTTTCAACCCAGGATTTATTATTCTTTTCAAATAACAACACTTCATATATCATAAAATGACACCAACAATTGCCCATTTGTTTCCACACACATTTGACATAATTCAATTAGCCTGCTTAATGCTATTCGCTATACAATAAGGCCTGCTAGCATTAGCCATTTCACATATGCTCAAATGCTCTACAATCCATGATGACTTGACGTATATTCAACCTCAGGATTCATTATTTTTCTCAAATAACAACACTTCATATATCATAAAATGACTACACTAACAAAATGAATGAATAAATGAATGAACAGACTCACACGTGTGCGAACATATGGTTCGGTTCAAAATGTCAACATTGTAAAAAGTTGTATTTGTAAATACATTTTTGTAATTTACATTTATGTAACTTATTTTTTGTGCTGTTTATGTAGGTATATTTGTTTAGATATTTTAGTTGTCACAAAAAGTTTATTTTATAGTCGGGAGCTGATATTTTCCTGAAACTTACTTCTACTGCTAATTACTAAAAAACGAAAAAGGTAGAAAAAAAACAAAAGACAGGAATCTGATCTTTAGTTAGGTTTCATGTTTATGTAACTATAGAAAACAATATTCTGTGTGCCTTGAAAGATCAGTCAAATTTGTCAAAAATGGCAGGAAATGAAGAGGTTGTTTTTTGCAAAATGGCTGGGATTGGAGAAAGTCATAATGTAAAAAGTTCTCCCCGTGCCTGCGTGGGTTTTCTCCGGGTACTCCGGTTTCCTCCCACATTCCAAAAACATGCTAGGTTAATTAGCGACTCCAAATTGTCCATAGGTATGAATGTGAGTGTGAATGGTTGTTTGTCTATATGTGCCCTCCAGCACCTCCGCGACCCTTGTGAGGGAAAAAACGGTAGAAAAATAAATGTAAGATTTTTGTAATTAAAGCATAAAAAACTTTTTTTCGGACTTCCTAAATGCAGGTTTTCATATTATCAGAGCCCTGTAGGCATGAAATAACACCCCTATAGTCACCTTTACTCTTCTATTATTCTTTGTTTACATCACATTGCAACTCTTAGCTAGCAAGCTAACCAGTTAGCCTCGAATTTATTTCTTCACGGGTATGCTGGAGCCTATCCCAGTTGACTTGAGGCGAATCACAGCCAATCACAGGGCACATATAGACAAACAACCATTCACACTCACATTCATACCTATGGACAATTTGGAGTCACTAATTAACCTAGCATGTTTTTGGAATGTGGGAGGAAACCGGAGTACCCGAAGAAAACCCACGCACCTCTCGCCCGAAGACAGCTGGGATAGGCTCCAGCATACCCCCAGTTTGTAGTATACTTTATACAACATTTGTTCCGAGGAGTGTATGTATGGATGTCGGAACTGGGAGTGGCGGAAGGTTGACTACAGCCGCTTTACTACACATAAAAAAATATACAGTACATATACAGTCGGTCATACAGATACTAAGCAATGTCGGTTGAGCATAACAGCTGATTAGAGGAGCCTAAAAACGCAAAAAATATACTTGGGCAAATACTCTAAAGCTTGAGTCCGAATGGAATTGATCTTTTACAACACAGAGCCAAGGTAGGCATTCCTAGTTAGCATTATTGATTTATCGCTAAACTCGGTACTGCCGCGTTCAAATTAAGAGTCCTCTAGCGTCCTTTGGGGTCAATGCCCCCACTCTAAAATTCTGTGTTCTTTTGTTTCCAGGTACACACTTTGCCCTTGTCTACATGCATACACATGTGTTTGCCATGATGTACTTTCCATGAGCTGTGGATTTTACCTTGGTTTAGGCCGTCAAATTGATTCATAATCCACATAAAGTATCTCTGAGGATTCTATCAGAAAATCAATGATTTATGGTGGCTGGGACAATGATGGTGGGGACAAATGTATAACGTATTGATAAAAACGTCCTCTGAGCGTCAGAAAACAATAAACATTGCGGCGCTCTCTGGGGTGAGTGAAGTGGAAAAACAGTGATATCTACATGCTCACATCTGGCGGCCCCTTTTCATCTAAAATGGATATACTCGGATCTCTTGGGGCTCTGGAGATCTTCTCAGATTGGGCCACATCTGACTGCCAGATATGGTGCACTCGGCAGGGGATTTAAGCTGCAGCTGAAAACAGATCCAAGAGCCTCGAGTTTGCGTTTACATTGTCCGGAGGGGGGGTGTTGTCGTGCCCTGCAAGGCCTGATTTCGTGGCAGCTTTTTCAAAAAGTTGTAGCAAAAATTGCAAGGCTTATGTTGTTATTTTGTAATGGTAATGGTTTAATTTCATTTGAACATGCATCAGATTACAATTGAGTGCATCCCATAATCAGTTCCCAGTTCCACATGTCCAAAAGGAGTAGGAAGAAGCAAAGCTTATTAAATCCTACCCCTCCATCTGGTACTTTTACAATCAGTAACTGTTACATTTGTTCACTTCCTGCTTTCCATAATACAGTTTCAGGGTTTTTTTCTTTTGTTTTTTAAGTATGAAGTACGAGGTGAATTATTATTTATTATTATGAATATTATTATTAATAATAATATTATTATTAGCAAACATCAACTGCTTGTATTGTTTCTTGAATTGGCTCATCGTTGTGCATTGTTTGACTTCCTTACTCAATCCATTCCATAGTTTGATTCCACATACTGAAATGCTATGCTAACGCTAACATAGTCCTAGCATATAAGTGTTTCAAATGTAGTTCTTCCCTGAGATCATATTTCTCCTCTCTTGTAGAGAAGTATTGGATGACATTTTTCGCTAATTGGTTATTTTTAGCCTTATGCATTATTTTAGCTGTTTGCAGATGAACTATATCAGCAAGTTGAAGTATTTGTGATTTTAGAAATAAGGAGTTAGTATGTTCCCTGTAGGCGGCATTATGAATTATCCTTACTGACCTTTTTTGCAGTACATTTAGCAAGTGAAGTTTCCTTTTATTTTGTCGATTTGTAATAAATGTTTTAAGTACGGATGCTCCGATTGATTGTCCACCGATTAGTGATCGGCGTATGCTGATAAAGGCCTTTCGACATCCAATCACAAAATCAGATGATCTGTGACTAGTGTCTTACCCTAACTAACGTATTGGGTAGCGTTGTCCTCCCACTCTCCTTTCAACCAAAAATAAAAATAACCATGTCTACGGTGTACTACATGTGGACTGCTGGGGAGGAAGGGGGGGGTGTTGTCGCGCCCTACAAGGCCTGATTTAATGGCAGCTTTTTCAAAAAGTTGTAGCAAAAATTGCACAACTTATGTTGTTATTTTGTTGATTTGTAATAAATGTTTGAAGTACGGATGCTCCGATCGATTGTCCGCCAATTAGTGATCGGCGTATGCCGATAAAGGCCTTTCGACATCCAATCACAAAAGCAGATCATCTGTGACTAGTGTGACTAGTGACCAAAAATAATCATGTCTACGATGTGCTACATGTGGACTTACGATATAAAATATTTTTTGGAACAAAAGCAGTATCGGCCACAAATATCAACCCAAGAAAAATCAGCCATCGTCTAAGGGTGATGGAAAAAAATCGGTAACGGTAATCGGCCCGAAAAAAAACATATCGGTCGATCCCTAGTCAGACGGCTAAGCTAATAACTCGAGGAATAATTGAATTAATTGAACAAGATGAGCAGCTTGGTTGCACGGCGGTCGAGTGGTTAGCGCGCAGATCTCACAGCTAGAGCAGCTTTTCTCAGCGAATACCGGATACCGGATACCGGATACCGGATACCGGATACCGGATACCGGATACCGGATACCGGATACCGGATACCGGATACCGGATTCTCAGTGTTCACTCACTTACTTGGAAGTCCTACTGGCGTTCCAACAATGTATGCTCACATTCAAAATCTTTTGTTTATGTGGACGGCTTAGCAATGTGGATGGGAACTGGAAGAAGGGAAGAAGGGAAGAAGGGAAGAAGGGAAGAAGGGAAGAAGGGAAGAAGGGAAGAAGGGAAGAAGGGAAGAAGGGAAGAAGGGAAGAAGGGAAGAAGGAACGAAGGGAAGAAGGGAAGAAGGAACGAAGGGAAGAAAAGATAGTGTCATCCGGGCGAGTATGAGACTGATGTGGAAGAGCTTTTACCACATTCGACACCGAGCGGGCAAGGCTAACATAGCGGCAGACGACCTCTCCAGGTTGGGAGGAAATAATGAGACGGTATGAGAGCGACACCCCCCCCCCCTCCCTCACTGACCATGACAGCAGAGATTTGCTGCAAGGACACCCCCCCACAACTCCCCCATGTCCATGATAGGAGGCCAGACTGTTCCCCTATGTTATGCAGTCTGGGATGCACACTAGATTGCAGACACCCCTGCTCATATTAATTGGTATGACCGAGGGAGGGGCTACGAGGGTATAAAATAGATTGGAGCTGGAGTTACATTTACGGTAACATGCTTTTTTGAGATTTGTCTGGTATTTTTTGAACATTTTTGTGCTTTGCTTTTGAAATTTTTGGCTAGTAAATATTTTTGATGTGTTTTTCACCATTTTATTTCATGGATTTTGACTGTCCTTTTCATTATAAGAACTTTTTTTGTTTTATTAGCTACCTGTTATGACTGTATGTAATTTCTAGAAGTAACTTTTTAAAAAAAAAATTTTTTTTTTGGATTTTTCTCTTTTTTTTTACATTCTGAGAAGATTACTTATGATTAGCCTGCAATAAAAAAAATTTGTTTGTAAGGTTGTACAATCACAAAATCAGCAGGGGCTCAAATGAATATTTGAATATTGTATTTTAATGCATCTTTTACTCTGTTTTTACTCAACTTTATTTTAATTTTTATTTTTTCTCTACTGTAAAGCATTTTTGAGTACTCTGAAAAGGCCTATACAAATAAAATGTATTGTTATTATTATTAAATAATTATGCTCATTTATGTAATTTAATGCATAAGGAAGTTATTAGCAAAGAGATTCACTCTGACTATTAAGAATGGCTTTTTCTACACGGAAATACTCATTGACAATGCAAATCAATATCTAATTACATGCTGAACATTAAGGTGCTTGGGTAGGAGAACAGGGACAAACCCTTCACTTTCAACTGAATGCTCAATAACACCTTGGAGATAATTTCTTCACCTGTCATTAGCATGCTTGGCTTGTAATGGCTGCTCACTTTGACATCTATTAGCATTTTTTTTTGCTTCTAAGTCAGCACTTTTGGAAAGACAGGAGATTGTCCTCGCCACAGTTCATCACTCTGCCTAAGCCGCCGTTCCATTCAGTCCACATATACCGCATAATATCACCTCTGAGGGTATCCATTGTCTTGAAGAAATGCTCTGTTTCTTTAAGTGCAGTTGTTGAAAAAAGAGGCTGAAATGTGAATAGGATAACAAATCATAGCAAGTTGTGGCTTCCTACAATGTAAAGGACTCAATGCAACTGGTTACCTAGCACACTAGCACAATACATACTAATACATACTCTATACCAGGGGTCTCAAACATGCGGCCCGCGGGCCAAATGTGGCCCGCAGGACACTAGTTTGAGGCCCCCGCCTTGATATGAAAGTTTAATGTTAGTGCGGCCCCCGCGCAAGTTTGATATGGATGCTGTATGGTATCATGTACCCAGAAAAAATTATTACGTTTGATTAATGTTCATGTTAAAGGTTAAATAAATGTTAATAGTTATCCTCCCTATCCGTGTGGAAGTGGTACATTTTTTAAGTTATTTAAGTTGAAAGGAAATAACTTGAAGGCTACCGTTTAGGTCGCTAGCTCTCTAGTTTGCGAGTTAGCATGTGTCTCAAGACCCTGCAGTTGCGCAATATGTTGTAAATAAAAAGAGTATAAATGTGACTATAGTCGTGTTTTGTCATGTCTACAGGGCTCTAATAATGCTTTGTTCATTTTAATCTGAAAAAAATAATTTGTCTACCCACCAACTATATGTGCTTTCTTAAGTTTTTATTATTATTATTATTATTATATTTATTTATTTATTACTGATTGATTGATTTTCTTTATTCTTGATTTGTTTATTTATTTTTCATCTTATTTTGTGTAGAAAAATAAAAAGTAAGATATTTGAGAACAGTGGAATGTTTTATCAGAGCTTTTCTTGTCGAAAATTGAAACCAAAGCGAAGTTTTTAAAATTTTTTTGTGTTTTTTTTTTGAAAACCTGATGCGGCCCAGTCTCACCCAGACTCGAGCTCGAGTGGCCCCCAAGTAAATTGAGTTTGAGACCCCTGTCCTATATTTAAACATCAAAAATAAGAATAATAATAATGGAGGCAGTTTTTGATCAGTGTCTTTCTTATGGTGGAGTCATAAACACTGACCTTAACTGAGACAAGTGAGGCCTGCAGTTCATTGGATGTTTTTGTGGGGTCTTTTGTGACTTCTTTTGTAACCTAGCTTGAGTTAAATTCCCAGTTCCACATGTCCAAAAGGAGTAGGAAGAAGCAAAGTTTATTAAATCCTACCCCTCCATCTGGTACTTTTACAATCAGTAACTGTTACATTTGTCCACTTCCTGCTTTCCAAATATAGTTTAAGTTTTTTTTGTTATTTTTTTTATTTTTATTTTTTGTCACGTACCAAAGTAGGAGGTGATATGAGCATCCAATGCCATAATGGGTACCATAGTAAGTGTCAATATAGTGATATATATAGCACATCATGACTGGTTCAAGACTCTTCATCCTTGTATTTAGCATTTAAGTGTGACAAACGTTCAAAAAAAAGTAAGAAATCAGGAAGAGGGCCAACACTTTATATATCAAAATGCTGAAATTTTGATGGATTGATGTGTCCAACTTTGTATTCACGTTTTTTTTGTCACTGGGTGAATAAAATAGTGGATTTCACTTTTGTCAAATGAAAGTCCTGACTCTGCAACGGTCCGTCGTGGTAAAGAGGGACCTGAGTCAAGATGGAAAGCTCTCAGTTTTCCATTCCATCTTCATTCCTACCCTCACCTATTGCCATTAGCTTTGGGGACTGCCAGAGAGGACAAGATCACGGGTACAGGCGACCAAAATGAATACCTCAGCGGGGGGCGGCTGGGCTCTCCCTGAGATGAAAAAGCTTTGTCACCTGGGAAGAACCTGAAGAACTGGAAAAGTGGAAGAAAATGGATGGAAAAAAACTAGCATCAACACAGATGTCCAGGTACTCCGATCTGTCCGTTCTAAAAGGTTAACAACCAAGTTTCCACGAACAGGAACTCTGAATTATTGAATAGCTGGAAGTAATAAGTGGAAATTCTTGGTGCACCATCGCAAAAGCGTCTACAAGCTTGACGTACAGCGCCTAAACCAGGGGTCTCAAACTCATCAGGTTTTCAAAAAACAAAAACAAAAAAAAAAACGCATTTATTAAAATCAAAATTAAAAAAACTTCGCTTTGGTTCCAATTTTCTACAATAAAAGCTCTGATAAAACATTCCACTGTTCTCAAATATCTTACTTTTTTTACACTACAATTTTTCTACACAAAATAAGATGAAAAATAAATAAACAAATCAAGAATAAAGAAAATCAATCTGTAATAAATAAATATAATAATAATAATAAAATGCCAAATAATAAAAACTTAAGAAACCACATATAGTTGGTGGGTAGACAAATGATTTTTTTCAGATTAAAATTAACAAAGCATTATTAGAGCCCTGTAGACATGACAAAACACGACTATAGTCACATTTATACTCTTTTTATTTACAACATATTGCGTAACTGCAGGGTCTTGAGACACATGCTAACTCGCAAACTAGAGAGCTAGCGACCTAAACGGTAGCCTCCAAGTTATTTCCTTTAAACTTAAATAGCCAAAAACTTACCACTTCCACACGGATAGGGAGGATAACTATTAACAGTTATTTAACCTTTAACATGAACATTAATCAAACGTAATAATTTTTTCTGGGTACATGATACCATACAGCATCCATATCAAACTTACGCAGGCCGCATTAAAATTAAACTTTCATATCAAGGCGGGGGCCTCAAACTAGTGTCCTGCGGGCCACATTTGGCCCGCGGGCCGCGTGTTTGAGACCCCTGGTCTAAACCCAGCAGAAATCAAACCTTACACAACCTAAAAGGACCAATGTTGGCAAAAAAGTACCTGAGTATGGGTTGCATCCGCATCCACAGCATCCACTACGTGAAACGCTACAAAGACAGGCTCTGCTGACATGATTTATCTCTATCGACTCGACAGTGAGATGGTCGTGGTGCTCAAACTGCCTGTTACTGTTACTGCCTCGCATCCTTTGCTTTTTTTTTTTTTAATTCTTTTTCTTCCAGCAAGATGTGCACTCCTGTGGTCAGCACTTTACATCCTAAAACTCTAATCACAGCTCTTCTATTTTAAAATCGACCCCACAAGCATACATGCAAATGAGATAAGACTTTACTTGCATTCATTGAAGCGATGATAATCTTACTGTAAGGTACCTTGAATTTTGATACCTAGAAAACTAACTGTTTGGACTGAATTACCGTATTTTCCGGATTATAAGTTGCACTTTTTTTCATAGGTTGGCTGTTCCTGCAACTTGTACTCCAGAGCGACTTATAAATGAAAAAAGTGTTTATGTTCCATAAACACTGGACACCTTTTGTGTTCATTGTGTCTTGCCTTCTAAGAGGATGTAATGTCTGTTTTGGTCAAATAGTTTGTGAAATACCGTATTTTCTGGACTATAAGTTGCTCCGGCATATAAGTCGCACAAGGCCAAAAATGCACAATTAGGTAGAAAAAAACATACATAAGTCGCACTGGAGTATAAGTCACATTTTTTGCAGGTAATTTACCGCATTTTCTGGACTATAAGAGTATAAGTCGCACAAAGCCGAAAATGCATAATTAGGTAGAAAAAAAACATACATAAGTCGCACTGGAGTATAAGTAGTATTTTTTGCAGGTAATTTACCGTATTTTCTGGACTATAAGTCGCTCCGGAATATAAATCGCACAAGGCCAAAAATGCATAATTAGGTAGAAAAAAACATACATAAGTCACACTGGAGTATAAGTCACATTTTTTGCAGGTAATTTACCGTATTTTCTGGACTATAAGAGTATAAGTCACACAAAGCCAAAAATGTATCATCAGGTAGAAAAAAACATACATAAGTCGCATTTTTTTTGCAGGTAATTTACCGTATTTTCCGGACTATAAGTCGCACTTCTTTTCCTAGGTTGGCTGTTCCTGCGACTTATACTCCAGAGCGACTTATAAATGAAAAAAGTGTTTATGTTCCATAAAGACTGGACACCTTTTGTGTTCATGTTTATTTTTTGTGTAGCTGAATAACCATTGTGTTAGCATATCTTACACCTATTCAGCCTGTTCTCTATTCTTTTATTGGTAGAACTTGCTGTCACACTCTACCTGAACAGTGATTTGGTAGCTCGGGTGGTATTGTCAGGTTCCTTTGGTTGGTTGTATTGCTTCTAATTCTGTTGTCCCTTTTAGATTTTGCCACGCCCACCTTGGGAGGAGCCACAGGACGTGCCACAGCTGTTTCGCATTCCATCTCCCCCATTTATACCCACCTGTGGCGGCTGGATGGCACTCGGCTATTGTTCTGGTCTACATGCCTTATGCCCTCACGTCCGGACCTTCCTGTTCCTTCGACAATCCTGAGTGCCCTCCAGTCGACGTGGACTACTCCTGCTGCACACCCTGTGGCTCCGCAGGTCCCTGTTGGTATTTTTTGATTTCCTGTTTTTTACCCGCAGCATCTTTTCTTTCCTTTGATATGCCGTTGTCCTTGGTTACCCCTCTCGTTGTCACAAAAGCTTATTAAAGGACTTTAACTGCATCTACCACGGTGTCCTCTGCATCGTGGGATCCGAACCCGGTTCCTACCGCAACCTCGTCACACTTGCCTTCCAAGATGACGTAATGTCTGTTTTGGTCAAGTAGTTTGGAAAATAAATTACCCGCAAAAATGCGACTTATACTCCAGAGCGACTTATGTATGTTTTTTTCTACCTAATTATGCATTTTTGGCCTTGTGCGACTTATACTCTGGAGCGACTTATAGTCCAGAAAATACGGTATATGTTTTCCCACAGTTAATATTCCAAAAATTGCAACTTTATTTGTTGTTTTGTTTGTGTTTCATAATATTAGGACTTTAATATCGAACTTTCTGCTACTAAAATTGCACAAATTAGATTATATTTTCACTTCATTCTTGTAAAATTGATAGTTTTTTCCCCCATTTTTGCTGTTGTTGGTTTCATTTCGCACTAGTAGAAATGAAACCACAAGTAGTTTGGAAAATAAATTACTTTTTTTTGCAAATAAATTACTTGCAAAAAATGCGACTTATACTCCAGTGCGACTTATGTATGTTTTTTTTTTCCTAATTATGCATTTTTGGCCTTGTGCGACTTATACTCTGGATCAACTTATAGTCCAGAAAATACGGTATATACGTTTTCCCGCAGTTAACATTCCAAAAATTGCAACTTTATTTGTTCTTTTGTTTGTGTTTCATAATATTAGGACTTTAATATCGAACTTTCTGCTACTAAAATTGCACAAATTAGATTATATTTTCACTTCATTCTTGTAAAATAGATTTTTTTTCCCCATTTTTGCTTTTGTTTGTTTTCATTTCCTTGTTAAATTACCGTATTTTCCGACTACATTTCACACTTTTTTTCCTAGGTTGGCTGTTCCTGCGACTTATACTCCAGAGCGACTTATAAATGAAAAAAGTGTTTATGTTCCATAAACACTGGACACCTTTTGTGTTCATGTTTATTTTTTGTGTAGCTGAATAACCATTGTGTTAGCATATCTTACACCTATTCAGCCTGTTCTCTATTCTTTTATTAATGTTAGAACTTGCCTTCCAAGTTGTCAGGTTCAAACTCCTGTGACACTTGTAAAAATACAGAAATACAGAAGAGACAGACAACAATATTCAAAGTTACTCGCAGCAAGGAGAGTGAAACCACATCCACTCTGAAAATGCAGTTGACACTCCTCTCTTTATTCTCTTTCGGGGGTCCCTACTACATGGTCGTACAACTCTAAGGGGGGGGGCACTTGCATGAGCTGTATTGGTTTGTCTATGTGTGTGTGTATATGTGAGAGTAATTACTTTTATTGTATTATGAGTTCTTATCTTGACACATTCTTGCAGGATTAACATGAGCATCTGCAGGGTTGCTGTTGGCGCATCCAGGCACCTCCAGGACCTGGGGGTTGCTGGGGGTCTCTGATCAGGGTCACGGGAACATTTCTTCTTCAGCACATTCAAACACTTTATATTGTCTAAGCAAATGGATATAAGGATGATAACTGACGCTATATTCATTTTATCTACATTTTATTCTAACACAAGAGGACGTAATGTCGGTTTTGGTCAAGTAGTTTGTAAAATAAATTACCTGCAAAAAATGCGACTTATACTCCAGTGCGACTTATGTATGTTTTTTCTACCAAATTATGCATTTTTGGCCTGGTGCGATTTATAGTCCAAAAAATGTGGTATTTGTAGCTTTTGACTTACTGATGCAATATGGAGGGAGGATTATTTTCTTTTGTCTTAACCAAGACTCGCCAAGCGGTTTGTTGTTTTCCGATTCATCGTCATAGGTGTTTTCTTCCACCTTGTAGCCATTTTTACAGCTTACGACAATTAAAAGGCAATTCGCATTGTGACTGTAGGACTCTGTTTTGGTCACTAGGTGGCAGTAATTGTTTGGTGAGACATGCACCAGTCTTGATCTCCGGAACTACAGGTTTTTATTGCAGGTTTAAATTATATCACAACAGGCACAATAATCATAATAATGATAATAATTAAAAAAAAAATAATCATCATCATAACAAAGATAGTACAGGCTACTGTTAAGATAAAACCCAACCTTGAACAGCCGACATCACTTCCTGTCCGGCCCTCATTCTGCTCCTCTACAAGCACCGGAACTCTTTTACTGCGACGCAAAAGTTGTGACGAAAAATTCTATTACAATATTACAATATATTAGTATATATTACTATATACAAATATAAAAGTGTCTGGAGAGCGCTAATAATGTTTAAAAACAACATATTTAGACTGCCGTAAGCAGGTCTTCCATGCCACAACTATAAAAATATTCAATTTATACAGAAGAAATCCAACTTTGTGGAAATTTACTTATCGCGGTGGCGCCCATTTCACCATGATAAACAAGAAATGACCGTCCAATTGTATTCTATTCGTGTTCTATATAAGCGCATGCAGAGATCAAAATAAAAAAAATCAATATATTCAATTGGATTATATATGGTAGCATACAATATGACTAATATACTCCTTCAAACAGTAAGCGGCAAGTAGAATTTTGTCACAACGTTGGCGAAATGGAGCAGCGGAATATCTTTGTAGTGTCAGACAGGGAGCCTGATGTACAAATGATTAATGTGCATATGTGAAAAGAAGCAAAGCAGCAGACCTGTGGCAGACAATGACCAACATTAGTGGAGAATGTGCTTGGAAGACTAATGCCCCAGATGGAGTCCATGGCAAGTACAAAATGAATGCACTACTGACCATTTAGGTGGGTTCCGAAATGTAATGCTATTCAATTTGGATGATCCAAAATGCAAAAGAAGGTTGTTATCACGTTCGTTTGCAAGATTTAGTGGAGCCACAGCTAGTGTCAGTACAGTGGAGCCTTGGTTGACGTCATTAATACGTTCAAGAATGATGGACTCAATCCAAAACGAACTCTAACCAAAACAAATTTTCCCATTGAAAGTTATGTAACTGCAGTTCATCCATTGTAGACACCCAAAAAATGTAACACAAAATATTGTTTCTAGTTTGCATGGTAGAAGTGGAAGTGGTGGCCAGGGACCAAAAAGTCCTGACTTTCCTATTGAGACTGCTGCCCCCACACCCAGACCACAAAGTGGAAGAAAATGTTCCAAAAATGACAATACAGTGAAGCCTTGGTTAACGTCATTAATACGTTCAAAATTGATGGACTCAAACCAAAGCGAACTCTAACCAAAACAAATTTTCCCATTGAAAATGATGTAACTGCAGTTCATCCATTGTAGACACCCAAAAAATGCAACACAAAATATTGTTTCTAGTTCGCCTGGTAGAAGTGGAACCGGTGGCCAGGGACCAAAAAGTCCTGACTTTCCTATTGAGACTGCTGCCCCCACACCCAGACCACAAAGTGGAAGAAAATGTTCCGAAAATGACAATACAGTGAAGCCTTGATTAACATCATTAATTCGTTCAAGAATGATGGACTCAAAGCAAAACAAACTCTAACCAAAACTAATTTTCCCATTGAAAATGATGTAAATGCAGTTCATCCATTGTAGACAAACAAAAAATATAACACAAAATATTGTTTGTAGTTCACCTGGTAGAAGTGGAAGCGGTGGCCAGGGACCAAAAAGTCCTGACTTTCCTATTGAGACTGCTGCCCCCACACCCAGACCACAAAGTGGAAGAAAATGTTCCAAAAATGACAATACAGTGAAGCCTTGGTTAACGTCATTAATACGTTCAAGAATGATGGACTCAAACCAAAATGAACTCTAACCAAAACAAATTTTCCCATTGAAAATGATGTAAATGCAGTTCATCCATTGTAGACACCCAAAAAATGTAACACAAAATATTGTTTCTAGTTTGCCTGGTAGAAGTGGAAGCGGTGGCCAGGGACCAAAAAGTCCTGACTTTCCTATTGAGACTGCTGCCCTCACACCCAGACCACAAAGTGGAAGAAAATGTTCAGAAAATGACAATACAGTGAAGCCTTGGTTAACATCATTAATACGTTCAAAAATGATGGACTCAAACCAAAACGAACTCTAACCAAAACAAATTTTCCCATTGAAAATTATGTAACTGCAGTTCATCCATTGTAGACACCCAAAAAATGTAACACAAAATATTGTTTCTAGTTTGCCTGGTAGAAGTGGAAGCGGTGGCCAGGGACCAAAAAGTCCTGACTTTCCAATTGAGACTGCTGCCCCCACACCCAGACCACAAAGTGGAAGAAAATGTTCCGAAAATGACAATACAGTGAAGCCTTGGTTAACGTCATTAATACGTTGAAGAATGATGGACTCAAACCAAAATGAACTCTAACCAAAACAAATTTTCCCATTGAAAATGATGTAAATGCAGTTCATCCATTGTACACAAACAAAAAATATAACACAAAATATTGTTTCTAGTTCGCCTGGTAGAAGTGGAAGCGGTGGCCAGGGACCAAAAAGTCCTGACTTTCCTATTGAGACTGCTGCCCCCACACCCAGACCACAAAGTGGAAGAAAATGTTCCAAAAATGACAATACAGTGAAGCCTTGGTTAACGTCATTAATACGTTCAAGAATGATGGACTCAAACCAAAATGAACTCTAACCAAAACAAATTTTCCCATTGAAAATGATGTAAATGCAGTTCATCCATTGTAGACAAACAAAAAATATAACACAAAATATTGTTTCTAGTTTGCCTGGTAGAAGTGGAAGCGGTGGCCAGGGACCAAAAAGTCCTGACTTTCCTATTGAGACTGCTGCCCCCACACCCAGACCACAAAGTGGAAGAAAATGTTCCAAAAATGACAATACAGTGAAGCCTTGGTTAACGTCATTAATACGTTCAAGAATGATGGACTCAAACCAAAATGAACTCTAACCAAAACAAATTTTCCCATTGAAAATGATGTAAATGCAGTTCATCCATTGTAGACAAACAAAAAATATAACACAAAATATTGTTTCTAGTTCGCCTGGTAGAAGTGGAAGCGGTGGCCAGGGACCAAAAAGTCCTGACTTTCCTATTGAGACTGCTGCCCTCACACCCAGACCACAAAGTGGAAAATGTTCCGAAAATGACAATACAGTGAAGCCTTGGTTAACATCATTAATACGTTCAAAAATGATGGACTCAAACCAAAACGAACTCTAACCAAAACAAATTTTCCCATTGAAAATTATGTAACTGCAGTTCATCCATTGTAGACACCCAAAAAATGTAACACAAAATATTGTTTCTAGTTTGCCTGGTAGAAGTGGAAGCGGTGGCCAGGGACCAAAAAGTCCTGACTTTCCAATTGAGACTGCTGCCCCCACACCCAGACCACAAAGTGGAAGAAAATGTTCCGAAAATGACAATACAGTGAAGCCTTGGTTAACGTCATTAATACGTTGAAGAATGATGGACTCAAACCAAAATGAACTCTAACCAAAACAAATTTTCCCATTGAAAATGATGTAAATGCAGTTCATCCATTGTACACAAACAAAAAATATAACACAAAATATTGTTTCTAGTTCGCCTGGTAGAAGTGGAAGCGGTGGCCAGGGACCAAAAAGTCCTGACTTTCCTATTGAGACTGCTGCCCCCACACCCAGACCACAAAGTGGAAGAAAATGTTCCAAAAATGACAATACAGTGAAGCCTTGGTTAACGTCATTAATACGTTCAAGAATGATGGACTCAAACCAAAATGAACTCTAACCAAAACAAATTTTCCCATTGAAAATGATGTAAATGCAGTTCATCCATTGTAGACAAACAAAAAATATAACACAAAATATTGTTTCTAGTTTGCCTGGTAGAAGTGGAAGCGGTGGCCAGGGACCAAAAAGTCCTGACTTTCCTATTGAGACTGCTGCCCTCACACCCAGACCACAAAGTGGAAAATGTTCCGAAAATGACAATACAGTGAAGCCTTGGTTAACATCATTAATACGTTCAAAAATGATGGACTCAAACCAAAACGAACTCTAACCAAAACAAATTTTCCCATTGAAAATTATGTAACTGCAGTTCATCCATTGTAGACACCCAAAAAATGTAACACAAAATATTGTTTCTAGTTTGCCTGGTAGAAGTGGAAGCGGTGGCCATGGACCAAAAAGTCCTGACTTTCCTATTGAGACTGCTGCCCTCACACCCAGACCACAAAGTGGAAGAAAATGTTCCAAAAATGACAATACAGTGAAGCCTTGGTTAACGTCATTAATACGTTCAAGAATGATGGACTCAAACCAAAATGAACTCTAACCAAAACAAATTTTCCCATTGAAAATGATGTAAATGCAGTTCATCCATTGTAGACACCCAAAAAATGTAACACAAAATATTGTTTCTAGTTTGCCTGGTAGAAGTGGAAGCGGTGGCCAGGGACCAAAAAGTCCTGACTTTCCTATTGAGACTGCTGCCCTCACACCCAGACCACAAAGTGGAAGAAAATGTTCAGAAAATGACAATACAGTGAAGCCTTGGTTAACATCATTAATACGTTCAAAAATGATGGACTCAAACCAAAACGAACTCTAACCAAAACAAATTTTCCCATTGAAAATTATGTAACTGCAGTTCATCCATTGTAGACACCCAAAAAATGTAACACAAAATATTGTTTCTAGTTTGCCTGGTAGAAGTGGAAGCGGTGGCCAGGGACCAAAAAGTCCTGACTTTCCAATTGAGACTGCTGCCCCCACACCCAGACCACAAAGTGGAAGAAAATGTTCCGAAAATGACAATACAGTGAAGCCTTGGTTAACGTCATTAATACGTTGAAGAATGATGGACTCAAACCAAAATGAACTCTAACCAAAACAAATTTTCCCATTGAAAATGATGTAAATGCAGTTCATCCATTGTACACAAACAAAAAATATAACACAAAATATTGTTTCTAGTTCGCCTGGTAGAAGTGGAAGCGGTGGCCAGGGACCAAAAAGTCCTGACTTTCCTATTGAGACTGCTGCCCCCACACCCAGACCACAAAGTGGAAGAAAATGTTCCAAAAATGACAATACAGTGAAGCCTTGGTTAACGTCATTAATACGTTCAAGAATGATGGACTCAAACCAAAATGAACTCTAACCAAAACAAATTTTCCCATTGAAAATGATGTAAATGCAGTTCATCCATTGTAGACAAACAAAAAATATAACACAAAATATTGTTTCTAGTTTGCCTGGTAGAAGTGGAAGCGGTGGCCAGGGACCAAAAAGTCCTGACTTTCCTATTGAGACTGCTGCCCCCACACCCAGACCACAAAGTGGAAGAAAATGTTCCAAAAATGACAATACAGTGAAGCCTTGGTTAACGTCATTAATACGTTCAAGAATGATGGACTCAAACCAAAATGAACTCTAACCAAAACAAATTTTCCCATTGAAAATGATGTAAATGCAGTTCATCCATTGTAGACAAACAAAAAATATAACACAAAATATTGTTTCTAGTTCGCCTGGTAGAAGTGGAAGCGGTGGCCAGGGACCAAAAAGTCCTGACTTTCCTATTGAGACTGCTGCCCCCACACCCAGACCACAAAGTGGAAGAAAATGTTCCAAAAATGACAATACAGTGAAGCCTTGGTTAACGTCATTAATACGTTCAAGAATGATGGACTCAAACCAAAATGAACTCTAACCAAAACAAATTTTCCCATTGAAAATGATGTAAATGCAGTTCATCCATTGTAGACAAACAAAAAATATAACACAAAATATTGTTTCTAGTTTGCCTGGTAGAAGTGGAAGCGGTGGCCAGGGACCAAAAAGTCCTGACTTTCCTATTGAGACTGCTGCCCCCACACCCAGACCACAAAGTGGAAGAAAATGTTCCAAAAATGACAATACAGTGAAGCCTTGGTTAACGTCATTAATACGTTCAAGAATGATGGACTCAAACCAAAATGAACTCTAACCAAAACAAATTTTCCCATTGAAAATGATGTAAATGCAGTTCATCCATTGTAGACAAACAAAAAATATAACACAAAATATTGTTTCTAGTTTGCCTGGTAGAAGTGGAAGCGGTGGCCAGGGACCAAAAAGTCCTGACTTTCCTATTGAGACTGCTGCCCTCACACCCAGACCACAAAGTGGAAAATGTTCCGAAAATGACAATACAGTGAAGCCTTGGTTAACATCATTAATACGTTCAAAAATGATGGACTCAAACCAAAACGAACTCTAACCAAAACAAATTTTCCCATTGAAAATTATGTAACTGCAGTTCATCCATTGTAGACACCCAAAAAATGTAACACAAAATATTGTTTCTAGTTTGCCTGGTAGAAGTGGAAGCGGTGGCCAGGGACCAAAAAGTCCTGACTTTCCAATTGAGACTGCTGCCCCCACACCCAGACCACAAAGTGGAAGAAAATGTTCCGAAAATGACAATACAGTGAAGCCTTGGTTAACGTCATTAATACGTTGAAGAATGATGGACTCAAACCAAAATGAACTCTAACCAAAACAAATTTTCCCATTGAAAATGATGTAAATGCAGTTCATCCATTGTACACAAACAAAAAATATAACACAAAATATTGTTTCTAGTTCGCCTGGTAGAAGTGGAAGCGGTGGCCAGGGACCAAAAAGTCCTGACTTTCCTATTGAGACTGCTGCCCCCACACCCAGACCACAAAGTGGAAGAAAATGTTCCAAAAATGACAATACAGTGAAGCCTTGGTTAACGTCATTAATACGTTCAAGAATGATGGACTCAAACCAAAATGAACTCTAACCAAAACAAATTTTCCCATTGAAAATGATGTAAATGCAGTTCATCCATTGTAGACAAACAAAAAATATAACACAAAATATTGTTTCTAGTTTGCCTGGTAGAAGTGGAAGCGGTGGCCAGGGACCAAAAAGTCCTGACTTTCCTATTGAGACTGCTGCCCCCACACCCAGACCACAAAGTGGAAGAAAATGTTCCAAAAATGACAATACAGTGAAGCCTTGGTTAACGTCATTAATACGTTCAAGAATGATGGACTCAAACCAAAATGAACTCTAACCAAAACAAATTTTCCCATTGAAAATGATGTAAATGCAGTTCATCCATTGTAGACAAACAAAAAATATAACACAAAATATTGTTTCTAGTTTGCCTGGTAGAAGTGGAAGCGGTGGCCAGGGACCAAAAAGTCCTGACTTTCCTATTGAGACTGCTGCCCTCACACCCAGACCACAAAGTGGAAAATGTTCCGAAAATGACAATACAGTGAAGCCTTGGTTAACATCATTAATACGTTCAAAAATGATGGACTCAAACCAAAACGAACTCTAACCAAAACAAATTTTCCCATTGAAAATTATGTAACTGCAGTTCATCCATTGTAGACACCCAAAAAATGTAACACAAAATATTGTTTCTAGTTTGCCTGGTAGAAGTGGAAGCGGTGGCCATGGACCAAAAAGTCCTGACTTTCCTATTGAGACTGCTGCCCTCACACCCAGACCACAAAGTGGAAGAAAATGTTCCAAAAATGACAATACAGTGAAGCCTTGGTTAACGTCATTAATACGTTCAAGAATGATGGACTCAAACCAAAATGAACTCTAACCAAAACAAATTTTCCCATTGAAAATGATGTAAATGCAGTTCATCCATTGTAGACACCCAAAAAATGTAACACAAAATATTGTTTCTAGTTTGCCTGGTAGAAGTGGAAGCGGTGTCCAGGGACCAAAAAGTCCTGACTTTCCTATTGAGACTGCTGCCCTCACACCCAGACCACAAAGTGGAAGAAAATGTTCAGAAAATGACAATACAGTGAAGCCTTGGTTAACATCATTAATACGTTCAAAAATGATGGACTCAAACCAAAACGAACTCTAACCAAAACAAATTTTCCCATTGAAAATTATGTAACTGCAGTTCATCCATTGTAGACACCCAAAAAATGTAACACAAAATATTGTTTCTAGTTTGCCTGGTAGAAGTGGAAGCGGTGGCCAGGGACCAAAAAGTCCTGACTTTCCAATTGAGACTGCTGCCCCCACACCCAGACCACAAAGTGGAAGAAAATGTTCCGAAAATGACAATACAGTGAAGCCTTGGTTAACGTCATTAATACGTTGAAGAATGATGGACTCAAACCAAAATGAACTCTAACCAAAACAAATTTTCCCATTGAAAATGATGTAAATGCAGTTCATCCATTGTACACAAACAAAAAATATAACACAAAATATTGTTTCTAGTTCGCCTGGTAGAAGTGGAAGCGGTGGCCAGGGACCAAAAAGTCCTGACTTTCCTATTGAGACTGCTGCCCCCACACCCAGACCACAAAGTGGAAGAAAATGTTCCAAAAATGACAATACAGTGAAGCCTTGGTTAACGTCATTAATACGTTCAAGAATGATGGACTCAAACCAAAATGAACTCTAACCAAAACAAATTTTCCCATTGAAAATGATGTAAATGCAGTTCATCCATTGTAGACAAACAAAAAATATAACACAAAATATTGTTTCTAGTTTGCCTGGTAGAAGTGGAAGCGGTGGCCAGGGACCAAAAAGTCCTGACTTTCCTATTGAGACTGCTGCCCCCACACCCAGACCACAAAGTGGAAGAAAATGTTCCAAAAATGACAATACAGTGAAGCCTTGGTTAACGTCATTAATACGTTCAAGAATGATGGACTCAAACCAAAATGAACTCTAACCAAAACAAATTTTCCCATTGAAAATGATGTAAATGCAGTTCATCCATTGTAGACAAACAAAAAATATAACACAAAATATTGTTTCTAGTTCGCCTGGTAGAAGTGGAAGCGGTGGCCAGGGACCAAAAAGTCCTGACTTTCCTATTGAGACTGCTGCCCCCACACCCAGACCACAAAGTGGAAGAAAATGTTCCAAAAATGACAATACAGTGAAGCCTTGGTTAACGTCATTAATACGTTCAAGAATGATGGACTCAAACCAAAATGAACTCTAACCAAAACAAATTTTCCCATTGAAAATGATGTAAATGCAGTTCATCCATTGTAGACAAACAAAAAATATAACACAAAATATTGTTTCTAGTTTGCCTGGTAGAAGTGGAAGCGGTGGCCAGGGACCAAAAAGTCCTGACTTTCCTATTGAGACTGCTGCCCCCACACCCAGACCACAAAGTGGAAGAAAATGTTCCAAAAATGACAATACAGTGAAGCCTTGGTTAACGTCATTAATACGTTCAAGAATGATGGACTCAAACCAAAATGAACTCTAACCAAAACAAATTTTCCCATTGAAAATGATGTAAATGCAGTTCATCCATTGTAGACAAACAAAAAATATAACACAAAATATTGTTTCTAGTTTGCCTGGTAGAAGTGGAAGCGGTGGCCAGGGACCAAAAAGTCCTGACTTTCCTATTGAGACTGCTGCCCTCACACCCAGACCACAAAGTGGAAAATGTTCCGAAAATGACAATACAGTGAAGCCTTGGTTAACATCATTAATACGTTCAAAAATGATGGACTCAAACCAAAACGAACTCTAACCAAAACAAATTTTCCCATTGAAAATTATGTAACTGCAGTTCATCCATTGTAGACACCCAAAAAATGTAACACAAAATATTGTTTCTAGTTTGCCTGGTAGAAGTGGAAGCGGTGGCCAGGGACCAAAAAGTCCTGACTTTCCAATTGAGACTGCTGCCCCCACACCCAGACCACAAAGTGGAAGAAAATGTTCCGAAAATGACAATACAGTGAAGCCTTGGTTAACGTCATTAATACGTTGAAGAATGATGGACTCAAACCAAAATGAACTCTAACCAAAACAAATTTTCCCATTGAAAATGATGTAAATGCAGTTCATCCATTGTACACAAACAAAAAATATAACACAAAATATTGTTTCTAGTTCGCCTGGTAGAAGTGGAAGCGGTGGCCAGGGACCAAAAAGTCCTGACTTTCCTATTGAGACTGCTGCCCCCACACCCAGACCACAAAGTGGAAGAAAATGTTCCAAAAATGACAATACAGTGAAGCCTTGGTTAACGTCATTAATACGTTCAAGAATGATGGACTCAAACCAAAATGAACTCTAACCAAAACAAATTTTCCCATTGAAAATGATGTAAATGCAGTTCATCCATTGTAGACAAACAAAAAATATAACACAAAATATTGTTTCTAGTTTGCCTGGTAGAAGTGGAAGCGGTGGCCAGGGACCAAAAAGTCCTGACTTTCCTATTGAGACTGCTGCCCTCACACCCAGACCACAAAGTGGAAAATGTTCCGAAAATGACAATACAGTGAAGCCTTGGTTAACATCATTAATACGTTCAAAAATGATGGACTCAAACCAAAACGAACTCTAACCAAAACAAATTTTCCCATTGAAAATTATGTAACTGCAGTTCATCCATTGTAGACACCCAAAAAATGTAACACAAAATATTGTTTCTAGTTTGCCTGGTAGAAGTGGAAGCGGTGGCCATGGACCAAAAAGTCCTGACTTTCCTATTGAGACTGCTGCCCTCACACCCAGACCACAAAGTGGAAGAAAATGTTCCAAAAATGACAATACAGTGAAGCCTTGGTTAACGTCATTAATACGTTCAAGAATGATGGACTCAAACCAAAATGAACTCTAACCAAAACAAATTTTCCCATTGAAAATGATGTAAATGCAGTTCATCCATTGTAGACACCCAAAAAATGTAACACAAAATATTGTTTCTAGTTTGCCTGGTAGAAGTGGAAGCGGTGGCCAGGGACCAAAAAGTCCTGACTTTCCTATTGA
Source organism: Doryrhamphus excisus (assembly GCF_037039965.1). NCBI lineage: Eukaryota > Metazoa > Chordata > Actinopteri > Syngnathiformes > Syngnathidae > Doryrhamphus > Doryrhamphus excisus. The sequence continues at coordinate 15,662,090 of NC_136371.1, forward strand.
GACTGCTGCCCTCACACCCAGACCACAAAGTGGAAGAAAATGTTCAGAAAATGACAATACAGTGAAGCCTTGGTTAACATCATTAATACGTTCAAAAATGATGGACTCAAACCAAAATGAACTCTAACCAAAACAAATTTTCCCATTGAAAATTATGTAACTGCAGTTCATCCATTGTAGACACCCAAAAAATGTAACACAAAATATTGTTTCTAGTTTGCCTGGTAGAAGTGGAAGCGGTGGCCAGGGACCAAAAAGTCCTGACTTTCCAATTGAGACCGCTGCCCCCACACCCAGACCACAAAGTGGAAGAAAATGTTCCGAAAATGACAATACAGTGAAGCCTTGGTTAACGTCATTAATACGTTGAAGAATGATGGACTCAAACCAAAATGAACTCTAACCAAAACAAATTTTCCCATTGAAAATGATGTAAATGCAGTTCATCCATTGTACACAAACAAAAAATATAACACAAAATATTGTTTCTAGTTCGCCTGGTAGAAGTGGAAGCGGTGGCCAGGGACCAAAAAGTCCTGACTTTCCTATTGAGACTGCTGCCCCCACACCCAGACCACAAAGTGGAAGAAAATGTTCCAAAAATGACAATACAGTGAAGCCTTGGTTAACGTCATTAATACGTTCAAGAATGATGGACTCAAACCAAAATGAACACTAACCAAAACAAATTTTCCCATTGAAAATGATGTAAATGCAGTTCATCCATTGTAGACAAACAAAAAATATAACACAAAATATTGTTTCTAGTTTGCCTGGTAGAAGTGGAAGCGGTGGCCAGGGACCAAAAAGTCCTGACTTTCCTATTGAGACTGCTGCCCTCACACCCAGACCACAAAGTGGAAAATGTTCCGAAAATGACAATACAGTGAAGCCTTGGTTAACATCATTAATACGTTCAAAAATGATGGACTCAAACCAAAACGAACTCTAACCAAAACAAATTTTCCCATTGAAAATTATGTAACTGCAGTTCATCCATTGTAGACACCCAAAAAATGTAACACAAAATATTGTTTCTAGTTTGCCTGGTAGAAGTGGAAGCGGTGGCCAGGGACCAAAAAGTCCTGACTTTCCAATTGAGACTGCTGCCCCCACACCCAGACCACAAAGTGGAAGAAAATGTTCCGAAAATGACAATACAGTGAAGCCTTGGTTAACGTCATTAATACGTTCAAGAATGATGGACTCAAACCAAAATGAACTCTAACCAAAACAAATTTTCCCATTGAAAATTATGTAACTGCAGTTCATCCATTGTAGACACCCAAAAATTGTAACACAAAATATTGTTTCTAGTTTGCCTGGTAGAAGTGGAAGCGGTGGCCAGGGACCAAAAAGTCATGACTTTCCTATTGAGACTGCTGCCCCCACACCCAGACCACAAAGTGGAAGAAAATGTTCCAAAAATGACAATACAGTGAAGCCTTGGTTAACAGCATTAATACGTTGAAGAATGATGTACTCAAACCAAAATGAACTCTAACCAAAACAAATTTTCCCATTGAAAATGATGTAAATGCAGTTCATCCATTGTACACAAACAAAAAATATAACACAAAATATTGTTTCTAGTTCGCCTGGTAGAAGTGGAAGCGGTGGCCAGGGACCAAAAAGTCCTGACTTTCCTATTGAGACTGCTGCCCCCACACCCAGACCACAAAGTGGAAGAAAATGTTCCGAAAATGACAATACAGTGAAGCCTTGATTAACATCATTAATTCGTTCAAGAATGATGGACTCAAAGCAAAACGAACTCTAACCAAAACAAATTTTCCCATTGAAAATGATGTAAATGCAGTTCATCCATTGTAGACAAACAAAAAATATAACACAAAATATTGTTTGTAGTTCACCTGGTAGAAGTGGAAGCGGTGGCCAGGGACCAAAAAGTCCTGACTTTCCAATTGAGACTGCTGCCCCCACACCCAGACCACAAAGTGGAAGAAAATGTTCCGAAAATGACAATACAGTGAAGCCTTGGTTAACGTCATTAATACGTTCAAGAATGATGGACTCAAACCAAAATGAACTCTAACCAAAACAAATTTTCCCATTGAAAATGATGTAAATGCAGTTCATCCATTGTAGACAAACAAAAAATATAACACAAAATATTGTTTCTAGTTTGCCTGGTAGAAGTGGAAGCGGTGGCCAGGGACCAAAAAGTCCTGACTTTCCTATTGAGACTGCTGCCCTCACACCCAGACCACAAAGTGGAAAATGTTCCGAAAATGACAATACAGTGAAGCCTTGGTTAACATCATTAATACGTTCAAAAATGATGGACTCAAACCAAAACGAACTCTAACCAAAACAAATTTTCCCATTGAAAATTATGTAACTGCAGTTCATCCATTGTAGACACCCAAAAAATGTAACACAACATATTGTTTCTAGTTCGCCTGGTAGAAGTGGAAGCGGTGGCCAGGGACCAAAAAGTCCTGACTTTCCTATTGAGACTGCTGCCCCCACACCCAGACCACACAGTGGAAGAAAATGTTCCAAAAATGACAATACAGTGAAGCCTTGGTTAACGTCATTAATACGTTCAAGAATGATGGACTCAAACCAAAATGAACTCTAACCAAAACAAATTTTCCCATTGAAAATGATGTAAATGCAGTTCATCCATTGTAGACACCCAAAAAATGTAACACAAAATATTGTTTCTAGTTTGCCTGGTAGAAGTGGAAGCGGTGGCCAGGGACCAAAAAGTCCTGACTTTCCTATTGAGACTGCTGCCCCCACACCCAGACCACAAAGTGGAAGAAAATGTTCCGAAAATGACAATACAGTGAAGCCTTGGTTAACATCATTAATACGTTCAAAAATGATGGACTCAAACCAAAACGAACTCTAACCAAAACAAATTTTCCCATTGAAAATTATGTAACTGCAGTTCATCCATTGGAGACACCCAAAAAATGTAACACAAAATATTGTTTCTAGTTTACCTACTACGGTACGAGGTGCATTATTAAAAAAAACAAAAAAAAAACCTTAAACTGTATTATGGAAAGCAGGAAGTGAACAAATGTAACAGTTACTGATTGTAAAAGTACCAGATGGAGGGGTAGGATTTAATAAGCTTTGCTTCTTCCTACTCCTTTTGGACATGTGGAACTGGGAACTGATTATGGGATGCACTCAATTGTAATTTGATGCATGTTCAAATGAAATTAAACCATTACCATTACCCCTAACATGGTAGTGATTATGCCGTACAATATACCGCAGTATGCGTCAATGTTTGCCTTTCAGCATTTACAATCAACATATTTCCATCCACAATAACATTAGTGTCAATGCAGATGCTATAAAACACCATAAACAACATCTTCTGATGACCTTCACCTCCTACTCAGTCCTTCTGCATCCGTTCTGCTGTTATCTAGATTGACATCGAGTTTGGTAAATATTGCTGCAAGGATTGCATGTTTCCAAAGCCTTTGAGCAAATGTTGTTGTAGAGATGATGTGGGCCTCTGTCGCTACCGACAGCTTTTTCATTCCGTGCACATGGGTCATTCGCCATCCAGACTGGTGGGGGGGAAAAAAAAAGACAATGTCGGTTCAATCTTTCCCGCTAAATTACCTTGGCAGATATCAAACAGAGTCACTAAGTGCTGCTGAATGATAATTGTAGCTGCCAGAAGCAATACTCAGTGGGTCATCTCCACAGAGCCCGGCTGCCACGGAGGAATTATCACTACCAATTCGCCGTTTCCCTTTGCTGAACTGTCACTCATAGGTAGGCTGCGGAGATTACCGCTTCAGATGTTATTCAAAATCATGAGTGTTCTTGCTGTTATTTTCATGTTTGTATTTTCGTTTTTAGTTTGGCAGCGAGTCCGGCTGCATACTGACCGTGTTTACAAAACACACCAGTGTGAAATGCCGTTAAGATTAAAATGAATTTCTTTTGCTGGTTGGGAATCAGGAACTCCAACCACTTGAGCCTGATGGTGGCGTCTTTAGGAATTGTAAACAAATGTGGCTTTGCTAGCAAGTAAACAGAGGAGCAGCGCTTGGAAGAAAGGCAGAGTGCTTATTTGCATACAAACATGCCCATATAAGGAAGTCTGCATCTCTGTGACATCACAAAGGGGCAGTTTTTACCACGCCTTTTGAAACGGAGCGTTTTGAGCCATCCCAAACTTCTTTCAATGAATTTCTTTTGCTGGTTGGGAATCAGGAACTCCAACCACTTGAGCCTGATGGTGGCGTTTTTAGGAATTGTAAACAAATGTGGCTTTGCTAGCAAGTAAACAGATGAGCAACGCTTGGAAGAAGAGCTTTGGGGGAAGGGCAAAGTGCTTATTTGCATTTGGACATGCCCATATAAGGAAGTCTGCACATCTGTGACATCACAAAGGGGCAGTTTTTACCACGCCTTTTGAAACGGAGCGTTTTGAGCCATCCCAAACTTCTTTCAAGGCTAACTTCCAAATGCGCAAATCTCATTATCTAAAACTTTGGCATGGTTTAACACGAAAATACAACATTCCAACTACATTTACTCATAGGTAGAAGTTATTCAAAATCATTGGGGTTCTTGCTGTTATTTTCATGTTTGTATTTTCGTTTTTAGTTTGGTCGGCGAGTCCGGCTGCATACTGGCCATGTTTACAAAACAAAACAAACCAATGTGAAATGCCGTTGACAGATTAAAATGCATTTCTTTTGCTGGTAAGGAATCATGAACTCCAACCACTTGAGCCCGATGGTGGCGTCTTTAGGAATTGTAAACAAATGTGGCTTTGCTAGCAAGTAAACAGAGGAGCAGCGCTTGGAAGAAAGGCAGAGTGCTTATTTGCATACAAACATGCCCATATAAGGAAGTCTGTGTCACGCCCTGTGTGGGTTTGCCCGTGACAGTTTGTTTGAGTTTACGGTCTGGGCTTTTGGTTTCCTTTTGGCACGCTCTTATTTTGTTTGACTTCCTGTTTTTCCTTGTCTGCCTCCGTTGTCTTAGTTACCCACACCTGTCCCTAATTTGAGTGTCTATTTAGTTCAGGTGTGTGCGTCTCCCTTTGTGGGATTATTATCATTTGTCCTTCTGCTACCTGAGTTGCCTTTTTCCTGCTGCCGCAATTGCAAAAATAAATATTTTTACCTGCATTCGGTCCTGCTCTCTGCATCCTGGGGTCGCACCGCAACACAGACATGCCGAAGCGTGACAGAATAATCCCACCATATGACGACGACCTCGCGGAGAGCGACTTTCGGACCTGGCAGCTCCTCAAGGCCATGGAGGATGAAGAGATGGCGATACCGCCGTGGGAGATGGAGGACTTGGTGCGCGGTCCGGACGACATGTTCGTCTCTACGGCGTGGCTGTATCCCGGACCCGCCGAGGACACGCCAAAGCCTCCGCGACGCCGACGCAAGCCGCGGCGCCACAGAGCAAAGCCAAGCTCGTCCTCCCCTCCACTCCAAGCGAAGGTGCACCCGCCCTCATGCCCTGCCGGTGTCGACGAATCCGACGACGACTTCGCGGAGTTCGACGAATGGACCCGGCAGTTTTTTAAGGCGATGGAGCAGGAGTGCGCAAAGTACACCCCAGAGGAACTAGAGACCATGGTGTGGGGGCCGGACGGCACCCTAGTGCCCATGGCGTCGGTGTTCCCGGTACCCGCTGCACACCCTCCGACGCGGCGGCGTCGCCGGCGCATGGCACGTCGCCAAGAGGTATGGCCGCCCTCTTCCGCCTCGCCATGTCACGCCACTGCACAGCACTACCCTCTCGCTGTTGCCGAGTCACAGCCCGTCGGGCGTTCCCTGACGGCTCCCGTGGCAAGTGGCGAGGCTCTCCGGATTCTTCCAGTTCCCAAGCCACGCAGCCCCTGGGGTTTCCAAGACCCGGCTCCCATGCCAAGCTGCGTGGCCTCACAGTTTCCTCCAGTTCCCAAGCCACGCAGCCCCAGATGTTCGCTAGACCCGGCTCCCGTGCCAAGCTGCATGGCTTCACAGATTCCTCCAGTTCCCAAGCCACGCAGCCCCAGGGGGTTCCAAGACCCGGCTCCCGTGCCAAGCTGCGTGGCCTCACAGATTCCGCCAGTTCCCAAGCCACGCAGCGCCAGGTGTCCCCAAGACCCGGCTCTCGTGCCAAGCTGCATGGTGTCTCGGATTCCGCCCGTGCCCAAGCCGCGCAGCCCGAGGGGTTCTCAAGACCCGGCTCCCATGCCAAGCTGCGCGGCGTCCCTGATCCCGCCCGTGCCCAAGCCGCGCAGCTTCAGGCCCGAACAAGTGGCTGTGGCCGGGACTGCGGACCTGGAGGAGCCAGTGACCTTCCTCCAAGCCTCCCTCCTCCCTGCCCTGGTTTCGGCTCCCTCGGATTACGGCGTCTGGGATCCGCCTTCGAGAGGGGGGGCTAGTACCACCTGCTGGGCTACGGTGGAAGCACAGCCCAGCCCGCCGATGGAAGGGGAGGATGGCGCCACCGGCTGGGGGAGTGAGGAGGCACAGCCCTCTCCACCTGCAGGACGAGCAGCAGGGCTTGCGGGAGCAGATGGACAGGCTCTGGCAGGGACCACGCCTGCTGCTTCGCCGTCGCCGCGTCGGGATCGGACGCCTGCTTCTTCGCGTCGGGATCGGACGCCTGCTTCTTCGCGTCGGGATCGGACGCCTGCTTCTTCGCGTCGGGATCGGACGCCTGCTTCTTCGCGTCGGGATCGGACGCCTGCTTCTTCGCGTCGGGATCGGACGCCTGCTTCTTCGCGTCGGGATCGGACGCCTGCTTCTTCGCGTCGGGATCGGACGCCTGCTTCTTCGCGTCGGGATCGGACGCCTGCTTCTTCGCGTCGGGATCGGACGCCTGCTTCTTTGCCGTCTCCGCGTCGGGGCCGGACGGCCTCTAGACTTTCGGCCGGAGCCCTGGTTTTGCACCCAGGGCGCCCCCCTGAGGACACCTACCTTGCGTTTGGTCGAGGGCGCCCCCCGGAGGGTGTTTACCGACCCAACCATTCCCTCCGTCACGTGGAGGGGTCTTGCTGGCTCCGCCGGGCCTGCCGCCCCGGCCGGCCCCCTGAAGGGTCCCGTCAGCGACCCACCTCCGGTCCCCCCACCACCCTTCCCTCTGAACTGTTTCAGACGTCTGGGATCCGTCCTTGAGGGGGGTGTACTGTCACGCCCTGTGTGGGTTTGCCCGTGACAGTTTGTTTGAGTTTACGGTCTGGGCTTTTGGTTTCCTTTTGGCACGCTCTTATTTTGTTTGATTTCCTGTTTTTCCTTGTCTGCCTCCGTTGTCTTAGTTACCCACACCTGTCCCTAATTTGAGTGTCTATTTAGTTCAGGTGTGTGCGTCTCCCTTTGTGGGATTATTATCATTTGTCCTTCTGCTACCTGAGTTGCCTTTTTCCTGCTGCCGCAATTGCAAAAATAAATATTTTTACCTGCATTCGGTCCTGCTCTCTGCATCCTGGGGTCGCACCGCAACACAGACATGCCGAAGCTTGACAGTCTCCATCTCTGTGACGTCACAAAGGGGCAGTTTTTACCACGCCTTTTGAAACGGAGCGTTTTCAGCCATCCCAAACTTCTTTCAATGAATTTCTTTTGCTGGTTGGGAATCAGGAACTCCAACCACTTGAGCCTGATGGTGGCGTCTTTAGGAATTGTAAACAAATGTGGCTTTGCTAGCAAGTAAACAGAGGAGCAACGCTTGGAAGAAGAGCTTTGGGGAAAGGGCAAAGTGCTTATTTGCATTTGGACATGTCCATATAAGGGAGTCTGCACATCTGTGACATCACAAAAGGGCAGTTTTTACCACGCCTTTTGAAACGGAGCGTTTTTAGCCATCCCAAACTTCTTTCAAGGCTAACTTCCAAATGCGCAAACCTCATTATCTGAAACTTTGGCATGGTTTAACACGGGAATACAACATTCTAACTACATTTATAGGTCAGAAAGTAGAATAATTTAACAACATAATGCGACAACAGTAGTTACAACAAGTGTTTTCCACTTTCCTGATTTTGTTTTGGCATGTTTGTCACAATTATATGTTTCCATGCAAATAATGTAAATCTTAGTCAATGACAATGCAAATGAACACAAAATGACAAAATGCATTTCTTAAATTAAGTTTTTTATAATTAAGAGAGGGCTGCACGGCGGTCGAGTGGCACTACCAGCTCGCCTTTTCCCTTTGCTGAACTGTCACTCATAGGTAGAAGTTATTCAAAATCATGAGGGTTCTTGCTGTTATTTTCATGTTTGTATTTTCGTTGTTAGTTTGTCGACGAGTCCGGCTGCATACTGACCGTGTTTACAAAACACACCAGTGTGAAATGCCGTTAAGATTAAAATGAATTTCTTTTGCTGGTTGGGAATCAGGAACTCCAACCACTTGAGCCAGATGGTGGCGTCTTTAGGAATTGTAAACAAATGTGGCTTTGCTAGCAAGTAAACAGAGGAGCAGCGCTTGGGAGAAGCCGGAGGAAGCAGAGCTTTGGGGCAGAACAGAGTGCTTATGTGCATATGGACACGCCCATATAAGGAAGTCTGCACCTCTGTGACATCACAAAGAAACAGTTTTTACCACGCCTTTTGAAACTGAGCGTTTTGAGACATTCATTCATTCATTCATTTTCTACCGCTTTTCCTCACAAGGGTCGCGGGGGGTGCTGGAGCCTATCCCAGCAGTCTTCGGGCGAGAGGAAGACTTAATGACAGATTAATTAATAGCGATAAATACATATTGTAAATGAGAACAATCCTGAGTATAACCCAAGCTTGCGACCCTCGTGAGGATAAGCGGTAGAAAATGAAAGAATGAATGAATGAATGAGTGAAAACCGTTATTAACCGTAATTACTTTTTTATTTAAAAAAATGCTGAATAGATTAATTACAGATTAATTAATAGCGATAAATACATATTGTAAATTAGAAAAATCCTGAGTATGACCCAAGCTTGCGACCCTCGTGAGGATAAGCGGTAGAAAATGAAAGAATGAATGAATGAATGAATGAAAACCGTTATTAACCGTAATTACTTTTTTATTTAAAAAAATGCTGAATAGATTAATTACAGATTAATTAATAGCGATAAATACATATTGTAAATGAGAAAAATCCAGAGTATAACCCAAGCTCGCGACCCTTGTGAGGATAAGCGGTAGAAAATGAAAGAATGAATGAAAACCGTTATTAACCGTAATTACTTTTTTATTTAAAAAAATGCTGAATAGATGAATTACAGATTAATTAATAGCGATAAATACATATTGTAAATGAGAAAAATCCAGAGTATGACTCAAGCTTGCGACCATCGTGAGGATAAGTGGTAGAAAATGAAAGAATGAATGAAAACCGTTATTAACCGTAATTTTTTTTTAAAATGCTGAATAGATTAATTACAGATTAATTAATAGTGATAAATACATATTGGAAATGAGAAAAATCCTAAGCTTGCGACCGTTGTGAGGATAATTGGTAGAAAATGAAAGAATGAATGAATGAAAACTGTTATTAACCGTAATTACTTTTTTATTTTAAAAAATGCTGAATAGATTAATTACAGATTAATTAATAGCAATAAATACATATTGTAAAAGAGAAAAATCCTGAGTATAACCCAAGCTTGCGACCCTTGTGAGGATAAGCGGTAGAAAATGAAAGAATGAATGAAAACCGTTATTAACCGTAATTATTTGTTTTATTTAAAAAAATGCTGAATAGATGAATTACAGATTAATTAATAGCGATAAATACATATTGGAAATGAGAAAAATCCTAAACTTGCGACCCTTGTGAGGATAATTGGTAGAAAATGAAAGAATGAATGAATGAAAACTGTTATTAACTGTAATTACTTTTTTATTTTAAAAAATGCTGAATAGATTAATTACAGATTAATTAATATTGATAAATACATATTGTAAATGAGAAAAAGGGCTACCAAGCTAAACTACTCTTCCTACCATTGCTGCCTTCTCCACTATAGACGTGTATTTCCTTCTGCATATTCTTCCCCGCTATCCACCTCCCTGTAATAACAATGTTTTTGCGGAGTACGGCTTTAATAAATACGCCGGAGGGCTTACATCGCCTGCTCTTTAGAATTGCTGTCCCCCAAATCATCGTAACATCGCCCAACTCTCCCGACCATCACTTCTAATCAAGAATGTGAGCAGAGTGCTGTCACCGTGTAATTTGGACATTTGGTGATATTCACTCCAAGCTGAGCAGACAGGATGGAAAAAGGGGGACTCTCACTGTGATTGTAGAGCATAACAGGAAGAGACCCGTTCTAAATTACAGGGGCACATTAGCCTCCGCACCTTCAGAACTCCAACCAAGCCTGAAACCAAACGTCCGTTGACAGAGAACTGAATGAGTGGACTGCATGTAAATGAAGGTCCTAAATGAGTCTATAATTTCTGTCTCGCCCCCGCCCACCTAAATCTGACAGGTTGCCATACACACAATACTGATGCTGTATCTATGGGGGTTGCCAAATGTAGTTACCCAGGTGTTGGTGTGACCTAGAAGTCGGTAGCTGTTGTCATTGGCTAATTAGCATATTTGCTTATGACGTTGTAGGAGATGCTGTCGGAAAAAAAAAAGCTTAACCTTTTGGGAGACACAAAAAACTGAGTAAAAACACTGCAATTACGTGACTACAAATAAATAATTTTTGTTTTTTTATTTAAAATTGCCATATTAGCATATTTTTTATATTTTATCTCAGCCAGTGGCTCTCAAAGTCACTTTAGACCAGGGGTCTCAAACTGGCGGCCCATGGGCCAAATGCGACACACTGGACACTAGTTTGAGGCCCCCGCCTTCATATGAAAATTTAATGTTAGTTTGATATGGATGCTGTATGGTATCGTGAACCCAGAAATTTCAGCTTAAAATGTTTATTTATTTTTTCATCTTATTTTGTGTAGAAAAAAAATGAGGATATTTGAGAACAGTAAAAACCGGAAACCAAAGCACTGAAAAAGTGTAGGGTATAGCAGAAGCAAAACCATTGAAGACAATTTTTTTTTCCGTTTTTAAGAATTTTTTTTCTGTTTTTAATTTAAAAAAAAAAAAATTTTTAAACCTGATGCGGCCCAGCCTCACCCAGACCCTAGCTCCAGTGGCCCCCAGGTAAATTGAGTTTGAGACAGAATAATAATTGGAAATGGACCCCTTTTCTGTAGAGGAAGTTCTTTTTTAATGGTGAATTAGTTTGTAAAATTACAAACTGGCGGCCCACGGGCCAAATGCAGCCCATGGGACGCTAGTTTGAGGCCCCCACCTTCATATGAAAATTTAATGTTAGTTTGATATGGACGCTGTATGGTATCATGAACCCAAAAAATTTCAGCTTAAATTGTTTATTTATTTTTTCATCTTATTTTGTGTAGAAAAATAAAAATGAAGATATTTGAGAACAGTAAAAACCGGAAACCAAAGCACTGAAAAAGTGTAGGGTATAGCAGAAGCAAAACCATTGAAGACAATTTTTTTTTTCCGTTTTTAAGAATTTTTTTTCTGTTTTTAATAAAAAAAAAAAAAAAAATTTAAAACCTGATGTGGCCCAGCTTCACCCCGACCCTAGCTCCAGTGGCCCCCAGGTAAATTGAGTTTGAGACAAAATAATAATCGGAAAAGGACCCCTTTTCTGTGGTGGATGGGGTTTTTTTTGGTGAATTTTTTGGTGAATTAGTTTGTAAAATTACAAACTGGCGGCCCACGGGCCAAATGCGGCCCACAGGATGCTAGTTTGAGGCCCCCGCCTTCCTATGAAAATTTAATGTTAGTTTGATATGGATGCTGTATGGTATCATGAACCCAGAAATGACTGCTTAAATTTGTTGGGTTTTTTTTGTTTTTTTTTTGCGTAAAATAAAAATGAAGATATTTGAGAAGAGTAAAAACTGGAAACCAAAGCACTGAAAAAGTGGAGGGTATATCAGAAGCAAAACCATTGAAGACAATTTTTTTTCTGTTTTTAAATAATTTTTTTCTGTTTTTAAATATTTTTTTTCTGTTTTTAATAATTTTTTTTGCTTTTTAATAATTTTTTTTCTGTTTTTAATTTTTTCTGATGCGACCAAGCCTCACCCAGACCCTAGTTCCAGTGGTAAATTGAGTTTGAGACAGAACAATAATTGGAAAAGGACCCCTTTTCTGTAGAGGACGTTGTTTTTTTTGGGGGGTTAAGTAGTTTGTAAAATAAATTACCCGCAAAAAATGCGACTTATATCCAGTGCGACTTATGTATGTTTTTTTCTACCTAATTATGCATTTTTGGCCTTGTGTGACTTATACTCCATTATAGTCCAGAAAATACGGTAATTTATGCATTATGTATTTGAGTTTCTTTTCAGGTTCAGTTTATTCAGATTCTAATACCGTATATCAGAAATGTTTTTTTCTGCATGTCCTCCATCTAGCGAATACATCCTAATCGAAATCGTCCACAAAGCCAAGAGGTCCGAAACAACTGGCGCTTTGGACTCTATAAATTAAATGGTGAGAGGATTACCAAGCCCACCAAATAATCCTTCAGATGCCCCGTGTCTCCTCTGATTGCCACAGCTCAGAAAGCACATCTGCTCCAGATCCAATCGATTTGATTTAATTAAGTAGGAAGTTGGAAGATTTGCAAGGCCGCACGTGCAATCTCTTTACACCTGGCCTACATTGAGCCACACAAAAGCTGAGACAAATCCAGCCGGAGCCAGAAGAAAGACTTTATCCCCACTTTTCACTCCACCGCTCAGGTGTGGACCGGTTCCTTTTGTTTGATTTGCAGGAACTAAGCCTACCTTTGTAGTCAATAATGCAAGGACGTGATACTTTCTTTGCGGAAAGGATGAGTGAACCCGGCCATGGGAGCCTCTGTGTTCCTCCCACTAAAAACGTACTTGACTATATTTAGGCTTTTCATTGAAACCTTCTAATACCCTTCGCTAGCAATTAGCATTCATTCATTCATTCATCCTCATGAGGGTCGTGGGGGGTGCTGGGGCCTATCTCAGCTGTCTTTGGGCGATCGGCGGGGTGACTCATTCTCCATCAAAAACGATAGCGGCTCTTTTAGACTTGGGACACTATAGGCAGATTCCATCCAGAGAATAATTTCATCTTTCATCTTTTTTTGTGGGGGTTGTTGCACACAGAACGATAAACAACTCTTCGGGCGAGAGGTGGGGTACACCCTGGACTGGTGGCCAGCCAATCACAGGGCACATATAGACAAACAACCATTCACACTCACATTCATACCTATAGACAATTTGGAGTCGCTAATTAACCTAGCATGTTTTTGGAATGTGGGAGGAAACCGGAGTACCCGGAGAAAACCCACGGGGAAAACATGCAAACTCCACACAGAAATGGCCAAGGTGGAATCGAACTCGGGTCACCTAGCTGTGAGGCCCACTAGCATTCATTCATTCATTTTCTACCGATATCCTCATGAGGGTCGCAGAGGGTGCTGGAGCCTATCCCAGATGTCTTCAGGCGAGTGGCGGACTACACCCTGGACTGGTGGCCAGCCAATCACAGGGCACATATAGACAAACAACCATTCACACTCACATTCATACCTATGGACAATATGGAGTCGCTAATTAACCTAGCATGTTTTTGGAATGTGGGAGGAAACCGGAGTACCCGGAGAAAACCCACGCATGCACGGGGAGAACATGCAAACTCCACACAGAGATGGCCGAGGGTGGAATTGAACCTGTGATTCCTTAATTATAAATGAAATATTTTCACAGTTAGAGCATAGAAAACCTGGTTACAATCTTTCTAAAAACAGTTTTTTATATTATTAGAGCCCTCTACACTTGAAATAACACCCCTATAGTCACCTTTACACTCCTATTACCCAATATAGTGCACATAATAAGAAAAAATAAGACATAAATAAGACTTGTGCACGTATTTGCTGCTGAGGGTGGACTGGTGGCCAGCCAATCACAGGGCACATATAGACAAACAACCATTCACACTCACATTCATACCTATGGACAATTTGGAGTCGCTAATTAACCTAGCATGTTTTTGGAATGTGGGAGGAAACCGGAGTACCCGGAGAAAACCCACGCATGCACGGGGAGAACATGCAAACTCCACACAGAGATGGCCGAGGGTGGAATCGAACTCGGGTATCCTAGCTGTGAGGCCTGTGTGTTAACAACACTCTTCCTTGCAGCCTCAATAGTGTTGGTTGTTAACCACAAAACGTGTTAACCGGGGCGGATGTTAACCAAGGTTAGCATGTTTTTTTTTGGTTAACTTTGAAAATTTAGGCCAGAATTTTGTGTGCACTTAAGCCTAATCGTAGCCCCACTTGCAATTAATCTTAATTATCTATAATGAATCTTATTATTATTATATTAATTATTTATACTGCAAACATCCACAGGAGTGGACTGGGCCGTACCACCGTTATGTATGATACCCTACCTTCTTTGCTAAATTATTCACATCTCAGCACCTTTGTGACCCTTATGGGGAGGTCAAGACTTTTTAAATATGCTTTACTTGGGCGGGAAGGGGGGGGGGGGGCTGGGGGGGCTCTGGCCAAAGACAAAGCAGAAGGTTTTAATTGGGCCCTTGGTGAACAGCGGGGTCATATGCGTGTGTTGCAGGGTGGGTTGAATTTGTGGGTTGGGGCTACATGTGGGGGGTGTGCTGACACTAGTCTGGCACTTTTGGTGTGTTCCACTGATGCTTTGGTTCTGACACGTTTGGAAGATGTGGTCTGGGGCCCCTAGCCCAATTCCATGAAAATTCCACAAGTACAGAAGAGTCGTAAAATGTCATTTGTTCACTTCTATTTTCATTTATTTATGATAAGTGATGGGCTGCACAGTGGTTGAGTGGTAAGCGTGCAGGCCACACAGCTAGGAGACCCGAGTTCGATTCCAACCTTGGTCATCTCTGTGTGGCGTTTGCATGTTTTCCCCGTGTATGCGTGGGTTTTCTCCGGGTACACATGCTAGGTTAATTAGCAACTCCAAATTGTCCATAGGTATGAATGTGAGTGTGAATGGTTGTTTGTCTATATGTGCCCTGTGATTGGCTGGCCACCAGTCCAGGGTGTACCCCCGCCCTAATTTTTTTATTCCATCATGTTTTCCAGTAGGGCTGCACGGTGAACGAGTGGTTAGTGCGCAGGCCTCACAGCTAAGAGACCCGAGTTCAATTCCACCCTCAGCAGCAAACACGTGCACAAGTCTTATTTATGTCTTATTTTTTCTTATTATGTGCACTATATTGGGTAATAGGAGTGTAAAGGGTACTATAGGGGTGTTATATCAAGTGTAGAGGGCTCTAATAATATAAAAAAAACTGTTTTTAGAAAGGTTGTAACCAGGTTTTCTATGCTCTAACTGTGAAAATATTTCATTTATAATGAAGGAATCACAGGTTCAATTCCACCCTCGGCCATCTCTGTGTGGAGTTTGCATGTGCTCCCCATGCATGCGTGGGTTTTTTCCGGGTACTCCGGTTTCCTCCCACATTCCAAAAACATGCTAGGTTAATTAGCGACTCCAAATTGTCCATAGGTATGAATGTGAGTGTGAATGGTTGTTTGTCTATATGTGCCCTATTCTACTGTGTTCTACTATTGATGACTAAATCACGGAAAAGTCAGAATTTTTTTTTTTTTCTGATGGAAAATGAGAGGCTAATCTTTCTTTTGGTATATACGATATCTATAAAGCCCAGTGGTTCTCAATTATTTTCTGTCATGCCCCCATCTTGAGGGGCAGAAATTTTTTATGCACCCCCGATTTGAAATACTAGAGAAACTGATAATATCTATTCATTTATCTCTAAAGACTGAGCTTGAACGTGAAACCAGGAAAATGCAACAAAATGCAAGCATATTCAAGACTCACATTGCATGTTGAGTACTACAAATGTGTACATGTTGGCAGGTCTACACTAACATTGAAAGTACTTCCTACATCTCGCACCCCCCTTGAGAGTTCACCACGCCTCCCTGGGGGCCCGCCCCACAATTTGAGAAGCACTGATATATCGCCCGAGGACACAATATTCTGTGTGCCTTGAAAAATCTGTCAAAATTAATTATTATTATTATTATTAATTATCAAAAAATTGCCGGTACCGAGAGAGACTGAATGAGATTGAATGACTCGAATGGGTTTGCTTGCCTGTCAAACAGCGAGAGAACAAAATACAATTAATTAAAAACAACAAATTGCGACAAAAGAAGCATTACTGTAATATTATTCAACATCTAAAAATGTTAACTACAGTCACTTCGTACTTTGGTACGGGACAAAAAATAAAAAAAAAAACTAAAAAAAAACTAAAACTATATTATGAAAGCAGGAAGTGAACAAATGTAAAATATACAAAAAATAAAAAAATAATAAATAAAAATACAAAAAATACAAATATGTCTACAGTAACTACAGTAATGTTTTAACTACAGGGGAAATAATCAATAATTAAATAATTTACAATTAAGTAATAATTTTACACATAATATAAATTAATTAAATAAAACATTATTAAATATTTTTATACTAAATAATATAAATAATTAAATACATAAATAAATTATGTATTAATACTGTATATTCATTGACAACAGGTAATTTTTATGATGAATTTTTTTATTGAGATACTTTCAAGGAGACATTAGACATGCCCTATCCTTGAAAGTTTAGTCGACTGAAACTAAATCAAGGTCTGGCTAAATTACTAAAGTATGAATAAAATTAAAACATTTTAGTAAAAAAAAATAAATTATAAAAAATTAAATCACACATATGAGGAGAATTATCCACAGAAGTCTGATATAAAAGCGTGCAAAATAAGCATAAATGAACGATAATAGTCAAAAGAAAAAGTTTTTTCCATGACGGGAGAGTTGTGAAGCAGTTCTTGAGTGTGCCGCCGAGAGCTTACTTGAATGTAAGAATTGTGTAACACAATGGAGCAAATGCCAATGTCATCTACACAACAATAAGAAGAGTGAATCTTCAACTGACAATGGTGTGTTTGTTCGGAGCGCCGTGTAACGACCAGTCACGGTTGGCGTACAGTAGGGTCATGTTGCATGAATGAAAGAAAACAACCCTGAGCTCAGTCTGTACCACCGTATCATCCATCAGACTGTTCCGTCTTCCATTCTAAAGAAAATGTTCTGCAGTCGTGTCCCTCGAATATCACTACCTCACGAAATTGTTTTATTTTTATTTTTAAAAAAAGAATGAACTAATAAATGATGGCTGTTTTGTTGACAAGTTATAACTGATATTCATGTCAATTTTGTGAGACATTACGTGATTACATTATTTTTTTACACTGCATGACGACTGGAACCTAAGCTGGCATCATTACAGTAATTTGTTCCAGGAGGTCCGACTGTAACCAAAGCGGATGCTAACCAAATAAATTTTCCTATGACTCTGTTAAAAAAAAACAAAATGTTACCACAAGATACGTAACATTTGTTTATCATTTTACATGCAGAAAAGAATTTGCGGGGGTGCCGGAGCCTATCCCAGGCGTCCCTGCGCAAGAGGCGGGGTACACCCTGGACTGGTGGCCAGCCAATCACAGGGCACATATAGACAAACAACCATTCACACTCACATTCATACCTATGGACAATTTGGGGTCGCTAATTAACCTAGCATGTTCTTGGAATGTGGGAGGAAACCGGAGCTGGGGTGCAGCCTCAATAGTGTTGGTTGTTAACCAAAAAACGCGGCGGATGTGAACCAAGGTTAGCATGTTTTTTTGGATAACTTTGAACCCCCAGCCGGCCGGGTCGAAGATATCCAAGGACAGCACCTCCATCAGCAGACCCGACACAGCCCCCAGTGTGGAGGACCCTCCCTGAGGAAACACTGGAGTTAAAAGCCTAAGACTATTTTATGATTTAGAGTTAAAAGACTAAAATCATAAAATAGGACTAAAAAGATAAAAACATAAGAGTTTAAAATTTTACTGTCATTGAAGATGTGACTGTTCCCAAAGACACAATGCGGCAGCAAGACAACCCACTGGGCACCACCTTCCTGTTTTGCTGTGAGCCTTTTATTGTATTATATAGTGTTGTTCACCTCAATAACCCAAAATGGAGCCAACGTGCCAGTATTTTTAATAAAAAGCTAAAGAAATGACTCATGACAAAACAGGAGGGTCATGTACTTGTAGTGTCTTGCTGATACATTGTGTCTTTGGGAAAAGTCACATCTTCAATCACAGTAAACGCTTCCTGCCAAGCCAATTATTTAACATATTCCTTCACAATGTAAAACCTCCAGGACCTGGGGGTCACTGGGGGTCTCTGATCAGGGTCACGGGAACATTCCTTCTTCAGTACATTCAAACACTTTCTATTGTCTAAGCAAATGGATATAAGGGTGATAACTAACGCTATAATAATTGTATCTACATTTTATTCTCACACAGTTATTATAATTATTATAGCGTTAGTTATCACCCTTATGAGATAAGATATCTTATCTTATCTCTAACGCTATAATAATTGTATCTACATTTTATTCTAACACAGTTATTATAATTATTATAGCGTTAGTTATTACCCTTATAAGATAAGATAATATATCTTATCTTATCTTATAAGGGTGATAACTAACGCTATAATAATTGTATCTACATTTTATTCTAACACAGTTATTATAGTTATTATAGCGTTAGTTATCACCCTTATAAGATAAGCTCAGATATTTTATCTTATCTTATAAGGGTGATAACTAACGCTATAATAATTGTATCTACATTTTATTCCAAGCGTTATTATAATTATTATAGCGTTAGTTATTACCCTTATAAGATAAGTTCAGATATTTTATCTTATCTTATAAGGGTGATAACTAACGCTATAATAATTGTATCTACATCTTATTCCAATAGTTATTATAATTATTATAGCGTTAGTTATTACCCTTATAAGATAAGATAATATATCTTATCTTATCTTATAAGGGTGATGACTAACGCTATAATAATTGTATCTACATTTTATTCTAACACAGTTATTATAATTCTTATAGCGTTAGTTATCACCCTTATAAGATAAGATAATATATCTTATCTTATCTTATAAGGGTGACAACTAACGCTATAATAATTGTATCTACATTTTATTCCAACACAGTTATTATAATTCTTATAGCGTTAGTTATCACCCTTATAAGATAAGATAATATATCTTATCTTATCTTATAAGGGTGATAACTAACGCTATAATAATTGTATCTACATTTTATTCCAACACAGTTATTATAATTATTATAGCGTTAATTATCACCCTTATAAGATAAGATAAGATATTTTATCTTATCTTATAAGGGTGATAACTAACGCTATAATAATTGTATCTACATTTTATTCCAACACAGTTATTATAATTATTATAGCGTTAGTTATCACCCTTATAAGATAAGATAAGATATTTTATCTTATCTTATAAGGGTGATAACTTATGCTATAATAATTGTATCTACATTTTATTCTAACACGGTTATTATAATTATTATAGCGTTAGTTATCACCCTTATGAGATAAGATATCTTATCTTATAAGGGTGATAACTAACGCTATAATAATTGTATCTACATTTTATTCTAACACAGTTATTATAATTATTATAGATAAGATATCTTATCTTATAAGGGTGATAACTAACGCTATGATAAATGTACCTACATTTTATTCTAGCAGTTATTATATTTATTATAGCGTTAGTTATCACCCTTATAAGATAAGATGTCTTATCTTATAAGGGTGATAACTAACGATATAATAATTGTATCTACATTTTATTCTAACACAATTATTATATTATTATAGCGTTAGTTATCACCCTTATGAGATAACATAAGTCTTATCTTATAGATAATTATGAGATAAGATATCTTATCTAACTTATAAGGATAATAACTAACGCTATAATAATTGTATTCTAACACAGTTATTATAATTATTATAGCGCTAGTTATCACCCTTATAAGATAAGACTTATGTTATCTTATAAGATAAGACTTATGTTATCTCATAAGGGTGATAACTAACGCTATAATAATTGTATCTACATTTTATTCTAACAGTTATTATAATTATTATAGCGTTAGTTATCACCTGATAACTAACACTATAATAATTGTATCTACATTTTATTCTAACACAGTTATTATAATTATTATAGCGTTAGTTATTATCCTTATAAGATAAGATGTCTTATATTATAAGGGTGATAACTAACGCTATAAAAATTTTATCTACATTTTATTCTAACAAAAACTGCCCACTTGCCCAAGATGTGAAATGTCCATGGATGTTGCCAATTTGGAATTTAATTCAAATCGAGTACTGCGTCCAAATGAAAGGTCTTTGTAGAAAAACTTAAGGTTGAATTGCGGCTCCCCTGCAGAGGATTAGCTGGGTCTGGGGACAGGGCCTCTGAGAGTAGCGGGTGAAAATGTCTCAAAGTGTCACCAGGCAGTCCCAAAACAGTCCAATAAAGCCAATGTAGAATACAAGTAGAGTGCAGAATAGATTTTTATATGTTTTGAAATGGGTGGCCAGGTAACGTCTTTTCTTGTTAACTCCTGTGATTGGTTCGGAGACGTGGCTTGACTCTATCCCATAATGACTTCAAGCACACTTTTTTACCAAACACTCCCTGCACAAATATTCCTCTCCTATAGCTCGTTGAGGTCCAATAGTTGGCCCGACCATTATGTAATCAAATCTCTAAGAGGCTTCCTGGATTCCTCTAACCGGGGCGGCAGTGCCTCAGCAGGTAGAGCAGATTGTCCAGAAAATGGAAGGTCGCTCCCTCCACCCAATCACATTGCTGAGTCCTAAGGCAAGGCAATTCACCCACCTTTGTGATTGTGAATTAATGTTTGGTGATGGTCGGAGAGGCCAGAGGCAAAAATCGGCAGCAACGTTTCCGTCAGACTACCCCGGGGCAGATGTTGATTACCACCGGTGTATGATTGAGGTGTGAATCAATAATGGGTTCACTTCATTGTGAATTGCTTTGGTTTCATTGAAAAGCGCTATAAAATTATTACATTAATTTGCATTGAGCTGTACGGTGGATGAGTGGTTAGCGTATAAGTTATAATATATGCATGCACACATGCATATGGTCATTTGTATGGCCATATCACCTCGTACTTCGGTATGGGACAAAAAATTTAAAAAGTTAATAACAAACAAAAAACAAAACTAAAACTATATTATGAAAGCAGGAAGTGAACAAATGTAAAATGTACAAAAAAAATATAAAAATAAAAATAAAAATACCAAAAAATAAAAATACAAAAAATACAAAAAATTTATAAAATAAAGTACAAAAAATACTTACATTATATTAGGAAAGCAGGAAGTGAACAAATGTAACAGTTACTGATTGTAAAAGTACCAGATGGTGAATGAGTGGTTAGTGTGCAAGTTCATTTGTATGGTCATATCACCTCGTATTTCGGTACGGGACAGAAAAAAAAAAAAAAAAAAACTAAACTAAAACTATATTATGAAAGCAGGAAGTGAGCAAATGTAAAATGTCCAAAAAATGTAAAAAAAAAAATAAAAATAAAAATAAAAATACAAAAAATACAAAAAATTAAGAAAATAAAGTACAAAAAATACTTACGTTATATTAGAAAAGCAGGAAGTGAACAAATTACCATTACTATGAAATAAGTCATATTTGGCATGCTTTATTTCAGTGTGTTCAGTTTTCAAAGTAAAGGCTCAGACCTGGTATCTTTTCTACTGAGCTAAAAAGTCAAGATCAAACGGGAGCAGAAGAACTCTGATACTGAGAGTCCCTCTTGACCTTGAACACCCCCCCCCCACACACACACACACACCACCACCACCACCACCCTGACACCTTGCCCTATTATTTGAGAAGCACTGAAATAAACACGGGCTGCATGGCAGTCGAGTGGTTAGTACGCAGACTTCACAGCTAGGAGACCTGAGTTCAATTCCACCCTCGGCCATCTCTAGCCACATTGACATGAGGAGTTTTTCTCTTTCCAAATGGAATCTTTCTGAATGACCTTTCCAAAAACAATGGTATACATGGAAAGGAATATTCCAATCGCGTGTCTACATGCGCCGCTATAATCAACCAGAATACTCAACAGAGCATGTGCAGTAAAATGTAAACACCAACATCACGTGATACCGACTTCCTTGAGTTTTTCTTTCACTTGTTGGAATAACTCCGTATTGCCAGTTTTTCTTCCGTCCAGTCTTGAAATTTAGTTTGAATCAAAAACAAACTTTTCGCAGCATTCCAGTGCTGATTGGAATTGGAATATTTGGGTCCATGTAAACAGGGAGTTTGCATGTTCTCCGGGTACTCCGGTTTCCTCTCACATTCCAAAAACATGCTAGGTTAATGCTTGCTTCCAAATTGTCTGGCCTAAATTTTCAAAGTTAACCAAAAAAAACCATGCTAACCTTGGTTAACATCCGCCCCGGTTAACACGTTTTGTGGTTAACAACCAACACTATTGAGGCTTCACGGCGGAGTGTGGTTAACACACAGACGTCACAGCTAGGATACCCGAGTTCGATTCCACCCTCGGCCATTTCTGTATGGAGTTTGCATGTTCTCCCCGTGCATGCGTGGGTTTTCTCCGGGTACTCCGGTTTCCTCCCACATTCCAAAAACATGCTAGGTTAATTAGCGACTCCAAATTGTCCATAGGTATGAATGTGAGTGTGAATGGTTGTTTGTCTATATGTGCCCTGTGATTGGCTGGCCACCAGTCCAGGGTGGACCCCGCCTCTTGCCCCAAGATTGACCCCCTTGTGAGGCGGTAGAAAATGAATGAATGCACCCCAAGACCCTGGCACCCTCATCTCGCATACGCACTTGATAGCCAGCCAATCAGAAAATTCCGCCATATTGTTCAGTATGCTCGTCACATGATCACATTGACACGGTTATTGTGCTTTAGACATCTTTGCCTGACGGCGCTGAGTGGAAGCCTGAACACAACGTTAGCTCGAGCCTCCTTGCTGCTGGGTATTCATTTGTTTTTGGTATCCCTGCGAGAATTATTCAACACATTACAGGCTCGGCTCTTCTCAGAACACGCGGCGCTCCGAAGCGCTCACGGGTGAGGCGGCTGAGTGCCATTGATTGATGGGTAGATTGATTGAATGTGATTGGTGGGTTAGTCAGCTGTGTTCCAGGCGGCGTATCTCTTCCACAGCTGGCAGATCATTTGTTAGCATTAACGCTTTCATCAGGGGAAGGTTGCTGGTCCCGTTTTAAGGGGACAGCACATGCCGTCAATCAATCACTTAGAATATGAATGGAAAACCAAAATTTTGGTTTTGACAAAAATTGCAAAATTAATTCAGACACTCTAAAAAAAAAAATTTGACATGAAATTTTTGCCCAAAAACTCCTGCTAGCTTAGCTTAACTTAGCTTAATGTTCTTCTTCGATGTTGGCAGTGGTGTCCAGTCAGGGCCAGCAACACCTAAGCACTGAAATACATCTTGAACTCAAAGTCTAATATTTCTTTGATGAGATTCTATGAACTAACGATGGCTGTCAGAGTGAGGACATTTCCTTTAACAGCACAATTTCTTTTGACGTGTGGATAATGTGCACACGTCCTGTTTGACCTTTGAGTAGAAATGGACAAAGGAAAGGGTATTTTGAATGATAAAACCATTTTTAAAACCTTGGTGGATGGCTGTTTCAAAAAGACCGATGATTTTTTTATTAGTCAGAAGTTACTGGCAATGCAGGTTTTTTTTTATTGTCATTTATACAGCGGTGCCTTGGCATATGAATGAATATGAACTATGAGTATTTTATTTTTTATTTTTATGTGAGCCGTCTTTAGGCTAATTTTTTGCTTTGAACTGCGAGCTAAAATTTGGGTTAAGAGTTCCGACTTACTGGCAGGCATAGCCGAGGACGGCTATTTGACGGATTGTGTCAATGTGACCGTAATTGAACAAGCATTATCAGCGCTAGCATTAGCAACATGCTAGGTAGTCACCAGGAAAGATTTTTCGTTTTAATACCTTGCGCAAGTAAAGATGCCTTTGTTTGGAAACAAAAAATAGCTCGTAAATAGTTACATTTTTTGGCAGTACAATGCTATGTTATGCTATAAACTCTTATGAGCTATTTTTGTTATCATCATTATATTTGTCCAAACAAATGCACCTTTAGTTGTACATTAAAATGAACAAATAAAATGAAGAAACAAAGTTGGTCTTATATATATATATATATATATATATTTAGATGTGAGCCGTTTTTAAGCTAATTTTTTGCTTTGAACTGCGGGCTAAAATTTGGGTTAAGAGTTCCGACTTACTGGCAGGCGTAGCCGAGGACGGCTATTTTGCGGATTGTGTCAATGTGACCATAATTGAACAAGAATGGATCTAAATAGCATTAGCAGCGCTAGCATTAGCAACATGCTAGGTAGTCACCAGGAAAGATTTCTCATTTTAATACCTGGCGCAAGTAAAGATGCCTTTGTTTGGAAACAAAAAATAGCTCGTAAATAGTTACATTTTTTGGCAGTACAATGCTATGTTATGCTATAAACTCTTATGAGCTGTTTTTGTTGTCATCATTATATTTGTCCAAACAAATGCACCTTTAGTTGTACATTAAAATGAACAAATAAAATGAAGAAACAAAGTTGGTCTAATACTTTTTTACCTTGACAGTACGTATGTAATTTATGTTATTTATGATGTTTTGTGTAAAACTATGACAGAAACAACATCAAATTAAAAGCAGGAAGTGAACAAATGTAACAGTTACTGATTGGAAGTAGCAGATTGTGGGGTAGGATTTAATAAGCTTTGCTTCTTCCTACTCCTTTTGGACATGTGGAACTGGGAACTGATTATGGGATGCACTCAATTGTAATCTGATGCATGTTCAAATGAAATTAAACCATTACCATTACCATTACCAAAAGCAGTAAATGAATATAGAATCACCATCCACCAGTACATGTCTGGACAAATATGCACAAATATGAACATTAATGGTGCATATGGTCATCATATCTTACCTTTATGTATTTCCAGAGAGTATCAGCATTGGGGATCAAATATGAGCTTAAAGAAAAACAGGCAAAATTCAGTAAAGTAGCGTTCAAGGACCGTTGAAGTGGGAAAGGTTGCTACTGGCATTGAACATGCAGAAACTGTGGGATTTTTTTTTTAGCATATCTCATGGCTGCAGAGTTCTGCTTCTATGTGTCTCTAGAAGATCTAGAATCTGTAGAATCAGGAGTGCTGGCCACAATCGCAGTTTCTTAACCAATCAGATTTTGCAATGCAGTTTTTTTTATTGTCATTTATACAGCGGTGCTTTGGCATATGAATGTTCCAACTATGAGTGTTTTTTTTTTGTTTTTTTTAGATGTGAGCCGTCTCTTGAAACAGGAGTGCTGGCCCCATTACAGTTTCTTTAACCAATCAGATTTGCCTCGCAGGGCCAGCTAGCAGGCCCATAGTGGAATCAGCATTTTCCCGTCCTGTAATTGTTCGATCAGAGCAAAACAAAGACAAGTTTGACAAACACATAATAATTTTCACAACGGCCCCTTCCAGACCAGCGCGTATGAGTGCTACCTCTAAGGAGTATTCTATGGCAGGCTTTGATAATTCTAAACTAACGGCGTTGTCGTGCAGATGTCTCACTCTCTGTCTGCCACACCTTGTAATCATGCGTATTTGTGACGTGACTGTGACGTACTTCGGTACGTGACCAAAATAAAATGAAAAAAAATAAAATTAAAAAACTTAAACTGAACAGATGTAACAGTTACTGTTAAAGTTACAGTTTTCTTCCTACTACTTTTGGACATGTGGAACTGGGAACTGATTATGGGATGCACTCAATTGTAATCTGATGCATGTTCAAATGAAATAAAACCATTACCATTACCATAGTGGTGGTGTCGGTATGGGACAAAAAAAAAAAAACAAAAAAAAAAACACTTAAACTATATTATGAAAGCAGGAAGTGAACAAATGTAAAATGTACAAAAAATGTACAAAAAAAAATAAAAAATACAAAAAATAAAAATACAAAAAATTAATAAAATAAAGTACAAAAAATACTTACATTATATTGGGAAAGCAGGAAGTGAACAAATGTAACAGTTACTAATTGTAAAAGTACCAGATGGAGGGGTAGGATTTAATAAGCTTTGCTTCTTCCTACTCCTTTTGGACATGTGGAACTGGGAACTGATTATGGGATGCACTCAATTGTAATCTGATGCATGTTCAAATGAAATTAAACCATTACCATTACCATAGTGGTGGTGTCGGTATGGGACAAAAAAACCCCCAACTTAAACTATATTATGAAAACAGGAAGTGAACAAATGTAAAATGTATAAAAAATTTACAAAAAATAAAAATACAAAAAATAAAATACAAAAAATAAAAATACAAAAAATACAAAAATACAAAAGATTTATCAAATAAAGTACGAAAAATACTTACATTATATTGGGAAAGCAGGAAGTGAACAAATGTAACAGTTACTGATTGTAAAAGTACCAGATGGAGGGGTAGGATTTAATAAGCTTTGCTTCTTCCTACTCCTTTTGGACATGTGGAACTGGGAACTGATTATGGGATGCACTCAATTGTAATCTGATGCATGTTCAAATGAAATTAAACCATTACCATTACCATAGTGGTGGTCTTCAGAGGTGGCTCGTGTTCCCCCTGAAGGTACCAAAGCAGGTACCAAATGCAGCACCAGCCACGGATCGAAATAATAAAAAAAAAAACCGCAGCCAAGACTGCATCTGTCTGCCATTATTGAGGAGGGAATTGAACACCAAATAACACCAACCTGTAGAAGCTGGATGAAAGTATGAGCATGATTAGATTCCTCGGTGTGAGACACAAGCCCTTCCGTGTAGCGAAACGCAATCTGTTGCCTTCTCGTGTCGGGGCAAATGAAAACGCAGTTCGTTGCCCTGCTGCCGTCTTAGCCAGCCAACATTCATCATTTTTGTAATTTTTTTTCATTTTACAGCAGCAGAAACAGCTATTGGGTCCATCGTGGATCATCACATCATGCAGTTTATGTACACAAAGACGTGTCTTCAGAATATTGCAGTAGAGTCGAAGTAGCTTGTGAAGCCTGTATGATATAAACGGTACATTAATACGCTTCATTCATCTCCAAGGTTAAGCAGATCAGAATAAGACATAAAGGTTTGCTATTATGAAATCAATAAAGCGATTCAACAGACTATTTGGTACCGATTTGAATGATTGTGCAGGTAAACAAGCGGAATGCTGGTTAAGAGACCTTGAACCTCTCATCGGATAGGTTTTCATGGAAACTGGGGGCTATTCCCAGGGTAAATATGAGTTCGACCTTGGAGATTCTATTGTATAATGTACTGCGTTTGACATAGTTCATACCATGTTCTTAAGGTCGAGGTAATATCTAGTTTACACAAGACTGATATTGACATAAAAAATGATGTATCGGATCATATTGGGATTGCTTTTTATGCTCCGTTGAGCAACACAGCCTGGTAGCTTAGAATGTTCTTAGTCTGGAACTGGAAGGGGGCTTCAAGTCCACAGTTGGTAATACAATCCACAAAAGACAAATACACCGTCATCCTGTACACACCCATTGGGTGTACTTGCTTTTCACCATGACAACCAATCTGGGAGGGGGGGTGACTGCTTGAGTGACAGGTCTGGGTCTCAAAACCTCCCGTCCATTAGCCGGATATCACAATGTTACTCCGCAAAGTTTCAAACAAAAACAATTGAAAGTTCAAAGTTCATTTCACAGCTAATAAATATGAATAGTATGTAAATAATAATACTTATGTATGTTTTTTTCTACCTATTTATGCATTTTTGGCCTTGTGAGACTTATAGTCCAGAAAATACGGTAATCCAGTCATGTCATTTATCTTTCTTTCAATAAAAATGGGTAAAAAATGGGTATATTTCAGAGTAAAATGGTACCTTACATTATTAATCTGATAATCTGATAGATACAGCAGTACCAAGGTTAATGTCTGCCCTGGTTAGAGGTTTATTTGGTTAACATCCAAGGTTTTTTTTTTTTTGCAAAAATTTTGCCACGGCCTCCCCCTCTTTGGAAAACTAGCTAAAAGTGATGTTAAATGTTCACTTTTCATTTGTAATTATTGTTGCATCATCTTCTGTATGTATAACAATAATTAATATCTGTAAGTTTGTTTTGTGTTGAAATTCGTCTGGAGTAAAATAGCACCTAACTTTTATTAATCTGATTAAAAAATGTAACCATTTGACATCTGTAATTTTTATACTTTCACAAGCTCAGATACAGCAGTACCAAGGTGAACATCTGCCGTGGTTAGAGTTTTTTTGGTTAACATCCAAGGTTTTTTTTTTGCAAAAATTTTGTAATCTTCTGTATGTATAACAATAATTAATATCTGTAAGTTTGTTTTGTGTTAAAATTTGTATGGAACATATTCATTGGATTCACATTACTTTCTATTGGAAAACTTGGTTGTTTTGGTTTGAGTCGGACAAAGAAAGACCAGGTTAGAGTTTTTTTGGTTAACATCCAAGGTTTTTTTTTTGCAAACATTTTGTAATCTTCTGTATGTATAACAATAATTAATATCTGTAAGTCTGTTTTGTGTTAAAATTTGTCTGGAACATATTCATTGGATTCACATTATTTTCTATTGGAAAACTTGGTTGTTTTGGTTTGAGTCGGACCTTCTTGAAGAGATTAATGAGCCACTGTTTCTGCAAAAATATTATAATATACTATATAATTATAATATACTGTAATATATAATAATACAATATTATGACCAAGTCAAACAAATCAACAACAACAAAAAAAAACTGTACCAAGTGATTTGTCCTTTACTTTCACGTTGAAAAAGTGGACAAAAAACGAAAACGGGTTTTTCAAGTTGTTTTTACACTCTTTATAGAAAATACTTTGATATTTTATTAAAAAAGATTGTGTTCAGCCCGAAATATCTCTATTATCACTTAAGGCAAAACAGCAAAACAAACATCATAAACTCATCATTTCCAAAGGTGCTCAAATATATTTTCAAGTTTTTTTTTTTATATAGAATTAAATTGAGCAAATATTTCTTCCCACTTGTATCATAACAGATGCAAAAAAATGAATATAGCGATTTCATTTCATATTATTAAATATCATGAATATTTACATTCATTCACTTGCTTGGTCACCCAAAATATATCACAAGCCTGACACAATATTTTACATATTGCTAGCATATGAATGCAACTTCAAATACTGTATATTAACAAATATCCCAACATTTATTCCATTAAAATTAATATTAGTACTGCCTTTTTTTTTAAACAAAGTCTGTAATGATGCATTTTGCACCACATGGTAGGCAGAGACAGAAAAAAAAATGGAAAAAAAGACAAAAAAAAAAATTCTGGAAGCAACACCGGCTGCCAGATGATTACATCATATCCCGATTTTCCGACAGAAGTATGGAATTGAGATGACTTAAGTTCTTCTTTGCTGACATGTTTTGCCACCTTGAAAGAATCTCACAAACTACATAACAATATGTTACATCTTGTCCTTTTCTTATCCTTTTTTTTGGTTGTACTGGAAAAAAAGGGAGGGGGCATAAGGGTGAGGGAACAAATGTTTAGATATACAGTATTTACACCTCAGTAGAAAGCTCAGAATAAAATAAAATAGTCCAAATAAAATAGCAATTGAACAAAGTTTCTTTTTAATTTCCACATACAGTAAAGTCTCGTTATATCGATATTCTCGGGAGTCGGAAAAAATACCGATATAACCGGACTATCCATATATCCGATCCTGCGCCGAACTGCATTAAAAGTGGGCGGATCTTTGATATGGCATGTAATTTTCTCCTTGCTTTTGTACTACAATAAATTTTGTACTACAGTAAATAAAAATAAACTTACGCTGTAGTGATTACCGGTTACCGGGACATAATTCACCCCGGAACTATCGATAGGGAAGGTGTTGCCACCCGGAGGGGTAGGCGCGAGGGACGGGTGTTTTCCGCTGTGTGTGCTGCACTCTGGTGGTGGAAGTGTGAAAAATAAAGTTGACTGGAAGCAGCGGTCGCCGTGTTCTTTTTTGGTATTGAAATCCTTAAGCAAAGATTGATTTAAGCTGCTTTTGTATCGATATAAGCAGACCAAATTGGCTGGCGGGAGATGAAAAGGGCATCCTAGTAACCGGATTATCATAATAACCGTGTATCGTACTAACGGAGCTAATTATATCATAAAAGACTAGAAATTTGCCGGGAAATGAAAATAGTATCGTAATAAGTAGTAATTCGTTTTAACCAATATCGATATAACGAGACTTTACTGTATATTTTTTCTTTATTATCTCCGCATGAATTCAGTAATGTTCTGTACCTACGAAAGCAGGGGTTAAGCAATTAATGTTTCATTCTGGAAAAAAAAAATTGTTTAAATACACTGGTGGTCCTCAGGATACAAAGGAGTTTCGTTCCGAGGTGGTGATCTAAGGCAAGTTTTATTGTAAATTGGAACCATCACCAAAATAAACTTCTACGTCACTCACACTGTACACAGAACACATAAAGCAGGGGTCTCAAACTCGCGGCCCGCGGGCCGCATTTGGCTAGTTCAAGGCCCCCACTTTGACACCAAAGTTTAATGTTGAAATGACAGCTTAAAGCTGTGTGCACACCGGACACAATTAATATGATTTTGCCCCGCCCATACTGTTACCCTACCCTGTTACCCCGCCCTGTTTTGCTGTGAATTAGCAATGAAGCTAAAGGCTTATGACGCTGGGTACAAATAAATGCAGGAAATGATTTGGAATAAAACGGAAAATACACGTCAAGATAAAGCATCTCATCGAGATGGAACTGAGTACGATGCTAACTTGCTAATTGGGTCAAATTATTAAGTTTCATTAATGTTCATGTTAAAGGTTAAATAACTGTTAATACTGTACATTTGAATCTGAAAAAAATTATTTCTACCAACTGTATGTGGTTTCTTACGTTTTTCTTATTTGCTGTTTTATTATTATTTTACTTATTTATTACTGATTGATTGATTTATTGTCTTTATTCTTAATTTGTTTATTTTTTTATCTTATTATGTGTACAGAAAAATAAAAATTAAGATATTTGAGAACAGTGGAATGTTTTATCAGATATTTTGGTGTGAAAAACCGGAACCAAAGTACTGAAAAAGTGTAGGGTATAGCAGAAGCAAAAGCATTTTTTTATAGTTTTATTTTTTTTTTAAGTTTTTAATAAATGCGTTTTGGTTTTTTTTGAAAACCTGATGCGGCCCGGCTTCACCCAGAACCTAGCTACGGTGGCCCCCAGGTAAATTGAGTTTGAGACCCCTGACATAAAGGATATGTGAAATATAATGGAACCTTGGTTAGTGTCGTTAATCTGTTCCACTCTAACCAAAACGTACTCTAACCCAGTCAATTCTTCCCATAAGAAATAGTATACATTTCCCGGATAGTTTTATCTCGGCTTCAGAAGAAACATTGTGGTTTTCAGCCAGTTGGGATTATGTCCCACAGCTAGCCTGGGAGTCCTCCTGGTGGAAGTCCTGGTGGATTTCCCGACTGAGACCGGTGCCCCCACGACCCAAACCGAAGAAAATGGTTGGATGGATAAGAAATGATCAATGACTTACTTTTATGCCTGTGGTTGTCTTGATTTTCTACCTTCTTAAAATATTTTCCCATATTCTCCCCCTCAGATCTTCTTGTGACAGTATACAGAATCCATAACTCATATATATATTTCAATGAGTATATATACGTATATATATATATATATATATATATATATATAAACAATGTTATTCTTCCTCAGTGTGTTGCTGCAACTATTTCTCCAGTGAATGTTATGTTTTAAAATGTTTGAAATATATTTATGGGAGAGTGTTTGTCATAGTAATGTGTGATCAATACTGAATTATCGATACTGATGAATTTTTATGCTCTAAAATCGATTTGCAAATCAAAATATGCAAACACAAAAGTCATAAATCAGAATGTTGTAAACCAAAACGCCGCTAACCAAAATACCATACATAGAAACATCATACACTGTATATTTGTATATATTTGTGTCTGTATCGATATTGTCTATATCGATATTGCTGATACCAGCCTGAATTTGTTTCAGTATTGGATCGGACAGGAAACCGGTGGTATGACACATCACTCGGTTGTGAACACAAAAGTCATAAATCGGAAGTTTGTAAACCGAAACGCCGCAAACCAAAATGCCATACATAGAAACATCATACACTTTATATTTGTATATATTTGTGTCTGTATCGATATTGCTGATACCAGCCTGAATTTGATTCACTATTGGATTGGACAGGAAACCGGAAACAGGAAAATGTTGTAAACCAAAACGCAGCTAACCAAAATGCCATACATAAAAACATCATACACTGTATATTTGTATATATTTGTGTCTGTATCGATATTATCTGTATTGATATTGCTGATACCAGCCTGAATTTGATTCGGTATTGGATCGGACAGGAAACGGGTGGTATCACACATCACTCGGTCGTAAACACAAAAGTCATAAATCGGAAAGTTGTACACCAAAACGCCGCTAACCAAAATGCCATACATAGAAACATCATACACTTTATATTTGGATATATTTGTGTCTGTATCGATATTGCTGATACTAGCCTGAATTTGATTCAGTATTGGATCGGACAGGAAACCAGAAACAGGAAACAGGAAAATGTTGTAAACCAAACGCCGCTAACCAAAATACCATACATAGAAACATCATACACTGTATATTTGTATATATTTGTGTCTGTATCAATATTGCTGATACCAGCTTGAATTTGTTTCAGTATTGGATCGGACAGGAAACCGGTGGTATCACACATCACTCGGTCGTAAACACAAAAGTAAAAAATTAGAATGTTGTAAACCGAAACAACGCTAACCAAAATACCATACATAGAAATATCATACACTGTATATTTGTATATAATTGCATCTGTATCGATATTGCTGATACCAGCCTGAATTTGACTCAGTAATGGATCAGACAGGAAACCGGTGGTATCACACATCAGTCGGTCGTAAATCCAAAAGTCATAAATCGGAATGTTGTAAACCGAAACGCCGCTAACCAAAATGCCATACATAAAAACATCATTCCCTGTATATTTGTATATATTTGTGTCTGTATCAATATTTCTGATACCAGCCTGAATTTTATTTAGTATTGGATTGGACAGGAAACCGGAAACAGGAAAATGTTGTAAACCGAAACACCGCTAACCAAAATGCCATACATAGAAACATCATACACTGTATATTTGTATATATTTATGTCTGTATCGATATTATCTGTATCGATATTGCTGATACCTGCCTGAATTTGATTCAGTATTGGATTCGGTCGTAAACACAAAAGTCATAAATCGGAATGTTGTAAACCGAAACGCCGCTAACCAAAATGCCATACATAGAAACATCATACACGGTATATTTGTATATATTTGTGTCTGTATCGATATTATCTGTATCGATATTGCTGATACCAGCCTGAATTTGATTCAGTATTGGATTCGGTCGTAAACACAAAAGTCATAAATCGGAATGTTGTAAACCAAAACGCCGCTAACCAAAATGCCATACATAGAAACATCCTAAACTGAGGACCACCAGTATTTAAGTTCTTAGCAAACTGGATTATTCTGATAATTTTTCACAAAATGAAAAACATGAAAATGCGCCCCACATGCTTTGTTTTTTTTTTAGTATGCGGCCCCACTGTGGAAAAAAGTTTGGACACCCTCACAGTAAGGAGTCTGGAACATTTCGAATGAATCATGTCCTTGTTGTTTCGTATAAGATCCATAGCATCAGTCAGTTACTGCTTGGCTTTTTCTTTTGGTAAAACTCTGAAAAAGTCCATGAAGCTTAGCTCCAAGTAGTTTTTACTCTAGAACATTCACAATTGATATTTTCTATGATAAAAAGACATCAATTGATACCATATATACTTCAAGAAGGCAGCGTAGCAAAATAATATCTGTTTGAACTTTGGAGTCTGTGCTTCATTACTTCCATTTGCCTTTAACCAAATCAGTTCTTACTTCAAGCTTGGAATCCGGTCCGGTCCCAACGGAGCTATACCCGTGTCGTGGAGTGTCCGTGCGGAAGGCTGGTACTGTTCTGGCTGCCTCCAAAAGTATTGAAGTTGTGCAGAGGCTGCATGCCAGCCAGCGAGTTGGGGATCATGGTGATGGTGCTGGGTGTCATCAGCGGTACGTCGTCCGGAGAGCGTCGTAGCGTGAGCGTATAGTCGGGCGGGCAAGCTAGGTGAAGCGGATCGTGCGCTTGCACCGACTCGCACTCGCGATGGTGCTCGTGCTCCAGCTGCTTCATCTGCAGTGACATCAGCTCCTCGCTCTGCAGGTGGGCCATGTCGTTGGCGACAGAGGGCGCGTTGGCCGGCGTTGAGTTGCGTTGCGGGGTGGGAACGTGGCGGCTCGAGTCGGCTCGTCGCTTGTCTTTCTTGTAGTACAATGCGGCAAAGGCTAGGATGTTCAAGAACAGAAGGGAGGCCCCCACAGCGATGGTGACGCTTAACTCAGTGGAGTAGTCCCGCTTGGTCTCTATCACAACTGTGGACTCCTCGGCGAAGTCGCCGCTTTTACGCCGGTCCGTCGTATGCTTGGTGTTGGTGGACGGCAAACCCGGATGGCGTGTAGTGGACGGCCAGTTGTTTTTGTTCGGGAATCGCTTGGTGTAAGGGTACGGCGTTGTGTCTTGCGGCGGTATTTTCGTGGTGGTTGAAACGTACTGGAAAAATTCATTGATGTTGTGGAGATGCGGCACCAGTTCCAGCCAAAATGCAACCTTGGTCGCTCGGTAGTGGTCTCGGACTCTGGGTTTGAGGCCAATATGAAGGTAGAGCTGGTCTTTGGGGTTGTACTTTGTCCAGGCGACCTCCTCGAACCTGTTGGGTTTTGTGTGAATGAACTTCGTATCCTGTGGAACTGGCTGATTTGGGTCCCTGGGAAAAATAAATAGCAGAGACAAAACATCAGATACTGGGATTGCAGTTCCAGGGTTCCTCAAGAAGCTCCTTACATTTGCCTTTGTGGTAAATTCTATAAATGCTAATTGGACTGTAGCGCTTTTCTACCTTCAAGGTACTCAAACAAGCGCTGTTTCCTCATTTACCTGCTGAAGATACAGTATTAGGACTAACTGGGGTTCAGGTTCAGTATCTCGCCCAAGGTTACTTTGACAGAATGGAGGTCCAGCAACCTTTAGGTTGGGAGACGGCCACTCTACTCTATCTGTGAGCCATCCATATACAAATACAATACACTAAATATGAATGGAAAGCAATGGCAGGGCTACCGTACCGATCCTTAAGTGCATAACGACGTTCGCACCGATTAGTATGGCAAAACACAGTGTGTACTGATGAATACCCGCATTGGTCGCCATTTTGGCTATATAGTGGGAAGGAAAGGTACTTAAATAATGGCTTAAGAGGTGAACAGGAAAGGAAGGAGCTGCTATATACAGTGAAACCAGAAAATGGCAGAAAATTATGTTTTGCTTTCATACACTATCTTGGTTATCGTATTATCGTTACCCCAAACAAAGCATCATCGCATTGGTCACTCATTCATTCATTCATTCATTCATTGAATTTCTACCGCTGGAGCCTATCCCAGCTGTCTTCGGGCGATAGGCGGGGTACACCCCGGACTGGTCGCATTGGTGACTCTTTTAGACTTGGGACACTATAGGCAGATTCCAATCAGAGAATAATTTTTATCTTTCATCATTTTTTTTGTCGGGATTGTTGCACACAGAACGATAAACAACTCTATTTCTGTCTCCTTTCTTCCCCTTAATAACCTTCGCTGGTGAGGTGTTCAAGTACACGACACATTTCTGTGTGTATTGTTACTGTTTTATAGTTTTTTTTAAAAGGGGAGCTATTATGCTCATTTTTTGACCCTTTGTATTGAGTTGTGGACTCCTGTAGAGGAGCTACACACAATAACGTGCACAGAAAACTAGATCAGGGGGTGGGCACTGACATTGATTTAAAAAAATTGACGGGGGGATCAGACTTTTACACATAAAAGTCACCTGGAATTATTGTATCTGCACTTTGAGATCATTTATTTGATGCAAAGTGTGTAAATTTATAATAATAATAAAAAATATATTATTATTATTATTATTATTATTATTATTATTATTATTATTATTATTATTATTATTATTATTATTATTATTATTATTATTATTATTATTATTATGTGCTTGTGCCCCTTTTTTCAGGAGCACATCAAATAACGAAATTGATAAAACAGCCAAACCACGAAAATGTTGGCTCAAGCCATGATGCCAGGTTGTATGTTGAGTTAAAATGAAATACTTTGGAAAGAACAGGCGGACCGTATTCAAACACTTGATGGGCCAGATGTGGCCCCCGGGCCGTAGTTTGCCCACCCCTGATCTAGATCTTCCAGAATCTGCATCTATTCCAGTTGTATTACCTTGGATTTGTGCTTCCCGCCAAAACGGTCTGTTTTAAATTATTCCACCCATTGCCAATATGTATCATGTGTACAGCCACGCCCATATAAGGAAGCCCGCTCCTCTGTGACATCACAAAGGAGCAGTTTTGCAACGCCCTCTGAAACTGAGTGTTTTCAGCCATCCCAAACTTCTTTCAGGGTTCACTTCCAAATTTGCAAAGCTCATTATCTGAAACTTTGGCATCGCTTAACAACAGAATACAAAATTCTAACTACATTTATAGGTCAGAAAAATGGAAAAAGCACAATAGGTCCCCTTTAATCCAAGAGAAAGTGGAGGGTTTCACAAAGCAAGGTCTCTGCATGAGAACTATACACACAGCGCTGCTAGCATGTGGTGGGGTTCCACACAAAGCCTGTCTTCCCAGCGCTAACATATGCTGGGACAATATGGCACTTCTCTTCAGCTGAATTAGCAAATATAACAGAATGCTAAAGGCCTTCCCTTGCCTGCTCATTGAAGTGTGTGCTTTACTTACATATGGTCCCTTTAAGCTTTCAATCAAGAGTATAAAAACAGGAAATGGGTAACTGTAGGTATACGCTAACATGTTACATCTGTTCTCTTGATGAGAAAATATGTCGTGTAATGTTTTCATTTAACTTGTCAGTTGTTTAATATACCATTTTCTACCGCTTATCCTCACGAGGGTCGCGGAGGGTCATGGGGAGTACTGTCTTCGGGCGGGAGGTGGGGTACACACTGGACTGGTGGCCAGCCAATCACAGGGCACATATAGACAAACAACCATTCACACTCACATTCATACCTATGGACAATTTGGAGTCGCTAATTAACCTAGCATGTTTTTGGAATGTGGGAGGAAACCGGAGTACCCGGAGAAAACCCACTCGCCGCCGTGCAGCCTCAATAGTGTTGGTTGTTAACCAAAAAACGTGTTAACCGGGGCGGATGTTAACCAAGGTTAGCATTTTTTTTTTGGTTAACTTTGAAAATTTAGGCCAGAATTTTGTGTGCACTTAAGCCTATGTCTTGTTGGGAGGATACCGGAGTACCCGGAGAAAACCCACGCATGCACGGGGAGAACATGCAAACTCCACACAGAAATGGCCGAGGATGGAATTGAACTCGGGTGTCCTAGCTGTGTGGCCGGCGCGCTAACCACTCTCCGCCGTGCAGCCTCAATAGTGTTGTTTGTTAACCAAAAAACGTGTTAACCGGGGCGGATGTTAACCAAGTTTAGCATGTTTTTTTTTAGTTAACTTTGAAAATTTAGGCCAGAATTTTGTGTGCACTTAAGCCTATGTCTTTTTGGGAGGAAACCGGAGTACCCGGAGAAAACCCACGCATGCACGAGGAGAACATGCAAACTCCACACAGAGATGGCCGAGGGTGGAATTGAACTCGGGTTTCCTAGCTGTGTGGCCGGCGCGCTAACCACTCTCCGCCGTGCAGCAATAGTGTTGGTTATTAACCAAAAAAACATGTTGACTGGGGCAGATGTTAACCAAGGCTGGCATGTTTTTTTGGTTAACTTTGAAAATTTAGGGCAGAATTTTGTGTGCACTTAAGCCTATGTCTTATGAACTAGCTCTTAGCTGTGAGGTTTGCGTGCTAACCACTCGACCACTGTGCAGCCCTGTTTAACATACCAGCACATTCTAAAAAAAATGCAAGAAAACAATTAAAAACTAAAAAAGGCAGTAAATGTATGTGGGTAAAGACAAACTATTAGCATAATAAAGTCATAATATTACAAAAAAAAATAGCATAAAATAGCATAGCATAAAAATATGGCCCTCGCAACCTTTCCATACGTGGCTCTTGGTGAGAAAAGTTGGGACAAACTTTAGATTAAGCTTCAGATTAATCGCCTAATCAAATAGTCATTACTTGCAGCCCTACATGATATCATATATTTCTACCTTCTATGTACCTATCATATCACTTATGGATGATATTGGCGACGCCATGTTGGTATGGCCTCATTGTCAAGTGATTTACTCCTAATCATAATTTTAAGAGCAGTTGAAAAGATGCTAGAATTTGCGTTGGGGGGGTCGAAGTAGAACTCCAGTAGAGTAAAACAAAAATGTGTGATGGTCGTTGGACTGGTCTTGGCACTGGTAACAAACTGCTGAGGATGGTCCCATGTCTTGACGAACCTCCAGCTCAGGACCAATGACATTTTTTTTCGGTCTACCCAAATTTTCTTCTGTAAAACTCTGCAGAACTCTGAAATCCTTCATTTCCTTTGCCATCAAGAGCGTATATGGGTCCTCCACCCCATCGTTAGCTAAAAGTTGCGTTATTAGCCACTGCCTATAAAAACCCTATGCGAAGAATCGATGCTGTGTCATGTCTTTGCTGTCTTGCTTGATCTGACAATAAGCTCATAAAAGTTATAAAACGATATCAGGCAAACTGAACAAAGAATAGTCAATAAAATGATGAAGAAGAATAATATAGATAATTACCCTGTTTTGGCAAAATTAGTCCAGTAGGTCATGACAACAGCGCTCAGCATCACATCGTTCTTGGAGAAATTACAGTTGAAGAGCTCCGTCGGGCCAATCATCGGAATCCCGAAAACATAAGGGACTTCGTCACCATGAGCAGAGTCGGACCAGCTGGGCTTCATGTCGCTTTGGCAGTGATGGTAAAAAGCATAAAAGTAAGTCGGGGAGCCATATTGGGCGTGGAGATCAGCTGTAGCCACGGCTGGCGCCACCCACTGGTGGTCCGTGAACAGCGCCACAAGGGTTTTGCGTCGTGTCTCTGGATTCTCCTTGTCTGCCCAGTCGGTGTACATGAACTTGATTGTCTCACGTAGAGTGTCCTTGCCCTCGGGGTAGCCGTACAAGTGGTCCACAAAGTCGGACACGGCAAAGTCGAAATCGTTGGCCGAGACGCCGTCCTCGCTGTCCACGATCCCATCCACGAACTTAAATCCCTCGCCTTGATTGACGCCTAGCATAATGTCATAGTTGAGGAACTCGCCTTGCTCCATGAGGATCTGGGGGTCGTCAGGGATCACGTCACCGTCAATCACAGGACCGAAAGCAATGTGGTACTTCGCCGGCGTCACATATTGCTCAATCAGCTCCTTGTAGTTCTTGTTCTGCAGGCACTGCACCAAGTCAATGGAGTCCAGAACGTTGCAGCCCACCTTCTCTGCCAGGGCTCGCGTGTACTTAGCCGGTTGGTAGTTGACTGCCCAGCTGGAGAGTGCCGTGCCGCTTTGAATGATGGCTTTCTGGAACATATCTGAAAATAGAAATGGCATGTTTAAACACTTTGCAGTCCTGAAGGTCACTTCAGGTTGGATTTGAGGGACTGATCGTGGTTCAAGGGACGGACAAAAGTGGTTTTAGTTTGAGGGTAATGACTGAAGGGTGAAGAGTTACGGTCTGTGGGGTTTGGGATTTTGAAGAGATTCTCCATATTGGTTGGAAATTGTTCACCACTTCATTACCGATACCAACAACGATATCAACCGTCATCGTATTTTGATAACCAAAAACCAGGACGCTCGGCCCGATAGTTTACTCAGAGATGCTTTTGAATTTCTACACATTTGAACTATGCTCCATCTGTAGAGAACATTGTTATATTACATAATACAGGGGTCTCAAACACGCGGCCCGCGGGCCAAATATGGTCCGCAGGACACTAGTTTGAGGCCCCCGCCTTGATATGAAATGTTAATGTCATGTTAATGTTAATGTTTAATGTTAGTGCGCCCCCCGCGCAAGTTTGATATGGATGCTGTATGGTATCATGTACCCAGAAAAAATTATTACGTTTGATTAATGTTCATGTTAAAGGTTAAATAACTGTTAATAGTTATCCTCCCTATCCGTGTGGAAGTGGTACGTTTTTGGCTATTTAAGTTGAAAGGAAATAACTTGAAGGCTACCGTTTAGGTCGCTAGCTCTCTAGTTTGCGAGTTAGCATGTGTCTCAAGACCTCGCAGTTGCGCAATATGTTGTAAATAAAAAGAGTATAAATGTGACTATAGTCGTGTTTTGTCATGTCTACAGGGCTCTAATTATGCTTTGTTCATTTTAATCTGGAAAAAATAATTTGTCTACCCACCAACTATATGTGGTTTCTTTCTAAGTTTTTATTATTTGCTGTTATATTATTATTATATTTATTTATTACTGATTGATTGATTTTCTTTATTCTTGATTTGTTTATTTATTTTTCATCTTATTTTGCGTAGAAAAATAAAAAGTAAGATATTTGAGAACAGTGGAATGTTTTATCAGAGCTTTTCTTCTAGAAAATTGGAACCAAAGCGAAGTTTGTTTTTTTTTTTTTTGGAAAACCTGATGCGGCCCAGTCTCACCAGACCTGAGCTCCAGTGGCCCCCAAGTAAATTGAGTTTGAGACCCCTGACATAATACCATACCGACTTAGATTCTAGTGTTGATTCCATGAAATTGTATTCATTTATTCCAACAGTTATCTATATCCTGTTGCATGTTTCTTTACTGTAACCTTGTGCTTCCACTCGTGTAGTTGTATGTTACATCTCAGATTTCGCTAAATGTACTGCAAAAAAGGCCAGTAAGGATAATTCATAATGCCGCCTACAGTGAACATACTAACTCCTTATTTCTAAAATCACAAATATGTACTTCAACTTGCTGATATAGT
Organism: Doryrhamphus excisus; assembly: GCF_037039965.1. Lineage (NCBI taxonomy): Eukaryota > Metazoa > Chordata > Actinopteri > Syngnathiformes > Syngnathidae > Doryrhamphus > Doryrhamphus excisus. Next base: position 15,703,402 of record NC_136371.1, read on the forward strand.
TCATCTTCAAACAGCTAAAATAATGCATAAGGCTAAAAATAACCAATTAGCTAAAAATGTCATCCAATACTTCTCTACAAGAGAGGAGAAATATGATCTCAGGGAAGAACTACATTTGAAACACTTATATGCTCGGACTACGTTAGCCTTAGCATAGCATTTCAGTATGTGGAATCAAACTATGGAATGGATTGAGTAAGGAAGTCAAACAATGCACAACGATGAGCCAATTCAAGAAACAATACAAGCAGTTGATGTTTGCTAAATACAAGGATGAAGAGTCTTGAACCAGTCATGATGTGCTATATATATCACTATATTGACACTTACTATGGTACCCATTATGGCATTGGATGGTCATATCACCTCCTACTTTGGTACGAGGTACATTATTTAAAAAGAATATAATAATTAAAAAAAAGCCTTAAACTGTATTATGGAAAGCAGGAAGTGAACAAATGTAACAGTTACTGATTGTAAAAGTACCAGATGGAGGGGTAGGATTTACTAAGCTTTGCTTCTTCCTACTCCTTTTGGACAACTATATTAGGAAAGCAGGAAGTGAACAAATGTAAAATGTACAAAAAATTTACAAAAAAATACAAAAAAAGTACAAAAAATACTTAATTATATTAGGAAAGCAGGACGTGAACAAATGTAACAGTTACTAATTGTAAAAGTACCAGATGGAGGGGTAGGATTTAATAAGCTTTGCTTCTTCCTACTACTCTTGGACATGTGGAACTGGGAACTGATTATGGGATGCACTCAATTGTAATCTGATGCATGTTCAAATGAAATAAAAACATTACCATTACCATTTGTAATTGTAATGGAATACAACCCTTAAAATGATTGAAGCCAACCAGAACCAGAACAACAAAAATTATTCCAATTTATAAAATAATAAAAAAATAATGAAATAATTAAAATGTAAATAATAATAAAAAATAAATTTAAATAATTAAATACAATTTATTAATATAATTTATTAAATAAAAATATTTAATAAAAAAATAATAAATTAGTCACTAATTCAAAGCTACTAGTAGTAATTTAAGTCAGGCGTATTGGTTACGATGTTTGTGAATATAATGTGACTTGTATTATTATTGTGGCTATCTTGTGTTAAATTTCGCTTCCTTCTCTGAAGAGTCTATCGTTCTTTGGTTGACCGGTTTGAAACCCCACGAGGACAGATATTCACTGTCATTGTTATTATTTTTAATATTGGCTCTCATGGAGTCTGACGGAAAAAATATTGTCCGGCAATCGAATGCCCCGTCCGACACGGCAAAATTCATTGGTTGAAGTGCTTGGCAAGTTTTACAGTTAATGTTAAAAAAAAAAAAAACGGCAAAATTTGTGTTTGTGTAAATTGTTCGGTTAATATGCGAATAATAATCTTCTCGTCTTATTAATACACTGTGCTCTTAATGCATTTTTATCACAAACTTCTTAGCATTCGTCCATTCGAGTATTCGTCCTGACAGGCTGAACCACGGGAGGTTATCTCAGAGACTAAATATGCTCTTACTGGGCCGGCGGTCTTTACAATCAAAAAGAAAAGACGAGAAAGAAAAATCTAAAGTGACTGTGATGACATTTGCAGGTACATTTTATGCTGTTCAACCTAATACGCCTGACAGGTTAATTAGGAAGTGAATTCGAAAATGGGTGTCAGCAGTGGCCTTTTTCTTGGTGGATGCGTTTCTGGTTCTTGTTTTTTTTTTTTTTTTTTTTTAATGGAAGCACTTTACTTTTAACAGAATCATTAATTACCTACAATACACGAACAGCACCTATTTTCTGCATTGAAACTCCTCCACGATATCCATTATCCGGGCATAGTTTGGTTGAGCTTTTCGCCAAACAATTATTCCGGTTACCATGGTGACACAAACACACCCACGCTGTCCCCTGTGGCGGGTTTTCAAAGGTTATGCTCTAAAAAATGGAGGATGACGACGCGTTGCGTTGGTTTGTTACCTGTGAGACACCGCCTTGACTTGACACGATGTCATGAATGAAGACATCGAAATTGGCGTCCGCCATTTGTTGCTACCCAAACAATCCAATCAGGCTTCATTGGTTCATGCTCAAAGACTAGGTGGGACGAACAGACCAGAACAGATACGACAGTTCTAGTCTAAGAACTGATCTGAGAGCAAGATCCAGTGTAATCATCCTCTAAAGGAAAAGGCATGCCCTGACAGGAATGGTTTCACTTTCGCGTCAAAGGACGATCATTAATGCTGGGAGTCCACTGGGCCGGCGCCAGTTGGTGCCAGTTCACGCCAAAGATTATGTGATTGGCTCCGAGCCACTACGCGCCAATCCATGAGACTCCGTGACTCCAGACTCTATGAGAGCCAATCTTTGGCATGAACTGGCGTGAACTGGCGCCGGCCAAGTGGACTCATTGGTGCAACTTGGCGCGTGCCATTACAATCCAGTGGATTCCAATAGGCGGATTGTTTACGACGTTTGGTTCCACTTGGTGGACACCCAAAATTTTAAACATTTTGAAATTTTCTTGCCGCCAAACTCAATTTTTGCCGGCATTACAGGCGACCACAGCAAATTGCATTGGCGCAAAGTGGCGCAAAGTGGCGCAAAGTGGCGCAAAGTGGCGCAAAGTGGCGCAAAGTGGCGCAAAATGGCACAAACTGGCGCCGGCTCAGTGGACTCCTAGCATCATTGGCGACATTTGCGACATTTGGTTCCACTTGGTGGACACCCAAAATTCAAAACATTTAGAATTTTTTTTGCCGTCAAACTCAATTTTTGCCGCTGTTACTGCCGACCACAGCAAATTGCATTGGCGCAAAGTGGCACCAACTGGCGCAAACTGGCACAAACTGGCGCCGCCCAGTGGAATCCCAGCATCATTGGCACGCGCCATTACATTCCAGTGGATTCCAATAGGCGGATTGTTTACGATGTTTGGTTCCTCTCGGTGGACACCCAAAATTTTAAACATTTAGAAATTTTCTTGCCGCCAAACAAAATTTTTGCCGCCGTTACTGGCGACCACAGCAAATTGCATTGGCACGAAGTGGCACCAACTGGCGCCGGCCCAGTGGACTCCTAGCATCTATGGCGTGCCATTACATTCCAGTGGCTTCCAATGGATTGTTTACGACATTTGGTTCCACTTGGTGGACACCCACAATTTTAAACATTTACAAATTTTCTTGCCGCCAAACTCAAATTTTGCCACCGTTATGGACGACCACAGAAAATTGCATTGGCGCAAACTGGCACCAACTGGCGCCGGCCCAGTGGACTCATTGGCGCAACTTGGCGCGCGCCATTACATTCCAGTGGATTCCAATAGGCAGATTGTTTGTGACATTTGGTTCCACTTGGTGGACACCAAAAATTTTAAACATTTCGAAATTTTCTTGCCGCCAAACTCAATTTTTGCTGCCGTTACGGGCAACCACAGCAAACTGCATTGGCACAAAGTGGCGCAAAGTGGCACAAACTGGCACCGGCCCAGTGGACTCCCAGCATCATTGGCACACATCATTCCAGTGGATTCCAAAAGGGTGCATTGTTTGCGACATCTGGTTCCACTTGGTGGACCCCCAAAATTCTAAACATTTAGAAATTTTCTTGCCGCCCAACTAAATTTTTGCCGCCGTTACGGGCGACCACAGCAAATTTCATTGGCCCGAAGTGGCGCGAAGTGGCGCGAAGTGGCGCGAAGTGGCGCGAAGTGGCGCGAAGTGGCGCGAAGTGGCACGAAGTGGCGCAAAGTGGCGCAAAGTGGCGCAAAGTTTAAATTTCAAATTTAAATTTTAAATTTCTAAATTTTAAACATTTAGAAATTTTCTTGCCTAAACTTTTTCTGCCGTTATGGGCGACCACAGCAAATTGCATTGGCACGAAGTGGCACCAACTGGCGCTGGCCCAGTGGACTCCGAGCATCATTGGCGCACTTGGTGGACCCCCAAAATTTTTGGAATTTGAAAGGCCACATTTTGAAATTTTCTTGCTGCCAAACAAAATTTTTGCCACCGTTACGGGCGACCACAGCAAATTGCATTGGCGCCGACTGGATCATTGGCGCAACGTGGCACGCGCCATTACATTCCAGTGGATTCCAATAGGCCGACTGTTTGTGACATTTGGTTCCACTTGGTGGACACTGCTTGCATCAAGCAATCAGAGCGACCAAAATGTTAAACATTTAGAAATTTTCTTGTCGCCAAACTCAATTTTTGCCGCCGTTACGGGCGACCACGAGCCAGTTGGGAGGCAGTTTGAGCCACTGCACACCATTACGCACCTTATTGGCGACACAAGGCGCCACAGCAAATTGCATTGGCACCAACTGGCACCGGCCCAGTGGACCCCTAGCATTAGATACATTAGAATTGGACCTTTGCCCAAGCACGGACCCTTCGGTCATATCTGTCTCTGTTATATGCATTATGTATTATTGTCGGCCATTGTATGCAATTCAACCCTTCCTTGTTCATGAACACAACACCTAGCTCTTTCTGTGTTGTTTGTGGCCTTTCGTTATTAAGTAGTCCACCAGAATACTACATTATTCCATATCTTAAAATACTGGACCAGGTCTAGGTCACTATGGCACAATTTAATGGGGCGTCAGTATTTCTTGTGTTGTAATATTTCTACCCACGTAGGCAAGTAACAATGATGACTCAACCAGGCCAACTTGAAAAGTAGGTTCTGGGCCCAAATTAGACATTTCCCACCAGGCCTTGCATCCAAGAAGCATCCCAGCTTTTGCTGCCGCCACAGTTAATGAACATGTTGGATGCCAACAGGGTTGGATTTCCCTGAGGAAATTCACATTTTATCAAAGCCATTCATTTGGAATCCATCAAAACAAGACAGGAATGATGAAAAGATTTGGGATGCATGGGAAGTTTGGGACAAAAAATAGATTAGTGCAACTTTAGCGTAACACTGGATAGAGCATGAATGACATTTCCTGCCTCTGACTTGACAAAAATGGATGAAGCGTGACTTAAATAAAATTAAAATAATTAAAATAAAATAAAATAAAATAAAATAAAATAAAATAAAATAAAATAAAATAAAATAAAATAAAATAAAATAAAAATAATCCTTCTGAAATATGATGGCGGCAGAACCATGTCGTTTATAAAGGTGTGCATGTGATTCTTACTAAAATATACATAGTATAGTCCCTCGCTACATCACGGTTTTTCAAAAAATGAACAACTAAATGATCCCTGTTTTCCCTGGCGCAACTTGGCGCACACCATTACATTCCAGTGGATTCCAATAGGCGGATTGTTTGCAACATTTGGTTCCACTTGGTGGACACCAAAAATTTTAAACATTTCAAAATTTTCTTGCCGCTAAACTCAATTTTTCCGCTGTTACGGGCGACCACAGCAAATTGCATTGGCGTGAAGTGGAGCGAATTGGCGCAAAGTGGCCCAAACTGGCGCCGGCCCAGTGGACTCCCAGCATCATTGGCACGCGTCATTCCATTCCAGTGGATTCCAATAGGCGGATTGTTTACGACGTTTGGTTCCACTTGGTGGACACCCAAAATTTTAAACATTTAGACATTTTCTTGCTGCCAAACAAAATTTTTGCCGCCGTTCCTGGCGACCCCAGCAAATTGCATTGGCGCGAAGTGGCGCGAAGTGGCGCGAAGTGGCGCGAAGTGGCGCGAAGTGGCGCGAAGTGGCGCGAAGTGGCGCGAAGTGGAGCGAAGTGGAGCGAAATGGCGCAAAGTGGCGCAAAGTGGTGTGAAGTGGCCCAAACTGGCGCCGGCCCAGTGGACTCCCAGCATCATTGGCACGCGCCATTACATTCCAATGGATTGCAATAGGCGGATTGTTTACGACATTTGGTTCCACTTGGTGGACACCCAAAATTTTAAACATTTAGACATTTAAACATTTAGACATATATAAAAATAACATAAAATAAAAATATTCCCTCTGAAATATGATGGTGGCAGAACCATGTCGTTTATAAAGGTGTGCATGTGATTCTTACTAAAATATACATATACAGTGGTCCCTCGCTACATCACGGTTTTTCAAAAAATGAACACCTAAATGATCCCTGTTTTGGGGTTGAATATGTCCTATTATTAGTCAAAACATTTACATATATAATAATTTTTTTGTATTCATGCCCCATGTCACAAGACACAACAGGGCTGTTTCTTTTTAGCCAGTACTTCAGATTCACCACTCAGGTTTAATAGCTCGTTTATTTATGTTTAATAAACCCCTTCCTGGGGTCCAAAAATATACATTTCAAACTTCAAACATAATACAATAAAAAAGAGTCATTAAAATTAAATACAACTAAATCTAAACAAAAATTATCAGAGATGTAATGGAATAGCGCAGACCTCACAGCTCGGAGACCAGGGTTCAATTCCGCCCTCGGCCATCTCTGTGTGGAGTTTGCATGTTCTCCCCGTGCATGCGTGGGTTTTCTCTGGGTACTCCGGTTTCCTCCCACATTCCAAAAACATGCTAGGTTAATTAGCGACTCCAAATTGTCCATAGGTATGAATGTGAGTGTGAATGGTTGTTTGTCTATATGTGCCCTGTGATTGGCTGGCCACCAGTCCAGAGTGTACCCCGCCTCTCGCCCAAAGACAGCTGGGATAGGCTCCAGCACCCCATGCGACCCTTGTGAAGATAAGCGTTAGAGAATGAATGAATGAATGAACGTCAGGAGAAGACTCGTTCGATACCTCTGAGTCGATACACCCATCACGATGCAATGCTATACTGTTTTTATTCCATTTATTAATGCACCAATCATAATAATAATTGATTAGATTTATATAGTGCCTTTGTAGACACCAAAAGAGCCTTTATTTAATCAGCCACAGTCCCACACTGGTTGCCGGTACATCTACATGTGTAGTCACAGCTGCCCTGCGGTGCACTGATGGAAAGGCGGCTGCCAACTGGCGCCCATGGCGGTCTCACAGAGCTTTTAGTTGAAGAGGCATGACTCATTTCTGTGCGACATGGTCACATGACCGCGTATGTGGGGGTCAGAATTGTTGGCGGTTGGAAAATTCACATTCATCTCCCTGGATTCTAGCTTCCAAAAGTGAGGTACGGATATCCCGAGGGGTATGCAGATTGCCGTGGGGGGGTACGTGAACAGCTTGACTACATTACCGCAGAAGACTGAGATTTACGTCATCTGCTTGAACGCTGCTTGAACGCCTCATGTTTTGCAAACTCCACACCGAGATGGTCGAGGGTGGAATTGAACCCTGGTCTCCTAGCTCTGAGGTGTGCGTGCTAACCACTCAACCACTGTGCAGCCCTTTTATTTTATTTTATTTTATTTGGAATTTTATTTCATATGAAATACTTTTTTATTTTATATAAAAAAAATAATAATAATAATAATAATAATAATAATAACTCACTCTGATGATACCTCATTTATAAATACCCCTTTTTCCCCTTAATTACACATTTGTACTTAATATGTACTTAAATAAATGTGTGGTATTTCAGCTATAAAATAATAATAATAATAATAATAATAATAATAACCCTAACCCTATAATAATAAAATAACCCTATAATAATAATAATAATAACTCACTCTGATGATACCTCATTTATAAATACCACCAAATGTGACTTATTTATGTTGTTTTTCCCCTTAATTACACATTTTTGGACTGATGAGATTTTCACTCCGGAGGGTGGAATTGAACCCCAGTCTCCTAGCTGTGAGGTCTGCGCGCTAACCACTCGAGCACCATGCAGCGCCAATATATTATCATAATATATAAAATTTTTAATAATACAGATTAGGGCTGTCAATCGATTAAAATATTTGATCGTGATTAATCACATTTTGTGCACAGTTAACTCAGAATTAATCACATTTAATCATCCCTGATGTTGCCTCACAGCTCTTTGGTCTTGCAGATTGCCGTAGGGGGGGTACGTGAACAGGTTGACTACATTACCGCAGAAGACTGAGATTTACGTCATCTGCTTGAACGCCTCATGTGAACAGTTCATTGTTGTGTGTACGTTAAATGAAAGAATAATTTTAGCTTGGTGCATAGTTTCACTCCTTCTATTGAATTCCTTTCCTTATTGATTTTTTTTGGGACTTTATGTGCCTTTGTTTTCACAATTATTTATAATCATTATATTTAAGTGCAACATGAATCGCATTGTATTGATTATTTCCACGTTGCGGACAGCAAAACAGCATAAATATCACAGTTCACCACATCTTACTACAGCTTGTACCACTTACATACTCAATACACAGTTTATATAGTATACAATATACAGTACAAATACACATAAATTCACCAAACCTGCCAAGAGATAACTCACCCTTCTAAAATCCTCTTTGTTTCAAGTTAGTGGTAAATACAATTTCAAAATAAGACTCAAAATGGTAGCTGGGGTGCTGGAGCCTATCCCAGCCATCTTCAGGTGAGAGGCGGGGTACACCCTGGACTGGTGGCCAGCCAATCACAGGGCACATATAGACAAACAACCATTCACACTCACATTCATACCTATGGACAATGTGGAGTCGCTAATTAACCTAGCATGTTTTTGGAATGTGGGTGGAATTGAACCCTGGTCTCCTAGCTCTGAGGTCTGCGTGCTAACCACTCAACCACCATGCATTTATTTTATTTTATTTTATTTTATTTTATTTTATTTTATTTTATTTTATTTTATTTTATTTTATTTTATTTTATTTTATTTTATTTTATTTTATTTTATTTTGAATTTTATTTTATTTTGAATTTTATTTTATATGAAATATTTTTTTTTATTTTATATGAAATGTGGGAGGAAACCAGAGTACCCGGAAAAAACCCACAAAATGCACGGGGAGAACATGCAAACTCCAAACAGAGATGCCAGAGTGTGGAATCGAACTCCTAGCTGCGTTGCCTACACGCTAACCACTTGCTCACCATGTAGCCCCATGAGTTAAACAGGCAAGTTATTGTATCTATGTACTTAAATAAATGTGTGGTATTTCAGCTATATAATAATAATAATAATAATAATAATAATAATAATAATAATAATAATAATAATAATAATAATAATAATAATAATAATAATAATAATAATAATAATAATAATAATAATAATAATAACCCTCCGGTTTCCTCCCACATTCCAAAAACATGCTAGGTTAATTGGATACTCCAAATTGTCCATAGGTATGAATGTGAGTGTGAATGGTTGTTTGTCTATATGTGCCCTGTGATTGGCTGGCGACCAGTCTAGGGTGTACCCCGCCTTACGCCCGAAGACAGCTGGGATAGGCTCCAGCACCCCCGCGACCCTCGTGAGGAAAAGCGGTAGAAAATGAATGAATGAATGAATAATAACCCTAATAATAATAACCCTATAACCCTAACCCTAACCCAAACCCTATAATAATAAACTAACCCTATAATAATAATAATAATAATAATAACTCGCTCTGATGATACCTCATTTATAAATACCACCAAAAGTGACTTATTTATGTTGTTTTTCCTCTTAATTACACATTTTTGGACTGATGAGAGTTTCACTCCGGAGGGTGGAATTGAACCCCAGTCTCCTAGCTGTGAGGTCTGCGTGCTAACCACTCGGTCACCGTGCAGCCCCAATATATATTGTCATAATATATAACATTTTTAATAATACAGATTAGGGCTGTCAATCGATTAAAATATTTGGTCGTGATTAATCACATTTTTTTGTTCACAGTTAACTCAGAATTAATCGCATTTAATCGTCCCTGAGGTTGCCTGACAGCTCTTTGGTCTTGTCCGTAGCGGTGGAGAGTTTTGACTGGTTGGTCTTTTGTCCACATAATCAGTTGACATGAGTTGGCGTTACTTTCTTAAAGGGACAGGACCCATTTTTGTGTTTTTAATTTACCATGAGTGGTCCGTGTGGGTAAGAGTTCTTGATCAAATCATTCAAATGCCTTGATCAAATCCAAATGAATTTCTAACCTTTATTTAATGCTTGTTTTAACGTGTCCTTGATGTTCCGTCTCTGTTGGACTGTTCATGTCTTTATAATGAGGTTAACTTACAAAACCAGCAGGGGATCCATGAATTATTTCCCACACACGACGGATTTCATGATGAAAATGATCAATAATTCATGTTTGACATGAAGTGGAATTAAATGTGTTTGAGTCATATGGCTTCATTTCATCACTTCGCCAGCGATCGCTGCTCTGCGGATATTCTCCTGCCAAGTTGTTTGTCATAAATCACAAAAAGTGTTTTGTGCGCTTCGTTCAGACCCCGTTTTGTGTTGTGCACACGGAACTTTTATGAATGAGAAGACAAGTTAGGATTGTTCATAAAGAACAACACAGATGAAACACGTAATGTCCATGAAATGTGTCTGTACCTTCAGAGTAATGCGAGAGGGTCAGCAGGCTGACACAGGACGCCCCAGCACCAGAGCCAAAAATGGTCACTCGCTTCGGGTCTCCTTTGAAGGCCTGGATATTTTCCTTGATCCATCTGAGAGCCTGGATTTGATCCAGCAGGCCATAGTTGCCCTTGGCTGCCTGGTCTCCGGTGCTCAGAAACCCTGGGATGATGAAAACAGACAAAAGATGAACAAATATCATCTTAATCATTTCATTGAATATAGTTTGGATGAATTTGAACAGACAATATTTTTCCATCCATTTATCAGTTTTCTTCCTCTCCATTTGGTACTTTTACAATCAGTAACTGTTACATTTGTTCATTCATAAAATAAAATAAAATAAAATAAAATAAAATAAAATAAAATAAAATAAAATAAAATAAAATAAAATAAAATAAAATAAAATAGTCTTAAATTTTGATACAGTACAACGGAGACCAGAATTTCCTCAATTTTCCCTGATTTTCCAGAAAGTGTCCCTTATTTTCAATGCAGATGCTCTAGATATGATTTTTGGACATTGATGGTAATGGTTTAATTTCATTTGAACATGCATCAGATTACAATTGAGTGCATCCCATAATCAGTTCCCAGTTCCACATGTCCAAAAGGAGTAGGAAGAAGCAAAGCTTATTAAATCCTACCCCTCCATCTGGTACTTTTACAATCAGTAACTGTTACATTTGTTCACTTCCTGCTTTCCTAATACAATTTATTTTTTAATTAATTTTTTTATTATTAATTTTTATTAATTTTTGGTTTTTATTATTTTTATTTTTTTATTAATTATTATTATTATTTTTTTCTTAATTTTTATTTTTTAATATTGAAATTTTTAATGTATTTATTTGTTTATTTATTTTTAATAACAACAACTTATGAACAAGATTGTAAGATAAAGATATCCCTATGTGCCCTGTGATTGGCTGGCCACTAGTCCAGGGTGTACCCCGCCTCTCGCCAAAAGACAGCTGGGATAGGCACCAGCACCCCCGCGACCCTCGTGAGGATAAGCGGTAGAAAATGAATGAATGAATGAATCTACAAAAGTAGACGTATTCAATGACCACATTCCTGAAAATGATACCATGAAGCCACTAATTAAGCAGACAATCAATAATGTTTGTTAATGAGCCACTAAGCTACAAGTCTTT